>NC_084573.2:18845000-18870000 GCF_033978685.3 Nerophis lumbriciformis
CCCTTGTTTATTGCTGTTATTCGCTTCAGGGCCTGACTATGGTAAATTAGTTTCCAAGAATGATTAATTATAAATCGATCAGTTTCATAGCTAGATCATAAAAAAAATTTTTTTTAAATATTTACTACCTTCTAAAGATTGTTTTCAACATAATGAAAGCTCTATAGACATGAAATAACCCCCACATTTACCTTTCTTTTTTTTTGCTTGAAAATGCTTAATTTTGGCCAAAAATACATGAGTAAGCTTTACGAAAAATAAAAATTGAGAGATATTGTGAAGCTGCAGACTATAAAAGCCAATGTGGCAAGGGACAACTGTAATGCAGAACTAAAATCATTGAAATATTTGAAATATTATAATTATGTGTAACCGTTAGTGAATTACAACAAAATGTAAATGAATAAATTCTCCATTATGCAAACGAAAGCGATGCCGGCTTGTTCCTTGCACTGAGAACCCTCCCGCGGACCTTGACATGCTCCTCTAATATCATGATGCCCTACATACAGCCAGGAGAATGAAAAATAACAACAGGGAGTGGGGGCAAAGGAATGAAATGGCAGGCAATTTGGCAAAAAGGGCACTAAGGGCAAACATGGTTTAAATCAAAGGTCTTCAACAGGGAGTTACGCGACCCTGAAGGGCCGCAGAAGTACTGCAGGAGGGTTGTGACATTTTTGGTTGATTAGACTTTTTTAAAATATATTTCCTTATATTCTCTTGCAATTTTTTCCACAAATTAAAATGTCTTTAAATACACATTAACATTCCAACACACTGTAGTGTAGTTTAGAAATGGCAGTGGATATGACAATAATATTTATATTATATTCATGATATGATTTAAGATAGCTAGCGATTAGCGTACTAGTTGCCACCCAGTGATTAGCAGACTAAGCTTCCAGTTTGTGATGAGCAAGCTAGGGCCAGCAAGTGATTAGCGCGGTGGTCGGCAACGCTCTTTAGCACCACCCTAGTGGCTCCCTGGAGCTTTTTCAAAAATGTATGAAAATAGAAAAAGATGGGTAAAAAAAATTATTTTTTGTTTTAATATGGTTTCTGTAGAGGACAAACATGACACAAACCTTCCTAATTGTTAGAAATCCCACTGTATACATTAAACATGCTTCACTGATGAGAGTATTTGGTGTGCACCATTTTGTCCTACTCATTTCGGAAGTCCTTGAACGCACCATAGTTTGTTTACATGTACAACTTTCCTTGATGCTGCCACAGTAAGACACGTTTTGTACCACTCTTTCTTTGTCTCTATTTGTCCAACAAAATTGTTATGCTGTACGTGAATGCACACAGGCGAGCTTTGTTAATGTTATTGACTTGTGTGGAGTGCTAATCAGGCATATTTGGTCACTGCATGACTGCAAGCTAATCGATGCTAACATGCTATTTAGGCTAACTTTATGTGCATACTGCATCATTATGCCTCGTATTTTAGGTATATTTGAGGTCATTTTATTTGCAGTTTCCGTTTCCTTCAACTTGAACACACACATTTATATTTTTGGCCATTCTCAGCCAGTAATTTCCAGGAGTTATCTCACCTTCTGAAAAGCCTCCATTTAGTAATGTTTTCCAATGTTGTAAAAATGTGTAGAATAAATATTACATTTCAACATTTCTGTCAACGAAGATTTGCGGCAGCCTGCGACACAGTCATTTTGATAGTAGGCTAGAAGCTAATACAGACACAACAAACATATATTGCCTTCATTATAACACTTATACAAACTTTACATTTTTTGCGACTCCAGACAGATTTTTTTTTTAGCATTTTTGGTCCAATATGACTCTTTCAACATTTTGGGTTGCTGACCACTGGATTAGCGTATTAAAAGTAAACTGTTGTTTCTGTGCGATTAGTTGTTATTTTTTGGATATAATTCTTTATTGTCTTTGTAAATAATGTACAACACAATTTAGTTTAAAAGAGTGAAACCAATAAGAAATGCGTACATAAAAGTACTTCAGATAATAAATATAATCCATTCTTCACATCCACACTACACACATGCATGCCAAGCCCATCGTGCCTAAAACTTGCTGTGATCATAAAATAAGCAAGTTGCGTATTAAAAAGGATACACAAAAGGTATTTACACAGTTCCAGCGCCAACTAGTGCCATGACGCTGTAGCATAATGTACAACCCTTGTCATGATCTGTTGTTGATGTTCCAGATTGTTCTGTGTGCTGTTTCTCATGTGTTTGTTTATGTCATGATTAGCACCTGTGTCTGGCCCTGAACCCCTTTTTGTGTGAAATTTCTGTAAGTTTTGAACTTTTTGGATTCAACAGTTTTGAGCAGCACTGCTTCCTCTTTGCTTCCCTGCATTTGGGTCCACTTTGCCTTGTCCAAACTTTTTGATTTCGACACATACCCGTGTCGCCTCCACTCAAAAACATAGCAGCCGCAGGAACTGCACTTTTTTTGGAATTTTGCCTATCATTCACAATCATTATAAGAAACAAGAACACATTTGGGTTTTTTTAGGATTTTAAAGATGATAAACATTGCTTTACATGCGGCTAATGGGAGTCAGCGTTGTAACATTCAAAGCCCTCTAAGACAACTTCAAAACCTGTTTAATATACACACTGCAAGTCTATATATAATGGAGTAACATACACTTTCATAACAATATGTAATATGTACAATATTTACCGAATTTTGGTCATTTTAACTGATTTCTTCTGCGCACTGTTTCCATGGCAGCATACTTACAACTTCTGGCAACAAAAGTGTGTTCCTACTCATAATCATGGCAGACTTGGTAACAGACAACGAAAATTACTATTTTTGGACAAACGAGGATTTACAACCATATCTTTTTGAAGCTGAATATACGGAGGATGAACTGTTACTTATAGAAGCCAGCACGAAATGAAGAGTGAGACATTGGAGCAGACGGAAGCTGAGAGAGTGAGGTCGGCGTGACTGGAAGCTGCAAATGTGGAACGTGAAGCCGAGCTATTTCGACATAAATGGCGTGCTTACCCAAATAAACCAGAAAAATGTCCCCGGCCAGCTGGACCAAACGCACGACTGTCCATCGAGTGAGTCACTATAACATTGATTACGATACAAGCAGCACGTCATGCTTGTTTTTACAATCACAGTGCATACGCTGTCTGACTAGCTGTGGGCTAATACTTTACAGATACTGTAATATGATTGTTCATGTTTTTCAGTCAGTACAGATTGGTGTCCTATCCCAGTGTTGTGCATTACAAACTCAAATGCGTTTCGTGCGGACGCGAAAGCTAGCTTATCTCTTTTTGTAGTTAGCGTTTACAACTAATACCGAAGCATACCGATGTGTTACTACGCTAGAAAAAATAGTTCCTCCGTGTTCGCTCTTACAATAAAAATGTCGCTCCAGCTTGTTTACTATACAGGTTATCTTATTGTTGACGGTTTTTGAATGCATTTTTAAAGTGATTTAGAGGTAGAATTGATTGCTCCTATTAGCTGCATTGGTTGCCACCAAGAACGAGGCGATGTTTACATGTTAGACTGCAAAAAATAAAAAACCTTTTGTCTTCTTGGCTCTCATTAGGATTGGGAATGATAGGCAAAATTCCAAGAAAAATGCAGTTCTCTTTTTAAGAACAGCAGCACACTTCCAGCCTTCACAATAACTGTTGTTTGCATCATCCAGTCTGACTGCTCTAACAGAAAACTTTGTATTTAAAGCAGTCATTGGTACATTTACGTTACAGAATTACACTTTGACCTAAGATACTGTTCAAAATTGTCTAATTATGTACCAGTACTCATACTTGCCAACCTTGAGACCTCCAATTTCGGGAGGGTGGGGGGGCGTGGTTGGGGGTGGGGTGGGGGCGTGGTTAAGAGGGGAGGAGTATATTTACAGCTAGAATTCACCAAGTCAAGTATTTCATATATATATATGTATATATATATATATATATATATATATATATATAAGAAATACTTGACTTTCTGTGAATTCTAGCTATATATATATATATATATATATATATATATATATATATATATATATATATATATATATATATATTTATTTTATTTTATATATATATATATATATATATATATATATATATATATATACATATGTATACAGTATATATAAGAAATACTTGACATTCAGTGAATTCTAGCTACATATATATATATATTTATTTTATATATATATATATATATATATATATATATATATATATATATATACATACATACATAAAAGAAATACTTGAATTTCAGTGTTCATTTATTTACACGTATACACACACATAACACTCATCTACTAATTGTTGAGTTAAGGGTTGAATTGTCCGTCCTTGTTCTATTCTCTGTCACTATTTTTCTAACCATGCTGAAAACCCTCTCTGATGATGCATTCCGCTTCGTCTCCTTGTTGTGTGCGCAGTTGTGCACTGCACTCTCTAAAAGTCGTAGATGTTATTGTCACATATGCATGTACAGTAGATGGCAGTATTGTCCTGTTTAAGAGTGTCACAACATTTCTGTTTACGGCAGACGAACTGCTTACGGTAGACGAAAACGTGATTGCTGTTGTTGTGTGTTGTTGCCGCGCTGGGAGGACGTTAATGAAACTGCCTAACAATAAACCTGGAGGGGGCGTGGCCTCCAGCTCCGCCAGAATTTCGGGAGATTTTCGGGAGAAAATTTGTCCCGGGAGGTTTTCGGGAGAGGCGCTGAATTTCGGGAGTCTCCCGGAAAATCCGGGAGGGTTGGCAAGTATGCCAGTACTTCACATATAAATACATTTATTTACGGACAATATTTGTTTTGATTTAAACAACAAAAACTTGAGTGCTGATAAAGCTTGTGCTCTACTCTAGGTTGATTGTACAAAACCAGAGAAGTTGGCACGTTGTGTAATTCGTAAATAAAAACAGAATACAATGATTTGCAAATCCTTTTCAACTTATATTCAATTGAATAGACTGCAAAGGCCAGATATTTAATGTTTGAACTGAGAAACGTATTTTTAATGCAAATAATCATTAACTTAGAATTTAATGGCAGCAACACATTGCAAAAAAGTTGGCACAGGGGAATTTTTACCACTGTGTTACATGGCCTTTCCTTTTAACAACACTCAGTAAACGTTTGGGAACTGAGGAGACCAATTTTTTAAGCTTTTCAGGTGGAATTATTTCCCATTCTTGCTTGATGTACAGCATAAGTTGTTCAACAGTCCGGGGTCTCCGTTGTCGTATTTTACGCTTCATAAATAATGCCACACATTTTCAATGGGAGACAGGTCTGGACTACAGGCAGGCCAGTCTAGTACCCACACTCTTTTACTATGAAGCCACGTTGATGTAACACATGGCTTGGCATTGTCAATTGTCCAGGGGCGTCCATGATAACATTGCTTGGATGGCAACATATGTTGCTCCAAAACCTGTATGTACCTTTCAGCATTAATGTTGCCTTCACAGATGTGTAAGTTACCCATGCCTTGTGCACTAATACACCCCCATACCATCACAGATGCTGGCTTTTGAACTTTGCGCCTAGAACAATCCGGATGCTTCTTTTCCTCTTTGTTCCGGAGGACACAACGTCCACAGTTTCCAAAAACAATTTGAAATATGGACTTGTCAGACCACAGAACACTTTTCCACTTTGCATCAGTCCATCTTAGATGAGCTCGGGCCCAGCGAAGTGTGTCTGGGTGTTGTTGATAAATGGCTTTCGCTTTGCATAGTTGAGTTTTAACTTGCACTTACAGATGTAGCGACCAACTGTAGTTACTGACAGTGGTTTTCTGAAGTGTTCCTGAGCCCATGTGGTGATATCCTTTACACACTGATGTCGGTTTTTGATGCAGTACCGCCTGAGGGATCGAAGGTCACGGTCATTGCCGCTTACATGCAGTCATTTTTCCAGATTCTCTGAACCTTTTGATGATATTACGGACCGTAGATGGTGAAATCCCTAAATTCCTTGCAATAGCTCGTTGAGAAATGTGGTTCTTTAACTGTTCGACAATTTGCTCACGCATTTGTTCACAAAGTGGTGACCCTCGCCCCATCCTTGTTTGTGAATGACTGAACATTTCATGGAAGCTGCTTTTATACCCAATCATGGCACCCACCTGTTCCCAATTAGCCTGTTCACCTGTGGGATGTTCCAAATAAGTGTTTGATGAGCATTCCTCAACTCTCTGTCTTTTTTGCCACTTGTGCCAGCTTTTTTGAAACATGTTGCAGCCATCAAATTCCAAATGAGCTAATATTTACAAAAAATAACAATGTTTCTCAGTTCGAACATTAAATATATTGTCTTTGCAGTCTATTCAATTGAATATAAGTTGAAAAGGATTTGCAAATCATTGCAGTCTGTTTTTATTTACCATTTACACAACGTGCCAACTTCACTGGTTTTGGGGTTTGTATATAGTATTTAAGGGGTCAGAGCTTCATGAGCCATTTTTTTGATTGTATTAGATATTTTCGTAAGAAGCACAATTGATTAATGGTAATGGTGGTAATGGTGGATTATTGTGACAATGGTTTTCTAGGGTGTTAAAAAGTATGTGTATTTAGTGAAATAACTGCCAAACGACTCATCTACTCACACCCCACGATCTGCAAGCAAAAAAAACTATTTCCCGAAAAAACATGCCCAACATCTAAGTTAACCTGTAAGTTTTCCCCTTCTTCTATCTGACATTTTACTCCCCACGCTGCTTCTTCTTCGTTGGTATTTTTGGCCGAGGCACCATGCACAACACAAGTAACAGTCGGTCTAACAGCATTAAATTGACTCAGCAGCACCACCTGTCGTAGCAAAGTGCGTATTACACGTTCTCCGAGTGCAAATGTGGAATATTACTGCCAACATTTTTCACTTGAAGGAAATTGTTTTATACATTTTTACTTGCAAATCACTTTTAACTTGCAGATTTTTTTTACTTGCGAATAATTGCCTAACTGAATAAATGGTTTTATTTTACATGCAAATTAAATGAGCGCAAGTAAAAACTGATGTATTCCGTTGTAATTGTATTGTATGTATGTTCGAAATAAACTGAAATTGACTGACTCACTAACTGTTTTTTTGTGTGTTTGTGGAGTTTTGGCAGTAATTTAATTCCATAAACGTACACCGAAAACTGTGTATTATATTCAATGATCAAGTATATAAAAATATTATGGGATACAATGATCAAATATGTTTGATTGATTAATTGAAACTTTTATTAGTAGATTGCACAGTACATATTCCGTACAATTGACCACTAATGGTAACATCCGAATACGTTTTTCAACTTATTTAAGTCGGGGTCCACGTGTAAGGGGTCCATATCTAAGGGCTGCGTTGTTTTTCTTTGTGTTATGATGCTAGAATATGCCGTTTTGTCAATACCGGGGTGTCTAATGATTGATTAAGCTTCTAAAAAAAACAAGAATAAGTAAATGTTTGACACTAGTGCTTTCCTTTGTTGGTAAATATGTACTCAGCTACACTACATAAGATCAAAATCTATTTCTAACAAAACTTCTGAGAAGGCAGATGAAGCTTTGCTAGGAGATGAATAGTATATAAAATAGGAGTACAAATAACAAAAACTAGCAGCAAAAAATACGTTTGTCGAGCAGACTGCAAGGCCAGGAGCAGTTAAACTGTTGCAGTAGACGACTCCAATTATACGTACAACCAGCAGATGGTGCAATGTCAAATTTGGAAAACAAACGAAGAAGAATTTTATTTTTATGGGAAATGTAGTCCAAAAAAGTAACACAAATAAACGTACGGACGCTCTACTTAAGCGTTTGATTTTATGCAGCTAAGTTTAATTACAATTATGTATTTGGAAATAAAATAGTTTAATTTTTGTATTTGGAAAAGGTAGCGTTTGTGTTCTCGAAATTTCCGATGAACCGGCTTACCCATAATACATTGCGCTGCCTTTTCCTTTCTTCTTGCTTGTGCGGTGGTGGTCCAAAATGTCGCTATTAGAAGGTCCGCTAAATGTGTTCGGCCAGAGAACAACTGGCGAGTCGGTTCGCACTCAAAATGGTGAGGCTTTTGAGTGTTTTTCCTCGATATTTCCAATTCGTATATTTGAACCGTCTGCCCACTGTAATGGCCGCCAACAGAGCCCGTTCCATTTTTTCCATGTATAGCACACGTGCGACGCGAAATGCTAACGCTAGCTTGCATCGGTTTGTGTTTATTTAAAACAACACTGAGATATCCACCAAGTATTATCTTTTCCCAATCCCATTTCAGTGCCTTCCATTCTTGTTTTCAATGAATGGATGGCTAATCTTATGGGATAGAAAAACTCTTGTCATGGTCTGAAGGTGTGGCTACTTCTGTGTTTCCTCACCCAATAAAATGACAAATAATGGAGATTGTCTTCTTACTGAGTGTGTATGATTTTCTTTGTATTGCCCGTTTAGTTTGACGTAATATTTTCTTTGCCGTTCCAGTCATGGCCGCAGCATCCATTGCCAACATTGTCAAGAGTTCCCTTGGACCAGTGGGCCTTGATAAGATGTTGGTGGACGACATTGGGGTCAGTTGCATTCATCACACACCCTTTTTTAGCATTTTATGTGGGAAATATTCGTCAAGTTTCAGTTTATTTCGAACATGCATATGATACAACGTAATCCATCACACAATTCCAGTTGTTTCATTACAGCACGTCCCAAAAGGAGTAGGAAGAAGCAGAGCTTATTTAATCCTACCCCTTTTCATACCATAGCAATGTTATCAAATTTATTTGTTCTATGTAACAGAACAGTGAACAAATAAATATACCAAAGTAGGTTTACAAATATTAAATACATAAATAATCTTTGTCTAAATTTTTTTAAAGGAAAAAAAAAAGGGTTTTAGGATGTTCATCATAATTCTTGTTCTGTGTACTTTGTGAACACTTATAGTTTGAACCGTCTCTTAAAGTGAATAATATTGGTGCTTTTTTTTTTTTTTTCTTTGGTTAATCCGTTCCATAATTTAATTCCACATGCTGTTATGCTAAAGGTTTTAAGTGTTGTACGAGCATACAAATGTTTTAAATGAGATTTTCCCCTTAGGTTATATTTCTCCTCTTTTGTTGAGAAGAATTGTTGTATGTTCTTGGGTAGCAGGTTATAGTTCGCTTTGTACATAAATGTAGCTGTTTGCAAATGCACCAAATCATTGAATTTCAATAATTGTGATTTAATAAAGGGTTTTGTATTTTCTCTATATCCAACATTATGTATTATTCTAATTGATCTCTTTTGTAACACAGTTAGTGAATGAAGCGCACATTTGTAGTTATTTCCCTATATTTCTACACAATAACTCAGATATGGTAACACTAGTGATTCATTCTGTTAATTGATCTGCTAGGACGTGACCATCACCAACGACGGCGCTACCATTCTGAAGTTGCTGGAAGTGGAGCATCCGGCTGCTAAGGTCCTCTGTGAGCTGGCTGATCTGCAGGACAAGGAGGTTGGGGACGGGACCACTTCGGTGGTGAGTGAGCTCACAACAGTCGTTCACACATTGTTTCGTGTAATATCCTGTTTTACTAGTGCACATCTGCTGATTACCGCAGCTGTGTGGTTATGCTAACAGGAGAGAGAAACTGCTCCCCATCTGTGTCTGAAGAGGACAAGCAGCCATTTTTCTGCTGCCTCTAATGAAAGGATGGAACAGTATATAACTGCAATGTGTAGTATAGGACTGGGCGATTACATGATTGAGTGACTGTTAGGGATGGGAATTGATAAGATTTGTCAGGTTCCGATTCCACATTTAATTCAGCTTAACGATTAGGTTCCTTAAAAGTTCTCTTGTCAATTCTTGTTTGGAAAAAAAGGTGGATTAGCATCAATTTTGTTTAGTTTAGAGGTGAGGTGACCTAACGAAGCCTACATTGAGGTAAGGTACATACGTACCGTATTTTCCGCACTATAAGCCGCCCCGGGTTATTAGCCGCACCTTCAATGAATGGCATATTTCAAAACTTTGTCCACCTATAAGCCGCCCCGGACTATAAGCCGCGCCTACGCTGCGCTAAAGGGAATGTCAAAAAAACAGTCAGATAGGTCAGTCAAACTTTAATAATATATTAAAAACCAGCGTTCTAACAACTCTGTCCCAAAATGTACGCAAATGTGCAATCACAAACATAGTAAAATTCAAAATAGTGCAGAGCAATAGCAACATAATGTTGCTCGAACGTTAATGTCACAACACACAAAATAAACATAGCGCTCACTTTCTGAAGTTATTCTTCATTCGTAAATCCTTCGAATTCTTCGTCTTCGGTGTCCGAATTGAAAAGTTGGGCAAATGTGGGATCCAAAATGGCCGGTTCCGTCTCGTCGAAGTCATCGGAGTCAGTGTCACTGTTGTCCAGCAGTTCTGTGAATCCTGCCTTCCGGAAAGCTCGGACCACAGTTGTGACCGAAATATCTGCCCAGGCATTTACGATCCACTGGCAGATGTTGGCGTATGTCGTCCGGCGCTGTCTGCCTGTCTTAGTGAAGGTGTGTTCGCCTTCGGTCATCCATTGTTCCCACGCCGTTCGCAGTCTTGATTTGAATGCCCTGTTGACACCAATATCCAGCGGTTGGAGTTCTTTGGTTAATCCACCCGGAATGACGGCGAGTGTTGTATTTGTGTGCTTCACTTGTTTTTTGACACCATCTGTGATGTGGGCGCGCATAGAGTCGTATATCAACATGGACGGAGCTGTGTGAAAAAAGCCACCCGGCCTCTTCGCGTAAACTTCCCTTAACCACTCGCTCATCTTTTCTTCATCCATCCATCCCTTCGAGTTAGCTTTTATGATGACGCCGGCTGGAAAGGTCTCTTTTGGCAAGGTCTTCCTTTTGAATATCACCATGGGTGGAAGTTTCTGGCCATTAGCATGGCAAGCTAGAACCACAGTGAAGGACGACTTCTCATTCCCTGTGGTGCGAATATTCACCGTACTTGCTCCCGTTGTATCAACAGTGCGGTTCACAGGAATATCAAAAGTCAGTGAAACCTCGTCCATGTTGATAATGTGCTCTGGCCGGATCTTTTTTTCAGCTATCTTGTTTTTACAATATGCACGGAAAGTAGCCAGCTTTTCTTTAAAGTCTTTAGGCAGTTGCTGTGAAATAGTGGTCCGTGTGCGGATGGAGAGATTGCGTCTTTTCATGAACCGGAAACACCAAGAAGCACCACCTTTAAAATCATCCAGGTGAAGTTCGCTTGCTAGCGTTGTTGCCTTCATTCGAATAGTGATGGTGCTGACACTTCTGCTTGCTGCTCTCTGCTCAACAACCCACTGTTTGAGTTTGTCTTCCAACAGTAGCCATCTTGCTTTGTTCCCTCGGAAACTCTGTTTTGTCTTCTTTACCTGGCGCAGGTCATCTTCTTGCTTCCTCCACCTACGCACCATTGATTCATTTATGTTATATTCTCTTGCTGCTGCTCTATTTCCGTGTTCTTCGGCATGACTTATTGCCTTAAGTTTAAATTCTGCGTTATACGCGTGTCGCTTAGTAGGAGCCATTTTGTGGTCTGGTCTTTACAGATGTAAACACACAAAGGAAATGAAACGAAAATCCGCGCGCTTCTTCTTCTTCCGGGGGCGGGTTGCTTACAGTAGAAGAAGAAGCGCTTCCTGTTCTATGGGGGCGGGTGCTTACCTTGGCGGTTGCTTGCGTAGAAGAAGAAGCGCTTCCTGTTCTACCGGGAAAAAAGATGGCGGCTGTTTACCGAAGTTGCGAGACCGAAACTTTATGAAAATGAATCTTAATATTTATCCATATATAAAGCGCACCGGGTTAAAAGCCGCACTGTCAGCTTTTGAGTAAATTTGTGGTTTTTAGGTGCGGCTAATGGTGCGGAAAATACGGTAGTATAGAAGAAAAAAATAACTTTTGTAAACAAATATAATAAAGTCTTCTTCTTCTGTAGAATACTCAGGTGCATATTACACAATAATGTAACATTTAGTAACATGTGGTGTTAACATATTACATGCAAAGTAAGATATGTCAAGACTTTATTGGTTATAATTTTGATGATTATGGCTTACAGTTTATGAAAACTTTGAATTGTAAATATAACGTTGATGATTATGGCTTAGTTTATGAAAACTTTGAATTGTAAATATAACGTTTCAAAAACTTTAAGCCATGATCAGAATTATTACAAATAATGACTTGCATGTACGTAATAAGTTAATATCACATATTAGTTTCACATTTGAAGTTAATTGCTGACATGAATTGACTTTTACACAATATTCTCATTTTATGAGTTTCACCTGTAAAATATAATGACTGAGAGAAAATCTGGTTGCAGGAAAACATGCAACTTTTCTCCTACTACAATTGAACAATTACGTACTGAAACAGCAATCTTTTGATCCCCAAATTTAGCCGCTGCTCGGGGACATTTGTCTAGCGGCAGTCGTGAACTGGGTGGGGCTGCCCACCTCGGAGCCAGTCAGAATCTGTGTCTCGTCATGTTCATCTTAATGAGAAGGCATTCATTTCAATTCAACAACTAGGGCTAACATGGAAGGAGGCATTAGTTAGTACCTGTTGTATTCATATGACGTGCTAGTATTACTGCTGCTTGGATGAGATAGGAGCAGTTAAAAATACGTAATTAATTTATAATTATTGCATGCTGTATGTTCAAATGTTTCAGTATATTGCTCGCATGTCCTTCTCTTGTAGCGCTGTTGCAATCTTTTCTTGTATAATGTAGTCAACTGTAGAGCGTTCTTGCGCCAAGCCTCCCGCCATTTTGAGATCTGACATCACTTCGCAACGTCATCCCTACCCAGAAGGATAGATAAGAGAGCTGTTTGAATACATGGAAAGCGGTTCTAATTGATACACTGTAAATGATTCTATTCTCATCCCTAATGATTGTGGTAAAAATGAGGTCGATTAGGGTGATCAGAATCAGAAATACTTTATTAATCCCCGAGGGGAAATTAACATTTTCAGCACAATCCCATTCAAGATCAGACAAACATTACAGGGAGACAGAACAGGATCGCTG
The DNA here is from genome assembly GCF_033978685.3 of Nerophis lumbriciformis. Lineage (NCBI taxonomy): Eukaryota > Metazoa > Chordata > Actinopteri > Syngnathiformes > Syngnathidae > Nerophis > Nerophis lumbriciformis. The sequence continues at coordinate 18,858,069 of NC_084573.2, forward strand.
ACGGGTCTGCCATCTTCCGACACCCCTTACAAAAAAGGTGAGATACAGGGGGCGGGGTCCCAGACTGAGGCCAAGAGAAAAAACAACTCATAGCCATAGCACACATCCCTCTTACATGTGTGTAAGAGGGAAACATCAAAGAAAATAAAGAACATTAAACACATTAAAAGAGCAGAGCTGATGCAACCAGCCACTTCTACATACAGCTATGAATAAAAAGTAAAAGAAACATATACACTGTGGTGACCTCTGCCACGCCATCGTCTGCTGGGGTGGAGGGAGCAGACCCAACAAAGCAACCAAGATAGCCGACTCCACTCTCGGCCGCCCACCAACTCTCGGCCAGTGTCCTGTCCGCATGGATGAGCGAGGATGCGCTCATCAGGATCTGCTGTTGACATGTTTACTGGTGGAAACAAACATGGTTGAAATGTCTGACAACAGCCAATCAGTCAACCATTTCCCGCTTCACATCTGGTTGTAAGGTACCGCAGAAGTAGAGCGAATGACTGAACTTAGATTTACACGCACAGCTGGGGGTAGCGAAATAAATGTCAGCCATGACTTCGAGTTATTCTCCGAGAATAGGGCTATTGTTGAGAAAAAAAGATAAAGACTTAATGTTGGTTGTGTCAGTGGTGTAGGTTGCCAAAATGATGTGAAGCAAACCAAGTTGATCAAGCAATTTTGTTCACTCTCCAGTAAAAATACCACCCAAGTGATTATACAGGGAGCGTGAAAATGCAAGCAGAGTCTGCACATCGAGCAAATGCTGCCAGAACACGTAGCATTAGCAGTTTAGCCCTTACTAGTGGTGCCACCACTAGTAAGGTTACTTGTGTTTTAACCTGAAATTGTCTATCATTAAAGATGATACACATTTTCAAGTAGCAATGATGTTGACAGTGAAAATGGTAATTTTACCTTTTGTAAATTGTCTATTATCTCTAACAAGACATTGTTTATTTTGGGTTTTGCATCTCTGCACAAACACTCAGTAGTGTAAACAATTATTTGTTTTACTGTTGAGTAAAACAATTCTCTGTCCATTCCTTTAATTTGTTATTTGCAATAACATTGTTATTACAAATATAAACCAATTTCTAGTGTTTCTAGTTTATATTACACATGCTTTAAAGCTAGCAGGTTAAACAGTATAGAAAATTGGGGTTTTATTTGAACTCGGATGATATGAAAAATATATTTTGATTGCTTGTTGCCATATTTCCCAGCCCTAGTGTAGTATTGGTTTAAAACTACTACACATGTTATAAGTGAGTTTAATCAACATTTTTATTGGAAAATGTTTATGTAATGGGGTGGGCATTAAAAAATATGGATCTAAATCGCCTGACAGCTGGTCGCTCACCTTAACGGAGTTCACACCCGGGAAAAGTAAAGAGATAAAATGGAAGACAAAGGTATTTCAAGTAATTTAGGCATTTCTACCCTTGTTTTGAAATTACTATAGACAATAACATCTAACTTTACGCCACGTGCATCTTCCAACCTCTGTTGTGCATGTTCTCCCGTGTGTGGGGGGGTTTTCTCATACTGCGGCTTTCTCCCACATTCTAAAAATATGCATGTTACTAACATGTGTTACCTAACAACTTGTAACTTGTGTTACTTAACATCGCTAGTTTCATTGAAGACTGGAAATTGTCCATAGGTATAAATGTGAGTGTGAATGATGGTCTTTCCATGTATGGGTCCCGCGATTGGCCATGCTAATTTGGGTTAGCCTGTCAATGAGCTGCTTCATTGTACGTTTGCATTAAGGTAGCAGCATTATAGCCAACCTTCATCCTGTATAAATTTATTGCTTTCTTTCTGTTTATTCCAAACTGTACTATTAATTTAACGTGATCCCTACATGTACAGTATGTGCTCGTCGTGAGTACCGTATTTTTCGGATTATAAGTCGCTCCGGAGTATATGTCGCACCGGCCGAAAATGCATAATAAAGAAGGAAAAAAACATATATACTGGAGTATAAGTCACATTTTTGGGGGAAATTTATTTGATAAAATACAACACCAAGAAAAGACATTTGAAAGGCAATTTAAAGTAAATAAAGAATAGTGAACAACAGGCTGAATAAGTGTACGCTATATGACGCACAAATAACCAACTGAGAACGTGCCTGGTATGTTAACGTAACATATTATGGTAAGAGACATTCAAATAACTATAACATATAGAATATGCTATACGTTTACCAAACAATCTGTCACTCCTGATCGCTAAATCCGATGAAATCTTCTTCCTCGTTGTCGCTCCTGGTATGCGCCGCTAGCGTCCATTCTTTCTGCTGCTCGATCGCCGTTTTCTGCTGCATATTTCACTACGTCCAGTTTGTAATCTGCAACAAAATGGCACCGAAAAGGAAACTTTTCTGTGCCATTTTTGTTCAGTCCTTCTCAGTTTTTATAAGTTACAGTCAATGTTGATGTGATCCATTTTAAAAGCTACGGCAGTAGCATATAGCAGTTAGCATCCCATGACCCACAATGCACTTCTGCCATGATCCCTCCGCCGAATTCTTATTGGTTGACGTGTGAGTGACGATTGCTGACGTGTGTGTGACGATTGCTGCCATTTGCTTCGTCTCTTACGCGAATGAGATAAATAATATTATTTGATATTTTACGGTATTGTGTTAATAATTTCACACATAAGTCGCTCTGGAGTATATGTCGCACCCACGGCCAAACTATGGAAAAAAAACTGCAATTTATAATCCGAAAAATACGGTATATACAGTAAACCACCACAAGTTATTTGTTTCATCTCTAATTCAAAACTCTGTTTACATATTTGGCAAACTGAATTCCAAGAATTAGGAAGGGCAGTAGAATAGCCTGTGTTGCCTTTTACAATAAGCAGAAACCATTGAAAAATAGAGAATAACAATATAAGAAAAAAATATCCATCCAACAGATCATGTTGTTTTTTTGTGTGTGTGTGTGTGTGTGTGTGTGTGCGTGCGTGCGTGCGTGCGTGCGTCACCATATACCGGTATATATTTATTTATTAGTAGCAATCCAGAGGAAAGCCTGCACTGGATGTGCACAGCTGGTAGAGACATACCAAAAGGTGTTTCCACAAAGTATTGACAAGGGGCCTGATTACTTTTGCACAATGGCATTTTCACAATTTTATTTGAAAAAAATCGTGTTTAATTTTCTTTCACCTTCACAATTGTATATCACTTTGTGTTGGTCTTTCACATAAAATTCCAATAAAATGTATTTGTTTGTGGTTGTAATGTGACAAAATATGGAAAAATTCATGGAGGGTGAACACGTTTGCAAGGTGCTGTATATCAATGCATACCCACTATATGGTAACTCCTCTATGCAGCATTATTTTTGATTAATAATGGCCTCGAAACAGGTTTTGAACAGCAATATTATGCCTTTTGAATCCATATTGCAAAAAAAAAAAAAAAAAGATCTTTGTCGATTCTTTTACCCAGCTATACCGTATTTTCCGCACTATAAGGCGCACCGGATTATTAGCCGCACCTTCTATGAATTACATATTTCATAATTTTGTCCACCAATAAGCCGCCCCGGACTATAAGCCGCGCCTACGCTGCGCTAAAGTGAATGTCAAAAAAACGCTGCGCTAAAGTGAATGTCAAAAAAACAGTCAGATAGTTCAGTCAAACTTTAATAATGTATTGAAAACCAGCGTTCTAACAACTCTGTCCCAAAATGTACGCAAATGTGCAATCACAAACATAGTAAAATTCAAAATGGTGTAGAGCAATAAATAGCAACATAATGTTGCTCGAACGTTAATGTCACAACACACAAAATAAACATAGCGCTCACCTTCTGAAGTTATTCTTCATTCGTAAATCCTTCGAATTCTTCGTCTTCGATGTCCGAATTGAAAAGTTGCGCAAGCGTGGGATCCAAAAATGGCCGGCTCCGCCTCGTCGAAGTCATCGGATTCAGTGTCGCTGTTGTTGTGCAGCAGTTCTGTGAATCCTGCCTTCCGGAAAGCTCGGACCACAGTTGTGACCGAAACTATCTGCCCAGGCATTTACGATCCACTGGCAGATGTTGGCGTATGTCGACCGGCGCTATCTGCCCGTCTTAGTGAAGGTGTGTTCGCCTTCGGAGCTGTGTGAAAAAAGCCACCCGGCCTCTTCGCGTAAACTTCCCTTAACCACTCGCTCATCTTTTCTTCATCCATCCATCCCTTCGAGTTAGCTTTTATGATGACGCCGGCTGGAAAGGTCTCTTTTGGCAAGGTCTTCCTTTTGAATATCACCATGGGTGGAAGTTAGCATGGCAAGCTAGAACCACAGTGAAGGATGACTTCTCATTCCCTGTGGTGCGAATATTCACCGTACGTGCTCCCGTTCCACAGTGCGGTTCACAGGAATATCAGTTGCTGTGAAATACGGTAGTAATCCGTGTGCGGATGGAGAGATTGCGTCTTTTTATGAACCGGATCCTTGTCGCGTAGTAGGAGCCATTTTGTGGTCTTTACAGATGTAAACAGGAAATGAAACGTACGGTCATATCCGCGCGTTTTTTCTTCTTCTTCCGGGGGCGGGTGAAGCGCTTCCTGTTCTATGGGGGCGGGTGCTTTCCTTGGCGGTTGCTTGCGTAGAAGAAGAAGCGCTTCCTGTTCTACCGGGAAAAAAGATGGCGGCTGTTTACCGAAGTTGCGAGACCGAAACTTTATGAAAATGAATCGTAATAAAGCGCACCGGGTTATAAGGCGCACTGTCAGCTTTTGAGAAAAATTGTGGTTTTTAGGTGCGCCTTATAGTGCGGAAAATACGGTACTCACTATCTGTAACTTTGATTTGTACCGCAGTCCATTCAGGCAGCAAGCTAATTGGGCCTAATATATATGCCCACTTGCTTCATTTAGCCCATGTATTGAAATCCATTAGGCTTTTCACTGTTTACAGTATGTATCTGTTTGATTGACATGAATATAATTCCTAATTGATTAACCATATTCATCTCTGTCAGGTAATTCTTGCTGCAGAGTTGCTGAAGAGCGCGGATGAATTGGTCAAGCAGAAGATTCACCCCACGTCAGTCATCAGCGGATACCGCCTGGCTTGCAAGTAAGGTTTCCTTACTGAAAAGGCAGCCTCATCTTTTGCTGACTCCATTGTCTGACAAATTTTCATTTTCTTTTTCAGAGAGGCGGTGCGCTACATCAATGAAAACCTCACCATCGGGACAGACGACCTGGGCAGGGAGTGTTTACTCAACGCCGCCAAGACCTCCATGTCCTCTAAGATCATTGGAGTGTATCCTTTCTGCTTTGTCAGATATGGAGTAGGATAGGCGATATGGCCTAAAATTTATATCACTATTGCAGCCTCCTGCCGGCTATATGTCAAAATATATGATTTGGTGTGTAAAATATAATAGATTTCAAAACAGGTTACCAAGGCTCTTATATTGAAGGCTGACATATGCAGTAACATTTGCATCATTTCCAGCTGTATTATTTTCTCAAAACTATTAATCTACTTGCTTATACACTGTTAATATATGGTTACTTTCTGTTGTTACATTGGTTTTATCTACACATCTGTTCAAATGTAATAAGCACTTATTCTTCTGTTGGATACTTCACATTATTTTTTTGCGATACTTCTAATTTGTGTATCGATCCAATACCAAGTAGTTAGACATGCCGTATTGGTACTGATAATTAACCTTTGTTGACGTCCAAGAGCTCTAGCTTGCGGTTAACAGTTAGCATATCATCCTACAGTTGTGTGGCATGTTTAGCTATTTCTTGTGCTCCAGGGATGATATTTGTAAGAAACAGTTTATTTGCCACCATGGAGGCGAGGATTGTTGACTTAAAAGTAGCTTTGCACTGTGGAGGGATATTAGCCGTTAGCTAGAATGCTACATTGTTTTCAGGACACAATGTGTCATCATGCACTATCACGATATAACAATAGTATTAAAGTCTATCGTCGGCCAAGTCTATATACCATAATTTATATCACGCAACCCTACTAAGAATGCGTTACCTACAGAGCTAACGAGTGATATTTGCAGCCTTAATCCGGTACCTCAGTGATGCAGACTTCTTCGCCAGCATGGTGGTGGATGCTGCCCTCGCTGTCAAGTTTGTGGACGTGAAGGGAATTGCCAAATATCCCATCAACTCTGTCAACGTGCTGAAAGCGCACGGTCGCAGCCAGAAGGAGAGTTTCTTGGTTAACGGCTATGCGGTGAACTGCACAGTCGGCTCGCAAGGTACGTCTGCTCTGAGTTGTCACCATTCCCATTTTGTTTGCTGCTATGTCCGATATGACTCATGCAGTGATACGCGTGCGATACAGGAAAGATTGTTGTCAGGGTGGCTAGCAACGTCTCTCGTGGCGTTGCTTTTCAGACCAGACAACAAACACCCGAGTTCAAACTTTTTTTTATAGCAAACTCTTACATGCGCAAACTTTTTCCTTCTGTACGAAGGCATGGTAAAGCGTGTTGTCAACGCCAAGATCGCCTGCCTGGACTTCAGTCTGCAGAAGACCAAAATGAAGATGGGGGTCCAAGTCATCATCAATGACCCAGAGAAGCTTGACCAGATTCGACAAAGGTGATAAACTTTTTTTCGTCTTTAAGAAATCATCCCATTTCAATTTGCTGTGTTACTTAAACAATAGTTACACAGTGATACGCGTGGGAAAAAGTAACCGCAGTCCCTTCAAATCAAAGGCAACAGTGTTAATTGTTGGTCTACTTTGTGGGGCTGTACCATTATATTAACTTTGGCAGCAGATTAGCTGTCAAATACAACTGGTATTGTGACACTGGTTGACTTCCGAGTTCTAATTTTAAAACACTTTTCATCATTAAACCTTAGCTGTTTTATGTAACATTCTTAGTGCTGTCAAGTGATTAAAATGAGCAATTATGATCTGTAATCTCACCTAAAAAATGACGAAAAACACCCTCAACTTTAGGTATTTTCATTTAAAATCATTACATTAAGATTTAAAAGATTTAAAAGAAAAAAGAAAGTGACTTTATAAATAATTTCATCAATTATCTACAGTCTTTTATTTACTAAAATCAGGTCAACATCCAGTCCATACAAAGTTATTTCATTAAAAAACTATTTTCTGAGCAGCAAGTATTAGTTGTTGAACTTGTTACTTTTACTATGCTTCAGATAATATAAGATAAAGGGACAAGTGGTAGAAAATGGATGAATGGAAATAAAACTGACCCGTACATCAGTGCATCAGTGCTAGCTTATGTTACCAATAGTTCAAGAACAAATGTCGTTGTGGGGAGGCGGGGACTGTCACAGTTGTTATTTGTCACAATTAATGTTAAACTTTGTAAAAACGTTTCCTGTCAAACACAGCTTTTTAGTTCACATACATAATTGCGCAACATTATCTCGTGTTTTAAACCTTATTTAACGATTGAACATGAAGTTATTTACAATCTAATTTTGTCCACTAGCGTGTGATTTACGATGCGCACGGTGGTTAAATACCATGTTTCTCCATGTAAGTTTGATTTCATTGTAAATATATTGTACACATCATTGGACATGTTATTATCACTGTATTGATGCACAGATAGGTTATAATAGTATAAAGTCAGCTTGATGAGGTTATAATAGTATAAAGTCAGCTTGATGCCAGGCATAACACCACTTTGCCATAACTCATGTAATGGGTGGGAAAAAAAACTAGTTTAAATAGGTATAACCTAAGTAATGAGTTTCACTATGTAAAGTTTGAGTTACTAGAGAAGCGCTATATGCATAGATTAGAAAGAAAAAAATTCCTGACAACTTAGACCTCTTTTTCACTGTGACTACGGTACATGTAGTAAAATGCCACATGGCGATATTGTTGTTGCTGTCAGCTCAGGCTGGGCGATATGGATCAAAACTGATGTCCCGGTATTTTTAGGCTGAATGGCGATATGCGATATATATACCGTTATCCTAAACAAAAGGTGCAACGTGCTGAAGGTTGCCAAAGTGTGTTAAGGCTAGATAACCAGTGTTGAGTCCTCAGATTATTTTTGTTGTAAATAACATAACTTGTTGTTAATTCCTAAAGTAATTAGTTAGCCGTTACTATGTCAAAGCCGTTTTCTTTACATTTGTTCATTAACGTTAGGTTTATAGTCTCATGCTTGATAAGGATGGCGCTTCTACTCGCTTACTGCGGTGAAGGCCACTGTTTGAAACTACTCCGCCACCCAGCTGCAATACTAGGTTAGTCCGCAAAAGCTATTGGGAGAGGCACTTTCGAGAAGTAGTCGCTAAACATTTGACACACCGAGCGAGCAGCAAAGAGGAGCTATCGCTCGCTGCTGGGCTAAGTTGCTAAAAGAACTGAACAACAAACAGATGAGATTAGTGATTGTCGCTACAAACAAATTGGTGTATGTGTGACAAAAGCATTGCATCACTCAGGAGTTGAGAGGTCGGCACTGGAGCCACCATATTCTTTCGAAAAGTTTGTTGTGTTGCGTCATTGTGCGTCAGAGAACCTATGTAAACTCGCAAGGAGCAGAGTTGAGCCAAAGGGAATGCCCTGTGCTGCGTCCGACAGGCGCAGACAAGAGCAAACGGCCACATCAAAAGATGGCGGTATTGTCTCAAATATATATCTCTTTCCAAAAAAATACGGGTAAAACAGGTATACTGCCCAGCCCCACTGTCAGCAAAGCACAAGAAGCGGGCGAGAAAACTTGCCTCATTATAGTAACGTTATAGGTTAAAAATTTGATTAACACGATTTAAAAACAAACACACTAAATATTAATAATCGTAAACTAATTCAATAATTTGACACCATAATCATTTTCTCATCGCAGGGCCTGTATAGTAAAACTTCAGTATATACTACCTATTTGAGAATGATTGATGGACAAGTAATGGAGCAGAACAAAAGAGTTTGCAGAGTGGAACTGCCACCTAGTGGTGTTTCATAGATATTGCTAAAAAAAATTGTTATAACAAGATATGTGCTTACAATTGAAAATTGATCAGCAAATTGCAATTTAGACATGAACCAAGATAAACTATTTATCTATTTAATGTTTGTCTCAGGGAGTCTGACATCACTAAGGAGAGGGTCCAGAAGATTCTGGCGTCCGGGGCCAATGTAGTCTTGACCACCGGTGGCATTGATGACATGTGCCTCAAGTATTTTGTGGATGTTGGCGCCATGGCAGTGAGAAGAGTTCTCAAGAGGGACCTCAAACGCATCGCTAAGGCTACGGGCGGTAAGAAGAGGAAATCTGCTTTAGTTGGCTGTACATTTTTAGTGACGTGATGGTTTTTGTGTGTCCCAAAGCCACCCTCTGTCCATCTCTGACTAACTTGGAGGGAGAAGAGACATTTGAAGCCACCATGCTGGGCCAGGCTGAAGAGGTCGTGCAGGAACGCATCTGTGATGATGAGCTTATCCTTGTCAAGAAGTAATCCTTCTTGTCTATGCTGCCACTCAGGAAGTGTGAACATCTAATGTTTCTAACATGTTGGTATTTTTAGCACCAAAGCACGCACATCAGCCTCCATCATTCTGCGCGGTGCTAACGACTTCATGTGTGATGAGATGGAGCGTTCACTGCACGATGCACTTTGTGTGGTGAAGAGGGTGCTGGAATCTAAGTCTGTGGTCCCAGGAGGGGGCGCTGTGGAGGCAGCCTTGTCAATTTATCTGGAGAATTATGCTACTAGCATGGTAAGCACCAGGACAATCTTGATGTCTTTATATTACTGGACTTGATCAAATTATATTACTGGATTTGATCAGACATATTTGCAAATGTCTTTTGTTTGATTAGGGTTCCCGAGAACAGTTGGCCATTGCAGAGTTTGCCCGGTCTCTCCTCGTCATCCCCAAAACACTGGCAGTGAATGCAGCGCAGGACTCTACCGACCTGGTGGCCAAGCTGCGGGCCTTCCACAACGAGGCTCAGGTTAATCCTGAACGTAAAAATCTCAAGTGGTGAGTGTCTTCATATTTAGAATACAACACAAACTTTGTTGGTCAGCCTTCGTCGTTTGACTGTTTCTGTATTAAAACATTATGTCCAACACAACATATTTTACGCTTTAGCTGTGGAAGTTTATTTGCTTAACTGCAGAATAGGAATGGGCGATATGGCCGAAAATCAGTATTGCCACTTATATTGCAGCCTCCTGTGATAAAAATATATATCACTAAATATTTTTTGGTTTGTAAATGATAATAGAAGCATTTCAAAACCAGTTATAAAGTCTTCTAATTTGGCTGTTGGTGCCATTTCCAATACTAATTAGTGGGTAGTATTGGCTATATAATTACTGATACGTATATTTAAATGATCTCCATGTTTTTTTATTACATAAAAAATGTATGTCAATAGTGTAAAATAACCAAACAAAAGCAAAAAAACACTATTGGCTCTTATTTCGAGTTTGTAAACAAGACGATTTTGTGATAATATTGATCTACATGTGTATTATACTTGGTATTGTTTCTGTTGCGGTGTTTATTCGCCCCCTCAATTTATAATGAGCATGGCTTCTTGCATCCTCTTATGTACTGTATATTTATTCCTGGTTTCCAGTGATCATTGCAGCCATGTTTAGTGTGATGCATGTAAAGATTTACAGTCCCCTGACAGCACCATTTTTTTCTTGAGTGACTAAAAGGGGACATGTTTGCATTGTTCATGTGGACTACTGGCATCAGTTAGTGATGTATATTTTACCAATTGTGTCTGGCAGGATCGGTCTCGACCTGTTAAACGGCAAGCCCAGAGACAACCGCCAGGCCGGTGTGTATGAGCCCACCATGGTCAAGACAAAGAGTCTTAAATTCGCCACGGAAGCGGCCATCACAATCCTGCGTATTGATGACCTCATCAAACTGTTCCCTGAGCAGAAGGAGGGCGGCCAGTCGTACAGAGATGCTGTGCAGTCTGGATCTCTGGAGGGTTAAAGCTGACAGGTCAATCTTGTTCATACATTTATGGTCGCTTCAATGTAAGCTTCGCACTTTGCCTGTTTACTGTCTCTCCCCTACCCCCACTTAATAAAACTCCTTGACTGCTTTAAGTTGTATTGCTTCATTTCAGGCTATTTACTCCTGTAAATAGTACAGTAAAGGCAGTCATAACTGCATGGCACACGAATCAATGAGGAATGTCTTGATTTTTAAAGGTAAGAACAGACTGTAAAATATTTTTTTAGTGTAAGTACCGGTAAGCACTGGATGGATATTTGATGCAGGTCCTCTTTTAAAACGACCATGTCTTCAAATGCAGAGAGTAGCAGACATCTATCTATACGACTGTTTGACAAATGCATTAAGTCACAGTTGAGTAGTGCACAGTGAGAAAAACAAGGTCACTGTTGTCAGGCAGATAAACGTAGCAATCGTTGGCACACCTCAGGTGCAAATAATTGAAATGACTGATTAAAGATCTGTCAGACCCTTTCCACACACATGGCGATGCCCATCCCTCCTCCGATGCACAGGGACGCCACTCCCTTCCTGCCCCCTGTCCTCTGCAGGGTGTGAAGAAGTGTCACCAGCACTCTGCAGCCAGACATCCCCACAGGGTGACCCAGTGAGATGGCACCCCCGTTTACATTAACCTAAAACAGAAATACATGTTAAAATAATATGTGGACTTTTACACTGTCAGCTTTTACCTTTTCTTCTTTTAGTCCAAGTTCCTTAACCACAGCAATGGACTGGGCAGCGAAGGCCTCGTTGATCTCAAACAGATCGACTTGGTCTAAATGCCATCCTGCTTTCTCAGTCTATCAGAACAAGTTTGAAGAATGTTGTGATCCAAACACATTTGCTGTTTTGTAGTGCAACAAAAATCTCACCGCTTTCCTGATGGCAGGTATCGGTGCAGTTCCCATGATGGCTGGATCAATACCAGCTTGG
>NC_084573.2:18875000-19150000 GCF_033978685.3 Nerophis lumbriciformis
GGTGGCGTTGCCCATTCTTACTCCTGCTCTCATGTGCAGCGTGTGAGGAGCCTGAGAAGAAATACTTTATTTTACATTGAAATCAAGAATTATTTAATTTACATTAGTACCCTTTATCTATAAATATAGTGTTTTGCCTCAGATATACCAAACAAGTTACATTAAGGGCATGCATATTTTAAAAAATTATATTAATGAGTAAAAATAGCACAGGTTCAACAGAACAGTTCAAAAAAAAAATCCTGGTCTTGTTGCTAGGCAGAATTCAAGGAGAACAAGAATGTTTACGTCTATAAAAAATATTGTTACAGACTTAAGACCAATTAGCGTGCATTTGTATTCATTTTGCATATGACAGCATAGATGCTATTCATTAGAGGTGGGAATCTTTAAGGCACCTCACAATTCGGTTCAATATTTTTTTTTAAATATAATTTATAATAAAACCTTTTCAAAACAGATTGCGGGTTACAAAAGCTCCTCACGCTGCTGAAGTACATACGACTTATACGTTCAGCGTTGGCCTAAAAAGCGTCTTTACAAAAATATTTGTAAAATGTTATTTACAAAATTCACAGAATGTTAATCTAATAAAAGATTATACAGCAACTCCAACCCAAACCCAGCTTTACAATACTTAGAAATTGAGAGCAGTTAAGACAGGGCAAAGTGTGGCCCGGGGGCCATTTACGACCTGCAGCCAGAGCCGGCCCAAGGCCTAAGCGTACTAAGCGCTTGCTTAGGGCCCCGCAGCCACCAGGGGGCCCCCAAAAGCAATTAACAAAAAAAATTGTATTTTTATTTTTTGCATGTACGAGTCTGACTGATGATTTCTAAATGATCAAAGATATATTATTGTACAAAAACACAATTTTAGGTCAACATTTTTGCACATTGCTGTTTCAGGTTTTTGTTACCAAAAATAATAAAGTGAATCAGAATCAGCTTTATTGTCCAGTTATGTTTAACACACATGGAATTTAACTTCAGTAGACTGCGCTCTCTTTGTACAAAGTAAACATTAAATATGAACAATTAACTAAAAATATAAACTAGTAATTAAAGACTAATATGTACAAGACTGATGAGACAAGATGACACTTTTACTGTAAATACAAAGCTTTATCACTTGGACTGTTCAACCCCAGGCCACTCTTGTAGCTGAATGTTTTCTACATTTTAAGATTAGGAACCATATGTGGCACTCTGGACATCATTCGTTCATTCATTGGTATTATTTATGTTCTTAACTGGGCCACCCCCATATCTTTATAAATGACATGTCATTTGTAAAGACATGCCAGGCTGACAATAGGATCATGTAAACAACACTGCCAGAGCCGCAATGAGTTTATATATTATTTATATATTATTGGCAGAAATAGAGGGCCCCAAAATCAAATTTTGCTTAGGGCCCCATGGAGGCTTGGGCCGGCACTGCCTGCAGCTAATGTTTTACCGGCCCGCAGTCATTCTAAAATCATTCTAAAAATAGTAAACAATTTTTTTTTTTAATTATAAAGTGGAATAAAAGAGCAAATAGATGAAATGCAACGAGAAAAAGTTGCATTGTTGACTCTAATAAAACCATTTTTTTATAGTTTTTATAAAAAATTAAAAAAAAAAATCAAAATCAACGTTGCTATGAATTATTGAATGTTTTAAGGGCAAAAAGGACATAAATACAACAAACAAAAACATGAAAAATATGAAAATTATTCAAAAAATTACATACTAATTATATATTAATAATCCATCCATCCATTTTCTACCGCTTATTCCCTTTGGGGTCGCGGGGGGCGCTGGAGCCTATCTCAGCTACAATCGGGCGGAAGGCGGGGTACACCCTGGACAAGTCGCCACCTCATCGCAGGGCCAACACAGATAGACAGACAACATTCACACTCACATCCACACACTAGGGCCAATTTTAGTGTTGCCAATCAACTTATCCCCAGGTGCATGTCTTTGGAGGTGGGAGGAAGCCGGAGTACCCGGAGGGAACCCACGCAGTCACGGGGAGAACATGCAAACTCCACACAGAAAGATCCCGAGCCCGGGATTGAACCCAAGACTACTCAGGACCTTCGTATTGTGAGGCAGATGCACTAACCCCTCTGCCACCGTGAAGCCCTATATTAATAATAATTATACTAATTATTATATTGATTGTTATTATAAATATACTAAACTAATTACACTACATATTATCTGAAGCTAATATAGAGATTTAAGTGTTGAATGTAAAAAATAAATAAAATAAAAGCATGACCTTTTTATGAGTGGGACACTTTTGGATCCCCAAGAATTTTAGTGGAATTAAAAAACACCTGCCTTTGCTGAAAACAGGGTTTCCCGCAGCGCTTTGTTGTTAAGGCGGCCGCCTTAACAACAAAGAGCCACTGCCTAACCTAAAGTCTTAACAAGCTGCTCCGCTTAGTTCTGCCTCCGCCTCTGTCAGTACGTCTCTGCAGCACCCAGCATTGTCCCACCCACAGAACTATCTGATTGGTTACACGCAGAGCGGTAACAGCCAATCAGCAGTGCATATTCAGAGCGCATGTAGTCAGTGCTCAGGCAGGCAGAGAGGAGAGATGGTGTTTAGCAGGTGAGCATAATGCAGCGTACTCTCCCCAAATTATAATAAACACTTCCAAGTCAACTACTAGTAACATCACTATGAGCCCGTTGACGTTCTAGAAACATAAGCGGCAGCTCAGCTTGCTCGCAGTCCTTGAGGTGAAGGCTAATTAGCTTTTAGCGTAACGTTAGCTCATTTTGCATTGTGCGTGCGTGCGTGCGTGTGTGTTACGGACAGCAAAGCCCTGTCTGCCTGAGAGAAAGACAAGCATTATTGACCTACAGTTAACAACCAAGTTATTTCACTTTACCTTTTTCTGTGTTGACTGAGCTGTGTTGAAGCAGCAAAAAGGACATTATGTTAAATGAAGAGTTTATGTCTCTGATATAATAATGTAACTGCATCATAAAGCCTACATTAATAACTCCATGGTGTTCAGGGATGAATAGTCTCTCCTATTGCTATTGTACTATTTTTTCAGCTATAGTTACATTAATCATTAGTAATGTAGCAGCCTAGTTTTGAATGGCAGGGTCCCTGCTATCACATGTTGATAAAAATATAACATTTACATAATAAAAATCAACTACAGGCTTCCCAAATGCTGTAATAAATTATGCATGATGAGTTGAGCATATGTCAGCACGTGGCCCCACTTTTAACTCTTTTTTTCAAACGCTTATTACAAATGCTTACTTACAGTAAGTCATTAATTTACTTTGTAAGTCATTATATTGTCATTATTTTGACTGAGTAAGTCATAATGATGGCATACTTAGTATCTCAGGTAACTAGGACTGTTTTGTTTTTACTTTACGGAAAAAATATCGAGATATAGATGATATATCGCCATTCAGCAAATGGAGCAGAAAACACAACCAAAAATTTTAGGCTTCTTCACACGACGAAGCCTGCCTACTTCAACACAGTCTGTAGTCTATTGCCCCCCCCAGGCTGTGGTGGCAGCGACGAGGTGGAGACGTGATGGCGACAGGCCGAGTAACACCAATCCTTACACCCACCCACCCCCTTCCCCGGTCTGTCCGCCGGACAGACACCCCCTTAACTAACAAATTTTCTGAGGTAAACACTGTTTAAAAAATAATAATTACAATAATAACACATTTTGCTATGAATTATTGACCTATTTAGTGATCCAATTACTTCACATCAAATATTCCACTTTAAAAACCTTTTGGAAAAATATTGTATATTTTGTATTTTTCCCCCTAAAAATAGGGTTTTGACAAAAAGCTCATAAAATGTAAAAAAAAATGTATATATATATATATATATATATATATATATATATATATATATATATATATATATATATATCCATCCATCCATCCATTTTCTACCGCTTATTCCCTTTGGGGTCACGGGGGGCGCTGGAACCTATCTCAGCTACAATCGGGCGGAAGGCGGGGTACACCCTGGACAAGTCGCCACCTCATCGCAGGGCCAACACAGACAACTTCAGGGGAATATATATATATATATATATATATATATATATATATATATATATATATATATATTATTATATTATTTAAGAGCTTAATAAAAAAAATTATATATGACTTATTTTTAACCTTTTTTAAGACTGAAACCCTTCTGGGTCCCTAGGACCTAACTTGAGGGAGCCCCAAAGGTTAAAAAAAAAAAGTGTATATTGTAGTGGTATTGAAAAAGAAAAAATATCAAAATGTATGCTTTGATTTTTCAGTGTGCGGCCCTCAGTGGAAAAAGTTTGGACACCCCTGAGTTACGACATACAAGACTTATTAAATATAACACTAAAGAAGGAAAAAAATTAATAAGAGCAACAGTATCAATAAAAGTTTAATCCCAAAAAATTAAATTTTTTATTATTTTTATCAATTGTCTAAAATTATTGAAACGATTTAGGATCGGAATAAATAAAAAGCACGATTTGATTGTGAAAGAGCCCACCTACTATTCACAGAAGAGGAACCAGCGCCCTCTAGTGGCTATTTCGCAGTACACACGGAAAGATGACGGCAGCACTAAAGGTGCTTTTTGAGCACTGCTCAATGCCACCAAGTTTAAATGTGATCATCTTTATATTTATATGCTCATATTTAATATTTGTTAGCATTAACACATTTGCCAAAGTTTTTTGGGGCCACTTAATTAATTATTTGCTTCTTTGTCACTCTTTCTCCTAGGGTTGTACGGTAATAATATAGTACTGCAAAACTAATGAATCATATTCGGTACTATACCGCCTCTAAAAATGTATGTTTATAAACTCAGGAAATATGTCCCTGGACACATGAGGACTTTGAATATGACCAATGTATGATCCTGTAACTACTTGGTATCGGATTGATACCCAAATTTGTGGTATCATCCAAAACTAATGTCAATCACGATTGATTGATGATTACATTTTAACAGAAGTGTAGATAGAACATGTTAAAAGAGAAAGGAAATAAATAGTAAATGAATAAGTAGATTAATGATTCATTTTATAACACTTGTCCTTAATAATGTTGACAAAATAATTGAATGATAAATGACACTTTTACTGCATAAGTCAGCAGCTAAATTATTATTTGTTTACTTACTAATAAAAAAAAAGTTGTCTTGTATGTTCACTATTTTATTTAAGGACAAACTTGCAATAAGAAACAAATGTTTAATGTGCTGTAAGATTTTTTGTTAAAATAAAGCCAATATTGCAATTTTTTGTGGTCCCCTTTATTTAGAAAAGTATCAAAGTACCGAAAAGCATCAAAATATATTTTGGTACCGGTACCAAACTATTGGTACTGGGACAACACTAGTTTCAACAATATATCAATTTATGATATATTACTTCTAACATTTATAAAATATATTCATAAAATATCTGAGGTTTCATAACATCATCATATTTTCTATATTGTAATGAATTGCCCTCAAAAGAGAAATGTCAGGCGGTCTTACCCTGCTCATACTTTCCATGCCGCCCGCCACCACCACAGTGGACTCCCCAGTCTGGATGGACTGGGCCGCCAGACAAACCGCTTTCAGCCCGGAGCCACACACCATCTGGCAACTCCACGCTGGCACCGAATAGGGGATGCCTGCTCCGACACTGGCCTGACGCGCCGGGTTTTGACCATGACCTGGCACACACAAGATCAAATGAAAAATAAATAGAAGTGACTTAAATTGTTTTTTTATTTGTGAGATGTTGGACATCCATATCAACATTACCTGCCGTCAGGACGTGGCCCATGATGACTTCGGACACGTGTTCCGGCATCACTTCCGCCCGCTTTAGGACATCTTTAATCACCACTGAACACAGGTCGTGCAAAGGTACCGTGGACAAAGAACCATTTAAGGACCCTGAGGAGAAAAAGAAGACCAACACATAAACTATTCACGCTTATAACTGTGGACAATTTAGAGACTCCAATTAACATATAATGCATGTTTTGGGAGTGTGGGAGGAACTTGGTACCTGGAAAACCCGATATTTATTTTTCTTTAAATTTGGAAATCATTTATTTGCAGTGACGTGCGGTGAGGTTGATGGCTGGTGAGGCACTGACTTCATCATAGTCAGATTTACAAACATATGAACCCTAAAGAGTATCTTATTCACCATTTGATTGGCAGCAGTTAACGGGTTATGTTTAAAAGCTCATACCAGCATTCTTCCCTGCTTGGCACTCAGCATCAAGGCTTGGAATTGGGGGTTAAATCACCAAAAATTATTCCCGGGCGCGGCGCCGCTGCTGCTCACTGCTCCCCTCACCTCCCAGGGGGTGATCAAGGGATGGGTCAAATGCAGAGGACAAATTTCATTACACCTAGTGTGTGTGTGACAATCATTGGTGCTTTAACTTAACTTTAACTTTACACATACAAACTGTAGCACATTTAATAAAAAAAACGTTATTATGGTCTTACCTTTACTAAGTTATAAATGAAGTCCATTCGCCGCTGTTGTGCTGGATTAATGCACCTCCTGACAGGAGTGTTATATCAACTAAAGCCTTCACTTAAACTTTCCACGTGCAAGATTGAATCTATTTAAAAAAGTGTAACCGAGGGTTTATAAATGTCGCCTATACTGTATGAAACTACAAAATAACAAACACAGAGGCTCCAGTTTACACGAGAACCACTTTATTTACCTTCTTTCAAAAACCTCCGCTCTACTACAACATGTCATCACTTCCGCTCTTTGCGCCTTCAAAATAAGAGCTCAAGGCATATACTGTATAACAGCGCATAACAGGAACTTAACATCACAAAGAGGAAAGCCCATAAAAATAGGTTACAAAAGTTATTTAATAAGAAGCCAAAAAATGCAAAAACAATAATGTTCCTGTTGTAGGAGTTGTGAATTAGGTACACCTACAGTCTGCAGGTGTACCTAATGTTGTGGCCCTGCAGTCATTTACAACTCCTCCAACACGAACATTATTGTTTTTGCACTTTTTGGCTTCTTATGAAATAACTTTTTTAAATAGATTAAATCTTGCACGTGGAAAGTTTAAGTGTGGGCTTTAGTTGATACAACACTCCCGTCAGGGCTTGCAATCTACAGGGGGGGTGCAGGAGGCGAGCCTCAGCCAGTGCGTCTTTTGCAGCCGTTTTATGATCGCTCAGCACAAGAAATACGTTACACACATACAGTTGTTGACAAAATACACTGTACATTATATACCTCAGCTAACTAAACTATGGAAATGTATAATATAGTTCATATAGCAATACGGTCTCACTGCACAGCAGGCCAGCAGTTAGCAGAGTCATTGCGCAATCCATGGTGAGGCACAAATGAGTGACGTGCCTCAACTGGCTGCTGTTCACCGCACCGTCTCTTCTCAGTATTTGAACGGCAAATGTGAAAATTCAGCGATTTTAAATAAAAATAGTCTAAAACTGGTGAAGTTAAATGGAAAATAACTTTATAGTATAATCACTGGATACATATAACAATTTAATATATATTTTTTTCTTTTTACATTTTTTTTCTTTCCATGATGGCAGGTGAGGCCCCGCCTCACCTGCCTCTAGTGACTGCACGTCACTGTTTATTTGATTAATCACAGAGAAAATATTCATAAATTACACTTTTCGTTACGCAACACTTCCAATATCGTGCATATAGTGAGCAGCCAATCAAATGAGGGCTCTTTGCGTGACAAGATGTCAACCAACCAATCACAGCGCTCGAACTCGTACCGGACAAAAATGCCAACCAATAGGAGATGCGCATGGGGGAACGTCATGAAATCACTCAATAACATACATCGGCTGATATAAAATAGCTAATTTCCAATAGTTCTACGCACGTCTTACATGGTTTAACTTGTCTATAGAATGGATACGTCATCAAGCAAAAGGGAGAGAACGACGACCCACAGTTTAGCTGCCAAAAAGACGAAGTACAATCTTGAAATGAGAAGCTAATCAAATTTGCAATATGGGCTCACTTTAGTGGCGCTATGAAAAATTATCCAATGACAGCCCTCGATTTACACTGACAGACGTATTAACCAATAGGAAGCCAGCATGCTAGAACGTCATGAAACTACTGACTGGTGATTAAATTACAAATTCCAATATAGGCTAAAAGGAAGACAGCGCAATATCAAAATAAATATTTCCAAAACAAAAAGTTACAGGTAAAAAAAGACGTCATGTGAACGATGAACCACAGTTCAGCGAGATTAACGCGGAAAAAAGCTGCGCGACAAACAAATTAAGTTGTGTTTTTCTGAATGAACGTGGTGTTAAATGTGTTTCCACTTTACCAATAGGCGTCCGTGAGGCAGAAACGATGACAACAGGATTTGAGTTCATGTTCGCTGATATTCCGCTGCTGTTTGGTGCGCTGATGCTCCTTTCCTGCTGTGTGCAAAGTACTCAGTACTGCAGGTCCTGTTTCACTCTCTCTCACTCTTGCTTGAGTGTAACACGCTAGCGCCACCTTGTGTCCTGGAGGAACAACGTGCAAGCCTCATTTACACACGTGATTTTTTTCCCTTTTTAAATATTTCACAATTTCCCTTAGCTGTTTTTAAATGCTTCTATGCTGCATTCATGTTGTTTACACTTTCAATTTAGTTGAGAAAATTAAGATAAAATGTTAATTTGATTAGTTTGTGAGGTTAAATATTAGGATAAAATATACAATAAATGATCAGATTTTTAATAAAAACTTACTATAATATATACATCGTTCTGAGTTGATCAAGAGTAATACGTGGCTTTGATTTAGTATTAAAAATCTTTATTGGTATTTGGTCAGTACATGAAAAAGACTGAGTCAGAATGTGAACATCTCTTATAAACTACTCACAGAATCTTTCCAACTGAACTTTTTAAAGAAATTTAAAATTGAAATAATAAAAAAAAATAATAAGCACAGGCCAATATCTAAATGAGATGTAATTCTGTGACTTGAGCAACTTAATGAGTTACAACAGCAGATGGTCAATGGCTGACTCAAATCAAGAGCAGAATGAAAGGTAGTTTTCAAATCATACACCACTTCAATGGATGTCTAACATCAACCATTCCCCAAGTTGTCCCCTGCCGAGCAACACAAAGGTGACAGAGCTTTGACAAGAAGCAAAAAGGGAAAGGGCAGGAAAACTAACGACAGCAGCGCTGCGTTACACACTAAGCGGTTGTCGTCTTGTTCTGTGTTCCGTATAAAAAGAAAAGAAAGAACATACGTTTTTCAGAGTACATTACAAAACCGCAGCATCGCTCGTGGAGGAGTCCAGGCCGTTTTGAGCGTGCCGTGAAGTCCTGGTGCCCTTGGTGACCTGGGCGGCTTTTTCCTCGTGCGGGTCGGCAGTGGAGTCCGTGTCGTTCGAGTGCTGAGTCAATGAGGTCTCGCTGCCCGTCGGAGAATCCACACTCTCGTACCCTGCGCTCAAACCCATGGGTCCTCCAGCCCTGGCGGCTCCGCTCTGACTCCCTGACGCCTCCTCGGAGTGGTTGGACAGTTTGGTCTCGGCTTCACCGGGGCTGGATGCCATGGGGGACATGGCAAAGTCTTCGTCGGTGCTGCTGACCTCCCGGTACAGGCCGGGCGTGGCGGCCTCGCTTCTCTGGGACGATCCGCCCTTGCTGGGCCCGTTGGACACCCTCCCGGACTCTTTGTCCGTCGGGTCGGACAGGGCGTCAGCGTGCTCGGGGAGTTGGGCCGCCGTCTCGGAGTCGGCGGGCGAGGACCTGCTGGGTCCCGGTGCGACCAAAGCCCCCGGGGGTTGGGTGAGCTGCTGGCGGGTGTCTTTGAGCTGCTGCTGCAGGACCAGGATGGTGCTCTGCATCCCTTCCACTTCCTCGTCCAGCTGGATGATAAAGTCATTCAGCTCTGGGGGGACACTCAGAAAGTCAAAAACAGTTCAGCGGAGAAACAAAAAGGTTGCGTTCTCACCGTCTTGACTGCTCTTCAGCTCCTCGCTGTACTTCTTCTGCAGGGCCAACTCCGCCTCCAGCTGGGCCACGCGCCCCTGGGACTGCTGCCTACCCAATTCCTGGTTTTCCTGAATCAGCATGCGACACTTGGCCATCAGCTTCTTCCCAGTTTGGCTGCAAAGGAAACAAGTCTAACATCACATGATGAACCAGGAGACAAACACGGGAAGCAAAGAGACACACGACTCTAAAGACTTGTCCACAATCACATGTCACCAGCATAGAAAAGGTGTTTACAAAAGTAAACTATGTATTCTATGGTGCCAGGACCTCAACACTGGCTACGATGGGATGCAGCTTTCAATACAGTAGTCAACAAAAAGTCAAGCAAGTAGCAACTAAATCACACAAATGTCACAATGTTATACTTTAAACCTGATGTTAAAAAAAAGCCAACTTTGAGCACAGAGTAACAATTCAAAGGTTAATGAGCTACTATCTACAGTGAATTCTAAAAGAAAAAAGAAAAAGACTGTAACGTTATTTGACCACATTCCCTAACTTGACTTCAGACACTAAAATATTAAAACGGTGCATCTGGACACTCACCAAGTAGTAAATGTTTACACCTGTAGTTGTTACAAAGGTGAGGAAGTGAGTTCCTATCCCTTAAGGAGCAGTGAGGTGACTAAAGAAATCCCCGTAAGCATGAGCGATGGCGTAAACAACATGGCTACCATGAGGTTAAAGCTCACAAATAAAGACAGGAATACAAGTGATACATTGGTCATCAACTTGGGAGAAAACATTGCATTGACAGCTTGCAAACAGGACTCATGTGGACGTACAGCAGTGGGTTTGCTACAGAATGTCCACAAGCGTGTCAGGAAACGCGCTGCTGTACGTGTCTGCTGCTTCAGAGCAAAAAAAAGAAAGAAAAAAAAATGTCAAATGAGAGGCCGATGAAAAGAAAACAAGTCACAAAATTAAACAAACACAAAACATGGAAATACACACTACCGTGAGCGGGCAGGTGGACTCTCGCGCTTCAATCAAGTCCTTTTGTGGACGAGGATGTGGCTCCGCCCACAGTTCTAGTGACCCCCCCCCTGAAGTGTTACTTTTAAATCCTAGAACTGTCCTCGTATCTAGACTGTCCAACACGTGTCACGTATGTGTGGCATAATCCACAGCTTACGAGTACGACAATAGTCTTTAAAATTGTTCCAATTGAAGTTCTAGGCTAGCCGCCCCATATTTTAGCGGTTTGCTCGGAGGGCATATCCGGGTTGTAAAGAGGGCCGAGCGGGGGTCGACCGCCTCTTCAGGAACAGTCCAGACTCCTTCAGGCCGTAGGACGGCGGTTGGGGTACACAGAGCTGAGACAAGTGTCACCTGACCATGCTGTCTTTTTTTTTTAGTGTATGTGACGTGCGGCTGCCGCAGTACAGTACAAAAACATGATGTTTTTTTGGTAGTCTGACTCTCGTTTTTTGTCAGCTTTCCCCCCACCATAGTTCCTGCAGTGAGAGTGAGGGTGGTGGTGGGGGGGCGTGAGGAAGTTCTTGACTTCTATTGGGGAGGTGGCGGTGGGGCGGGTGTTATTTTTGATTGTCTTTACCTATCAGGTGTAAATTTCCAGGCACTCAGTTCATTTTGGCCCTGCTCCAGTTTGTCTTTAGTCTGTTCCAGTTCACCCTTCATTTTGAGGAAAAACAAGTTGATGGCCGGGTCCACCATGGATGAGCGCAGTTGGGCCGCACTTGGCTGCTGGACTTGCTTGAGGTACTGGATGTGCGTCTGTGGGATGAAACAAAGGAGTGTTAATGAGCAGCAAGGAGGGGGGTTTTCAAAGGGCGTGTGGGAGATCAGAAGACTCCAGGGGATGAGGACAAAAATTATTTTTCAAAAGCTGCTAAACTAACTTAAATCTGTCAAAAGTATTAATGTTTAGTTTCTTAACACGTTTGAGATAAGAAAAGTGATACTCTAATTTTTAACCAGTCAACACATGGCAGCATGTTTTTTAGTTGCAGGTAGAACTGCAATATCACAATATATATCGTAGTAGGATATAAAAATGTCTATCGTGCGATATAACTAGGTCTAATTGATTCACGATTTTTCCCATTACTTTTTAAAGAAACCAATGAATACAAAGGACAAAAAATATGCCGGAGCAAGAGGACAAAAAAACAAATTGTTTATTTCTCAAATGTCTGCAACAAAAAAACTTGTGCTGCAGCAAAACTCTTGTGGACTTATAACTCATGTAATCATTAATATAGTGATATATTACATGTGCAAAGAAGTGTACATCGTCTTTAACATTAGTACACATTAACAAGGACCCCAGGATACTTCATGGAAAAACCTGCATTTATCCACTTAATAAAACTATGTAGCTATCTCAATGATTTAACTCTTTATTTGCATACAATTCACAATACAACTTTTTTTATCAACAGAATTATTTCATTCAAGACAGAAGTTTTAAGTTTGTTCTTTATTGATCTGGTAAGATTTTTTTTTACTATATAATGGGAATCGAAAACCGTCTCGCAGAGTATCAATTGCCAATTTGTCTAGCGGTTCTCTTAACGGTTGTGGATGACGTCATTATGCAACATGCGTAGTGATGTCAAATCGCAAAATAGCGGCGCCCGGTCGGAACAAACACCAACATTCTACAAGGAAAATGGCAATAGCACTACTTGTAATATTTATAAGGATGCTATTTCATAAAGAGTACACGCAAGCAACATGCGGAAACATTTGAACACACAACATGCAATAATCATAAATGAAAGTTACATTTTTGAACCGCCCTTATCGCATCCCTGCAGCAGTAATGCTAGCACGTCATCTGAATACAACAGGTATAAGTCAGCTCCTATCATGTTAGCACTATTATTTGAATGCCACATTATTTATATGAGCATGACAAGAAACAGATTCTGACTGGTTCCGACACCGGCAGTTCCCGCTCCAGTTCACGTCTGCCGCTAGACAAATGTCCCAGCGACTAACTTTGTGGTTAAAAGCTGGCATCTGTTTAAAACAGTGGCACTCCTAATTTTTGGTAGGTGAATGTTTAATTGTAGTCAGAGAAAAGTTGCATGTTTTCCCCCACCAGATATTCTTTCAGACATTATATACGGTAAGTGCAATTCAAATTTTTTTGAGTATTGTACAAAAGTCCATTCATGTCAGCAATTAACTTCAAATGTGAAACAAATATGTGATATTAACTTCATTACATGCAAAGTGAGGTATGTCAAGCCTTTATTATAATTTTGATGATCTTGGCTCACTCTTTTTAAAACCCCACATTTTCTGAATGTTTTTATTAAAAGTTTTCATAAACTGTAAGACATAATGATCAAAATTATAACCAATAAAGGATTGACATATCTCGCTTTGCATGTAATAAGTTAATATCAAATGTTACTAAAGGTTACATTCTTGTGTAATTTCCAGATTATTTATTTTGTTAAACTCTACAGAAGAATATTTCCATTTTCTATCGCTTGTCCCTTTCGGGGGTGTTGGAGCCTATCTCAACTGCACACGGGCGGAAGGCGGGGTACACCTCATTGCAGGGCTAACACAGACAGACAACATTCACACTCACATTCACAAATAAAGACCAATTTAGTGTAGCCAATCAACCTATCCCCAGGTGCATGTCTTTGGAGGTGGGAGGTAGCCGGAATACCGGGACAAAACTCATGCAGTCACGGGGAGAACATGCAAACTCCACACAGAAAGACCCTGAGCCCACGGATTGAACCCAGGACCTTCGTATTGTGAGGCACATGCACTGACCCTTGCGCTATACATTTATTTATTTTTTTAAGTACCCTTTTTTCCTTCTATGCTACATAGGTATGTGATCTTACTGTAGACTTTGTAAAGTAATTTTACCTCTAAACTAAACAAAATTGAGGCCAATCCAACTTTTCCCCCCTCTTTCTTTCCAAATAAGAATCGATAAGAGAACCATTAAGGAACTGAATCGTTATATATACAATTATTATTGCTATCTATTGATTTATTGGAGTTAATTTTTTTGCAAGGTGCAATGCAACATTTTTATTTACAAAATAATTTTACAAGACAGACATTTTTATATTTGCACTTTATCTCAATGTTAGAGATGATTATTTATTTGCATGCGATGTACAATGCTGGGGACGGCGTGGCGAGGTTGGTAGAGTGGCCGTGCCAGCAATCGGAGGGTTGCTGGTTACTGGGGTTCAATCCCCACCTTCTACCATCCTAGTCACGTCCGTTGTGTCCTTGAGCAAGACACTTCACCCCGTGCTCCTGATGGCTGCTGGTTAGCGCCTTGCATGGCAGCTCCCGCAATCAGTGTGTGAATGTGTGTGTGAATGGGTAAATGTGGAGATACTGTCAAAGCGCTTTGAGTACCTTGAAGGTAGAAAAGCGCTATACAAGTATAACCCATTTATCATTTATTTATTACATTTTTGTTTACAGAAGTATTTTATTCAAGCAGAAGTATTGCCTCAAGAGGAAGCTCTTATTTTAGCTATTTGG
This sequence comes from Nerophis lumbriciformis, assembly GCF_033978685.3. NCBI lineage: Eukaryota > Metazoa > Chordata > Actinopteri > Syngnathiformes > Syngnathidae > Nerophis > Nerophis lumbriciformis. The sequence goes on from NC_084573.2 coordinate 18,889,549, forward strand.
AAATTATTGCAAAAAAAAGTACGAATTATATCTGGCCTAAAAAGAAAAATGTTCCCACTATAATTATACTAAGAGTTAGATACAGTGTATGCAGCTTCATTTCAAGCTAGTTTTTGATCAAAATAAAGCAAAACTTTTTTGAATTATCTTTTGTCATTTGTATTCCTTGGTGTCTTTAAAATGCAGGGAAAAAACAAAAAATGTAGGGAAAAAATTGTAAAACAATTTGTTGGCAGAAAAAATTTAAGATTTAATTTTTAGGTCTAATCGCCCAGGCCAACATGTCACTGAAGCATTAAGGAGTTGGACTATCCAGGAATACTTGCAGTGTGCTCAAACAACCCCCAAGTACCATCTGTGAGCAGATAATACTGTATAATCTCTCTTTTTTTGAGTTATCAGGTCTTATCTATGCATTCTTCACTCACACTTAAAAGTGAATATTGAGGCAAACTCAACTGGTAACATCTTTTAACTTGCTCGATGATGAGTTAACTAGCGACTCAGCGAGCTTGTTTCGGTCTCCTGATTGCCTCCTCGTCCTGCATCTTTTAGGCAAGATGAATAACAAGTACCTGCGGCGAGCGTTCAACAAATTTGGTTTAGATCGTATTTTCATTGATATTTCATTATAAAATTGCAGAAGTTATTTTGAGCAAAATGTTATGTCTTGTGGAAATTTCACATGCCTAAAAATTAAAAAATGTTTTGGTTTGCTTTTGTATGCCATATCGAGATATTGTTATAGACTTAGACTTATTTTATTGTCATTCAAATTTGAACTTTACGGTACAGACAAGAACGACATTTTGTTGCATTAGCTCGTTGTAGTGCAGGATAAAAGAGCAATAAGGTGCAGATATAAATAGATTACTGTACAGATAAATATATTGCACTTTTGCATATGCATCCATGTTTACGGATATATGTTATATTGTCTTTATAGTCAAGCGAGTTAATCCGTTTTTGGAGGGAATTGAGGGGATTATTATGATGCATTGTGAAGTGAATTATATTTATATAGCGCATTTTCTCTCGTGACTTAAAGTGCTTTACATAGTGAAACCCATTATCTAAGTTACATTTTTTTAAACCAGTGTGGGTGGCACTGGGAGCAAGTGGGTGAAGTGTCTTGCCCAAGGACACAACAGCTGTGACTAGGATATCAGAAGCGGGGATCGAACCTAGAACCCTCAGGTTGCTGGCACGGCTCCTCTACCAACCGAACTACGCTGCCTCCCGCGTTCAAGAATCTTATGGCCTGAGGGAAGAAGCTGTGGTTATAGTGAACCATGTACAGCATATTGTAACATATCAGAAGTTATGCTGAGATTCCTGGCCATACATTTGAACGTTCCATTGCTCTCTTCCATGTTGACATGTTTGAAATCATTGCCTTTTCCGACCGTAAGCACTGTTATGTATAGACATGACAGAAATGATAAAATGTTTTATTTACAACAACCTTATGTACGAGACATGCTAACTAGGACAGCATTTATATGTGTATATTGCTATTGATAAGGATATAGTCACATATACATACTGTGCATTCCTGTTCCTTCGTGGCAAGTCGCATGACCAAGATGTTCTCCCTGCGGGCCGAATCCTGCTGTTGCTGCTTGAGCTTCTCCTCTGATTCCTTCAGGCCTGGTACATCATTGGCTGAGAGATAAAAAAAACAGCTTTAGGCCATATTGTACAATTACGACACAATTACTTTCATGCATCATACTTACAACACAGCTCTGCATATTTCGCCTCCAGGACCTGCACATATGCGTCGTGCTGTTTCCACCTACAAGGAGAACACATGAGACAAACGACTTCTTAAACCCACAAACACAACATATATATCCTCAATGGTTTGATATTTACCTTGTGCACAGCTCCTCTCTGGTCAAGGTCTTCATATCAGATTCACTGAGACGAACCTGCATGATGTGTCAACAGAGGACAGTAAATCGTGAGCACAAAATTCATCCTCTAGACTAAAAAGGATAGTATAACAGCAATAACACAGGCTCACCTTTTTGGGTAAAGGCTCCTCGTTGGTCATTGTGAACTACAGGGGGAAAAACAACACACTTGTGGTTTTCAGGCTAATATTGACTGCTTCACATAACTTGTACTCAGCATAGGACCACTCAGATAAATATGCGCTGGGATTTAAATATAACGTTTGTATTCGATCGTAATATGTAAGAAATACGGATTGGAGCATTCGTGCCTCGCGACAGCTAGCTGCTAGCAAGAAACAGCGAACAAGCTAATGTTAACACTACCCCGCTAAGTACGTACTGTACTGCTTCTATTGCTAAAATTACACCAATTGTTTCAAATTAATGCAGTCTGACTTTCAATATTCGCGCAATTTAAGGCTAGGAAGAGCGCGAATCATGTGTCTGTTTTTGGCACCTTGTTATCACAAAATGGCGGTGAAGGAAATGACTGCTCCTTTGCCTCAAACTAGCGGGCTCGTCTTGACGCCAACATAAGAGGCCCTCTTCAGTGTACTTACCAGCCCGCCTTTCTGTAGGTGGTCTCCCGGTGTTCGGACAGGCAACAATTCCTCGCGTTCAGCGTCTGGTGGTGAAGTTAACGTAGGGTTTATATTTGGTCCGCGCGCACAGCGTTGGTTTGCACCATCTTGTTCGGTGAGGGAAGGACAGAATGGCAGGCGGCGGATGGCGGTGCTCTGCTCGCCCTGCTGCGGACCAATGGATCGTGTATATAGGAAACGCTGACTCACTCCGCTACAATTTAGGAATCTGTACTAAGCCAACAGCAATTATATTAATATATTTCTAAATATTAATTACAGTAATTACATGTCTTATATTGTTTTTATTTAGAAATTGGAGATATCCTAGTTTGGCATTTGTCTGCGTTTCCACTTGAGCAATAAACGTCAGAGATATTCCTCATTTTGTATATACAATCTTTTTACAACTCTTTTCTGACGTCATTAAACATTTGAATCATCAAATTGATGTTTCTTTATAATACGAAATACAGTTTACCAATCACTTTTTCTGCAGCACGCTTAATTTGTTAAGCCAACTGCAATCATATTAATATATTTCTAAATATTATATACAGTAATTACATGCCTTATATTGTTGTTATTTCAAAGTTGGAGATATCCTAGTTTGGCATTTGTCTGCATTTCCACTTGAGCAATACACGTCAGAGATATCCCTCTTCTTGTATATACGATCTTTTTTCAACTCTTTTCTGACGTCATTAAACCGTTGTGATTAAATTGTCAAATTAATGTTTCTTTATAATACGAAATACAGTTTTACCAATCACTTTTTCTGCTGCATGCTTAATTTGTTAAGCCAACTGCAATCATATTAATATATTTCTAAATATTATTTACAGTAATTACTATCTCCCGGCTGGCCTGGGAACACATCGGGATCCCCCGGAGGAGCTGGACGAAGTGGCTGGGGAGGGAAGTCTGGGCTTCCCTGCTTCGGCTGCTACCCCCGCCATCCAACCTCGGATAAGCGGAAGAAGATGGATGGATGGGTGGACATGCCTTATATTGTTGTTGTTTAGAAGTTGGAGATATCCTAGTTTGGCATTTGTCTGCGTTTCCACTTGAGCAATAAACGTCAGAGATATTCCTAATCTTGTATATACGATCTTTTTCCCACTCTTTCTGACGTCATTAAACAGTTGAATTGTCAAATTCATGTTTCTTTATAATACGAAATACAGTTTTACCAATCACCTTTTCTGCAGCATGCTGTATTTGTTAAGCCAACTGCAATCATATTAATATATTTCTAAATATTATTTACAGTAATTACATGTCTTATATTGTTGCTATTTAGAAGTTGGAGATATCCTAGTGGGCATTTGTCTGCGTTTCCACTTGAGCAATAAACGTTAGAGATATCACCCTTGTATATGCAATCTTTTTTCAACTATTTTCTGATGTCATTAAACAGTTGTGATTAAATTGTCAAATGGATGTTTCTTTATAATACGAAATACAGTTTTAATAATCACTTTTGGTCCGTGTACCTTCCGTTCATTCTATTTCCAATTCTGAAACGCAAATCAAAAAACAAAGTTAGGGTCGTTTTTCGATTTTTACCATATATGGCAGATTCCAGAAAACACAGAGCGAGATGTTCTACCTCTTGTGCGAAACACAAATGCATAAAATGACTTCACACATTAAAATGACTAGAACAGTGAACGTGAATGAAAGACCTGACGGATAAAATTTACGGGTGCACATCATCAGTAGTGTTCCTCTGGGTCATTGGGTGTTTCGGCCTTTAACACTATACACACTCTCCAGAGGCGGCCAGCTACAGGATGATTAGACCTGAGCTTGCGACCCAAGCCCAATTAGCCATAAAAGTCACCTTGTTGGCAGACCTATCAGGGAACTATGCATGGCAGGGGCGTCCGGTTACCTGAGTCAGCTTTGCCTGACCGCATACCTCCTGATGCACTAGTTGGGGGCCCAATTGGGGTCATTCCTCTTCAGCCAGAGCCACCGGCTGCTCTTTTCGGCTGCTTCAGATGCTTCAGATGGCTGTACACAGGCACTGACCCCTGACTCCCAAGTCCCTCAGCAGTTTTGCGGTAGAGGTTCCCACGAAGCCTCTGCACAGGGCGGACTTCAGTATTCCAGCCGCGATTTTGAGCTTCCGCGGCCAGCTCGGAATACCGCAAATATTTCCTCTCATATGCCTCCTCCATGGATTCCTCCCTGGGTACAATGAGCTCAACAATGAAGGCCTTTTTGTGGGAAGGGGATCAGAGCACTAGGTCAGGCCTCAAAGTCGTAGTGGCGATCTCGGTGGGGAAAATCAGCTGTTTGCCAACATCTGCCAGCATCTTCCAGTCGCGTGCTGGATACAGCTGACTTCTCTCTGACGGGTTAACGTTGCGCCCGGCAACTGTGACCCCTTCACGGACAAAGGTAGTTCTCCATGAGGTCTTAGATGTTGGTGGTGGTAGTGCATTGATGTTGGATCGTTTTACCTCCAGTGTGGAAGCAAGGCTCTTCAAAACTTGGTTGTGGCGCCAAGTATATTTGTCGGAGGGAGGCTGGCTTAGCACAAAGGGCGCATGATGGATCTTCGCCAAATCACTGCTGGAGATTGGTTGGGGTCGGAAGGACATCGTAGGTAGCTCTAATGGCAAAGCTTAAGCTACTTGTATCCATGGCCCATACATCCCTCCAGCTCAACTTCTTTCTTTCAACGCCTTCCCACCGAGTCCACCGACCCTGTTTGCCAAGGGTGACTGCCTTGGCCCATCTCAAGGCCTCCTCATGACGCCGTACTTCCTCCACCACCATCTTCCTCCGTGTTGGCACAGTGGCACTTCTCCAGGCAGGCCGACTAGACATAAGACCAAGGCCTCCTCTACCTTGCTGAACATTCCCCACAATGTCAGCATGTCTGAGAACTGCTGTTGCCTCTTCAACTGCTCTTGCTGGTGTCCACTTGCGCCCTGAAACCAATGTTGGTCCATTTTCCCTAACCGCTGGATCTTTGGATTCATTCAAGGTCAACTGCAGTCGTGTTTTGGCACACTTGAACTCCTCTGTAAGACTGGTAAGGGGCAACTTGAGGATACTGTCACCGTAAAGGCCTATGGTGGTGAGACAGCGTGGAACTCCGAGCCACTTTTTTATGTAGCCGGTGACTCTTCTCTCCAGCTTCTCCACTGTTGAGATGGGCACCTCATAGACTGCCAGGGGCCACATCACCCGGGGTAGTAAGCCGAACTGGAGGCACCAGGACTTGAGCTTCCCAGGAAGTTGGGTATTGTCAATCGCCAGTAGGCCTCTTTTGATGTCATTGCACCTGGTCTTTATCTCTTAGACTTGCATCATATCGCCTTCCCAGACTTTTGACTGGCTGCTGGGATTGGCTCATCTCCAATGAAGAACTGCAAATCAGCGAGCACTCCCTTCACCACTGAGATGCTGCGTGACTTGGATGGGTTAATCTTCATCTGAGCCCAACTGATGTTCTCCTCGAGTTTTCTGAGTAATCTCCTGGTGCAAGGGATGGTGGTAGTCAGAGTGGTGATGTCATCCATGTAGGCTCTGAGGGGAGGGAGGCGCCTGCACGAGCCCAGTTTTTGTCCACCTACGACCCATTTTGAGGCTCGAATGATGATCTCCATGGCCATGGTAAATGCCAATGATGCCTATTTCCAGGCAGATTAGAAAACAAACAAAAAAGGGTTGATTTTCGTTAAAATATTGCTGTAAAATTTTATTTTGTGCGATTTTCCTTTTATGGATTTTTATTTTTCCAGATAAACGCAAAAATCCAATTAATGTTTATCCAAAATGCAAAAAATGCGTGTTTATCTGTGTGATGACAAATTAAACCGAAAGCAGTATTTCAGCTTTTCCTTCGCGTTTACGGTCGGTGTACTTTCCGTTCAATCTATTTCCAATTCTTAAATGCAAATAAAGAAAAACTAATTTCGGGCCATTTTTTCTATTTTCATTTCTGAAACAAAAGTTGGACAACTATTTAATGACACTTTTTTTAACACGACAATTGGACTCTTGCTGTACAAAGATGTTAGCGCTATGATAAATTAAAAAAATTAAAAAATAAAAATAAAATGCTATACGCAAAGGAAAAGCTAAAATACTGCTTCTGGTTCAATTTGTCAGTCAGTCTCGGTAGGGGATGGAGTTTAAAGGCAATTTAAGGGAAGGGGGAAACAATAAAGAATGTGGCAAGGCTCTAATGGGATCTCATAAGATCACAGGTTTAATACTTAAAGTGTAGGTTTTTTTCCTCTCCCTTTTTGTTATGTGTGGTTTTGTGTAAATATATATTTGATATGTATATACTAACATACCGTAGTCTGTAACTAAATACTCACCCTGAGGATACACACTCCAGTACAATTATGCACCTATAAGCCTTAGTTGCGACCCACCATAAAATGAAGAAGAAGACCAAGAATTTGTCATCACACAGATAAACATGCATTTTTGTATTTTGGATGAACATGAATTGGATTTTTTGTATTTATCTGGAAAAATAAAAATCCATAAAAGGAAAACAGCACAAAATAAAATGTTATGGCAATATTTTAATGAAAATCAACCCTTTTTTGTTTGTTTTCAAATCTGCCATATGTAGTAAAATCAGAAAAACGGCCCTAACTTTGCTTTTTGACTTGCGTTTCAGAATTGGAAATAGAATGAACGGAAGGTACATGGACCGTTTAGCATGTTTTTAGCATCCTTGGTTGATTGGCAACACTAAATTGGCCCTAGTGTGTGAATGTGAGTGTGAATGTTGTCTGTCTATCTGTGTTGGCCCTGCGATGAGGTGGCGACTTGTCCAGGGTGTACACCGCCTTCCGCCCGATTGTAGCTGAGATAGGCTCCAGCGCCCCTCGCGACCCTGAAGGGAATAAGCAGTAGAAATGGATGGATGGATGTTCAGCAAGAGTCCTATTGTCATAAAAAAGTGTCATTAAATAGTTGTCCAACTTTTGTTTCAGAAATGAAAATAGAAAAAATGGCCCGAAATTTGCTTTTTGATTTGCATCTAAGAATTTAATATTTTCGTGTTTATCTGGAAAAATAAAAATCCATAAAAGGAAAATAGCACAAAATCCAATTTGAGGGCAACATTTTAATGAAAAGCAACCCGTTTTTGTTTGTTTTAAAAATCTGCCTCATAAAATAAAAAACGAAAAACGGCCCTAATTTTATTTTTTAATTTTCGTTTCAGAATTGGAAATAGAGGGAACAGAAGGTACACCGGACCACTTTTGCTGCTGCATGCTGTATTTATTGGTGCTATTTGGTGGGATTAAAATACTACTTAAAAACTTGCATAAATATATATTTTTTATTTTAACAATATAATACGCTGTTTGTATATGACTTAATATTTTTATACAGAGAGACTAAATCCATGCAACCGTTTGAATCCATGCACAACCAGTCCCTACGAACACCCCTCCATATGGTAATAATGGTACGGTCGCATGAACTGTCAAGTTGAAATAGTCCACTTCAAGGGCAGCACTCATTCAGCAGAAAGGATCAACTCTGTGCCGTTGACACCGCCATGAACATGCTTTGCAGAGTTGGTCAAATACGCAGGTAAGTCTAAAACAAGTCTGCACTGTGCACATATTTTATTTCCACCAGTGAGTCAGCCATTCTTATAGCCTTAGCTAGTTAACTTAGCTAGATGCTAACTCAACGCAGCCACTCGGCTATGTTCGTTTGTGGCGCATTAATTTAAAGTGACACAAACTTCTTATTTATTGGGCATATATTGTTGTATTCGGGCAATATTTGCAAATATTCGCAGTTTAATTCGACTTTGTTTTCTTGTAAATCAAGTAACTTTTTGACATGTTTTGTCTAGACTCTAGACAAGAGACGTACACGTGATGTAGTTTGACCGATCAAAATAGTCTTGGGTTCAATCCCGGGCTCGGGATCTTTCTGTGTGGAGTTTGCATGTTCTCCCCGTGACTGCGTGGGTTCCCTCCGGGTACTCCGGCTTCCTCCCACCTCCAAAGACATGCACCTGGGGATAAGTTGATTGGCAACACTAAATTGGCCCTAGTGTGTGAATGTTGTCTGTCTATCTGTGTTGGCCCTGCGATGAGGTGGCGACTTGTCCAGGGTGTACGGCGCCTTCCGCCCGATTGTAGCTGAGATAGGCTCCAGCGCCCCCCGCGACCCCAAAGGGAATAAGCGGTAGAAAATGGATGGATGGATGAATATCGATATTACCGATACCTGGGTAGTAGCTGGTCGATACCAGCGTGATGAGGTCAATATTTCCCAGTTATCTATTATTTTCACAAACATTTGTATGTCTTCAAATATATTGTTTGTATGCTACTTAGTTTACACTCCTATGGAATGTTGATACTTATTGGACACGAGGAGTTGGGATGTGGAACATCATTTAAATTTAGGTCAATAGTTTTTTCATTTTTTAAAGTGTTTTTGTAATGGTTTTCAGAGAGTTTGCACTAAAAATAGGAATAAATAGTTGCACCAGATTTAGCTGATAGCAAATTTCCAGCTGTAGTCCTTAATTTGATACCACCTAACATACAATACACGTGGGAGAAAACTACTAAAAACAATGCTTTCATGCTTTTTATTTATTTTGTGATACCACACACTTGTATCTAATAAAAGGGGATCGTTGTTTTGTTGCATTGTGTTATATTGTAACAAAATAACTATATAACAACTAACAACTATATAACTAAAATGACAACTATTCCCTTTTATTAGATACAAGTGTGTGGTATCACAAAATATTTTGTTGCATTGTGTTATATTGTGGGCAGCATGGTGGAAGAGGGGTTAGTGCGTCTGCCTCACAATACGAAGGTCCTGAGTAGTCGTGAGTTCAATCCCGGCCTCGGGATCTTTCTGTGTGGAATTTGCATGTCCTCCCCGTGACTGCGTGGGTTCCCTCCGGGTACTCCGGCTTCCTCCCACCTCCAAAGACATGCACCTGGGGATAGGTTGATTGGCAACACTAAATTGGCCCTAGTGTGTGAATGTTGTCTGTCTATCTGTGTTGGCCCTGCAATGAGGTGGCGACTTGTCCAGGGTGTACCCCGCCTTTCACCCGATTGTAGCCGAGATAGGCTCCAGTGCCCCCCGCGACCCCGAAGGGAATAAGCGGTAGAAAATGGATGGATGGATGTTATATTGTGGGTGCGTGTATATGCATATTTATATATATGTGTGAAATTGTTCATACATAAGTGTGTTTGTCTGAAATATTTGCCCTGTGTCGTAATCTCACCAGTCTTGATAAAAAAAACAAAGGCAAAAGTCACAAAATAATTTAAAGATCTTGGAAAAAAATGTCAAAGTAAAATGTATCGGCGATATTACCGATACCTGGGTTGTAGCAGGTCGATACCAGCGCGATGAGGTCAATATTTACCAGTTATCTTCTGTGTTTATCTTCACAAACATTTGTGTGTTTTCAAATATATTGTTTTGTATGTTACATTGTTTACACTCTTATGGAATATTGATACTTATTGGACACGAGTAGTTGGGATGTGGAACATCATTTAAATTAAAGCCAAAAGTCTTTAAATTTTTTGAAGTATTTATGTAATGGTTTTCAGAGAGTGTGCACGATACATTATTCACAAGGAATAAATAGTTGCACCAGATTTAGCTGATAGCAAATTTCCAGCTGTAGTCCTTAATTTGATACCACCTAACATACACTAAACGTGGGAGAAAACTACTAAAAACAATGTAACAGCTTTCATGCTTTTTAGTTATTTTGTGATACTGCACACTTGTATCTAATAAAAGGGAATACTTGTGTTATTTTTGTTGCATTGTGTTATATTGTGTGTGCGTGTATATATGTATATACTAGGGCTGAGCATTATGGCCTTTTATTAATATCTCGATATTTTTAAGCCATGTCACGATACACGATATATATCTCGATATTTTGCCTTAGCCTTGAATGAACACTTGATGCATATAATCACAGCAGTATGATGATTCTATGTGTCTACATTAAAACATTCTTCTTCATACTGCATTAATATATGCTACTTTAAAACTTTCATGCAGAGAAGGAAATCACAACTAAAAAAAAATCACTATTTTTTTCATACGGTGTTGATCTGGAAATGTTTGCCTCGGCATTTTGATGGTGTGGGCGTGTGGCACCGAACGGAGATGTTGACATGCGGAGTAAGCACTCTTCATTCTCTAGCAGGTGACTTTTCAAATGAAGCTACATATTAGCAGTAATGCTACTTTTTACAGCAACGCTTTTGCCCCAAACTTGACAAATTACGGTTGTCTGTTCGACATATTCCCACTTGAAGCCAAACCACCGCCAGACGAGGGACCCCGTGCTGTTTTTTGGGGGAATTAATTATTCCTTCATTTGTTACCAGATTCGCACCTTCTTTTGCTCTTATTACCGCTAGCATCACAGATAATGTTAGCCATGCTGCTACCTCTCTGCTGCGCGAGGGCGTATACGAATGTGACGTGTGTAGAAGCTGCGCTTGCTGTCTGTGAGAAAGAGAGAGAGGAAAGAGCGAGGTGAGCCTGTAGTGTAATGCCCGCAGCTAAAAGCAACTGTGTGAGAACGCATATTCGAATATCACGATATAGTCATTTTCTATATCGCACAGAGACAAACCCGTGGTATATCGCGCATATCGATATATCGCCCAGCCCTAGTATATACATATTTATATACGTGTTAAATTGTTCATAAAAATAAGTGTTTGTCTGAAATATTTGCCCTGTGTTGTAATCTGATCAGTTTTGATCAACAAAACAAAGGCAAAAGTCACAAAATAATTTAAAGATCTTGGAAAAAAATGTCAAAGTAAAATGTATCGGCGATACTGGCCCTGTATTTACTTTGTGATATCGCCCACCTCAAACATAGGACATTTTTTATTCTCAGCGCTTCACTTTTCCCACATTTTTTTTACGTTACAGCTTTATTCCAAAATGGAATACATTCATTTTTGTCCTCAAAATTATACACACACCACTCCATAATGACAAAATAAAGTAATTTTTTTTTACAGATTTATGCAAATGTGTTAAAAATAAAAGACTAAGAAATTACATGTACATAAGTATTCACAGCTTTTGCCATGAAGCTCAAAAGTGAGTTTAGGTGCATCCTGTTTCAACCGATCAATCTACTGCTTAATTGGAGTCCACCTGTGTCAAAGTCAGTTGGGATCTCACATTAAGTTCTCCCTACTTTCTTCCAGGGGCGCTGCCGGTGTCAGCCAAGCCATACAGCAGGTAGCTGCGTCCAGGCAGAAGCACTCGCTTCCTGACCTAACCTACGACTATGGCGCCCTGGAGCCTCATATCAATGCGGAGATCATGCAGCTGCACCACAGCAAGCACCACGCCACATATGTCAACAACCTCAACGTGACCGAGGAGAAGTATCAAGAAGCACTTGCCAAAGGTATGAAACCTGCCGTGTCATTTCCAGAGGACGATGACTAGCTAATAAATATGCTACACTACACACCGGAGGAGGATTTGCTAATCTCGAACAGTAAGCTAGAGCCTTTGAATGTAAACAAAGGTGGGTGGCAATGTTCCCTCTAATTTTTCATGTGTGTGAGCAAACGCAAAAACTCCCTGAGCAACATCAGACGTGCACACTGTGGCTACACCAGCAGCACACCTGTCCCAACACCAGCAGCACACCTGTCCCAAACCTGACTAAATAACAAGTTAAATCTCCATCCATTCATCCATTTTCTACCGCTTGTCCCTTTCGGAGTCGCGGGCTGTGCTGGAGCCTATCTCTGCTGCATTCGGGCGGAAGGCGGGGTACACCCTGGACAAGTCCCCACCTCATCGCAGGGCCAACACAGATAGACAGACAACATTCTCTTATTATTATAATCAAATGACAGCAGTCATTTCCATGAGATTATTTTCTAATATAAGTGTTTAGGCCCACTTACAATGACAATAACAAAAAATATTGTTTTTCAAGAACTGTGTACTTGTATTGTTTGTCTGGGTGGAGGTCCTGCTTTGGAAATAATTTGTACCCCTTTCAGACATCGCATTTAGTTCCCATTAAAACATTCACATGTTGCACAATGATGTAAGCAGGGGATCATGTGTACATTCCTGCAACTTCCTGTTTGTAAAAAATATATTTTTATTAGTATTTATTTAATATACTAACAGCATTTCATGATTAATATTTATAAATTAAGATTCCTAATAAATGACACGAGAATAAGCACACATTTGATTGGTAAATCATAGTGTAACGACCTGGAATTACACTTTGTGTGTGTAAACGCATCACTGGCTAAGTGCCATATGTGCATGTGTTGGCGCAAGTGAGAAAGAGCGAGCGGCTGCTGTTGATATAACAAAGTTGCTTTTGGTCTGGTTTGAAATGATCAGTTTTGCTAGATATAATTTTTTTTACTAATGTTTTGGTGATGTGTTTATGGCCGACAAAGAGTTTTGCTCAGTAAAGTGATCGATGGAATTCATGTCCTCAATGCTTGAGCAATGCGGAATTGCACAGGCACGCACCTTAGAGGGAACATTGGTGGGTGGATTGATACAAATATTTTTTTTTTTTTTTTTTTTTTTTTTTTTTTTTTTTTTTTTTCCAAGTATTTCTTTTATTTATATATTAATATATATATATATATATATATATATATATATATATATATATATATATATATATATATATATATATATATATATGTCTTTTTTTTTTTTTTTTTTTTTTTGTCCTGTCCAGCTTCTCAGGCAAATCATATAGTTGATGTAGATGCCCATGTCGGCTGTTCAGATTTACTTTACAAAAGAGAAGTGTAGGATACTTCTCTTGTTGCCTTATTTGTATTTGACTTTATTAAATGTATTTATATTATCATTTAGTGCAGCCGGGCCGGAGCAGGAGGGGATAGAAAGAGAAAAAAAAAAGAAGACAGAGGGGGAAATTGTGGGGACAAGAGGGGGATTAGACAGAGAGACAAAAACAACAACAGCAAACAACAACAACAACAACAATAGAGCAACATCAGCAAATATGACATGTACAAATATGATGGTAAAAGTAATAGCAAATAAGCAGTTAGCGAAAAATAAAAAATAATACAGAAATGACAATGAGCATTATTACACTACAAATGGATCAATACAAATACCAATAGAAATAGCGCTATTGATAATGAACAATACCAATAATTTACCTTTATTATCAACAATACAGTTGTTTAAATACAACAATACATATACGTAATGATAACTTGAGATACGAAAGAATGCAGAAAAATGGAGGGGGAGAAAGAGAAGCAACCTACATTAACCTTGTAGATTGTTATAGTCACAATAGGTTAAGCTTTGTCAGTGTGCCATGTGTTACACCCAGTTTACCCTAGGGCAACAACGTTAATATATGTTTGATGAAACGTGATTATGTGCATGAGTGTAAGTATGCATATGTACTTGTATATGTACAGAATGTGTATATGTGTTTGTACAATGAATGTATATGTACAGAATGTGTATATGTGTTTGTACAGTGAATGTATATGTACAGTATGTGTATGTGTATGTTTGTATATTGAATGTGCGTGTGGATGTACGAACATTAGGTAGGTAAATATGTACTGTATTTGTGTATGTATGTGGGAGCGTAGGTACCTATGTACGTATGTGAGCATACGTGAATTTGCATGTACAATACATTCGACTCCCAGAGTGCGTGGGAGCCAGAGCACGGCCCCATCACCCCCGAGAGCCCAACCCACAAACAGGAGGCGTGGTGCCCAGGGAACCAGGGACCACCGCCCCCACGCAGCCAAGCCGGCCAGCGACAGGAACCCCAGAGCCCGACCCACCGTACCGCCCACAAGGGCCAGCAGCAGGCCGCAGACAGACGCACCCGGCGGAGGACAGGGCACGAGAAAAGCAGGGGACAGCCAGACCCCAAGCCAGCGAGAGACCACACCCCACACGGGCAGAAAGGCGAGACGCCCCGCCCGAAGGACCCAGAGACTCCCCGCAACCGGACGGGAAGACCGCCCCCGCCCCACCGGCAACCGGGCCCCCACGAGCCCACCCCCCACCCCCGGAGAGCGCGGCGAGGCCAGCCCCCGGCCACCCCACCCAAACCGGCCGCCGCAGGACCACCCAGGCACAGGGCCACGGGAACCACCCACCCCACCCGCAGGGACCCCAACGATGGAGATGGAACAACCAGCAACCGCCCCGCCGAGCCCCCCCCCTGAGGGAGGGGAAAAATTAAAAAATAATATTAATAAAATATATTTTAAAAATAAATAAATAAATAAATTAATTAATTAATAAAAAAAAAAAAAAGAATTAAAAGAAGATCACAGACATGCTGACAAACAAGGTCACTACCCCAGCAACTGGCCGACTCGCAGCACCTCGGAATACCTTGCAGCACCAAGCTACCACAATAGACGCAGGGACTAGGCCCAACAGGCCCCAACCAAGACGGGCACCCGGAAGGGATGGACAGCGGGACCCAGGAGCTCCAGACACGCAGTTCGGATGCAGTAGCCTGAGGCGTCGACCCCCGTCTGACAGGCAGGCCCAGAGCGTACCCCCAGAAATATACATACATACATACATACACACATACACATACACATACACACATACACGTATACATACCCACACATACACATATATACATATACATACACATATGTACACATACACATATATAAACATACATACATACACACACATATACATACATATACACAGTTCGTCAGCCCCGACAGCCATCACGCGCGCGCGCTGCCACCAGTCACAACATCAGCCACACCCCTGCACCAGACCCAGCAGCCACGGGCGCCCACACCACAAACAAACGGCAGCAGAAACAGCAGCCGCAATAACCCCAGACAGCCAGCACCAGCCAATCAAATTAAAGCGATCAAAGAAAAACTGCGACCAGCAACCACACGCCACCAGGGCCACGGAGACCAGCCGGCGCCAGCCCGCCGGTCAGCCCGAACGCCAACACGCAAACAAGAGACACCAACAACCCCCCCAACCAAAAGGCCCCCCACCCCAACCCAAACCCGCACAAACACACCACCGCCCAAACAACCGGGACACAGCATCCAGACCAGACACGGGGGCTGCGCCGCCACCACACCAAGTCACCAACAGAGACCCCACAGCGCAAGGTCGGGCCACACGGGCACGGACCCCATCCAACAGGAAGTGAGACCCGCGCGACGCCACACACAAATAAATAATAAGATTAAAAAAAAATGAAATAAAATAAAAATAAAAAAATAAAATAAAAAATAAAATTTAAAAAATAAAATAAAATAAAAATGAGTAATAATAAAAATAAAAATAATAAATACATTAAAAATAAAAAATATATATATAACAATAATAAATGAATAAAAGCCTGGCAGGCCACCAGACCGCAGTCCCCGCCGGCCGACGAGGCAATGAGGGGTGCGCCGAACCCCAAACCCCCCATGCATGTGTACAAGGCCCCCAGAGTGTCTACTGTGTAGTTAAAATTAGGAGGTCAGCCGTTACAGCCGACCTCCAGTCCCTATTGATGTGTGTACTGTAGCGTGAGTGAGATATGTATGCTTGTGGGAACTAATAATGCGATTAAAATTGGGGGGCATCAAGGTCATGGTGGGTCCCAACCAAACCAAGCCCCCCAAATCCTAAGTGTCTAATATGCAGCTAAGATTGAGGGATGGACGAGCAGGGGACAAGAAAGGAGGACTGGAGCCCCATTGGAGGCATCCTCAACCCCCCGCCATGCCTCCCCGCAGGACAATCCCCAAAGTCCTATATATGTGTGACTGTGTGCGCTATAAGTAGGAGGAGTAGAGGGCCCGGACATCCCCCCAGTCCACGCGGCCGACAACCAGGAACTACGGCCAGGAGGCCGCCACAGCCCGTGACCCACACCAGACCACTTTAACGTGACGCCACGCGAGCCCCTCCCCCCGCCAAACAAAGCCAGCCCCCGCCCGCCCCAACCCAACCCTGCAGAGCCCATACCGGCAACCAAACGCAGAGAAACCGCACAGCCCCCACGCCCAATGCAAACACCGCATCCCGGCCATCCACACAGCAACGTGCCCATACGAGTCCCGGCCAGGGGAAGGAGCCCCCCAACGGGGGAAGAAGCCAATGCATCCCGTCCGCCTGCCAGCCCCCAAACCAGCCGGCAAGCCAACGCCAGCCATCCCCACAACCCCACAAGCGCACAGACACCAGCCACAGTCCCCCAACCACTCCAACCCAACACAGCGATGCCAACCGCTGGTATCACCGCAGCAACCATCACCACCACCGCCCGTCCGCAGCGTAAACACCCGCGGCCGCCGAAACCAAAACAAAAAAGCGACCGACCCCGTAAACCACAACAACGCACACCCCCGGCTACCACCGAGGCCACCAACCCACCTACCCCAACTCATCCACAGCCAGGCCAATTGAGCCACCGGACATCCACACCCATGCACACACCTACACATTCATATACACATACATACACACATACATATATGCATATACATATACATACACATACACACATTTCCACACGTATGCATATACATATAAACATACACATCCACACATATATACACATTAATACACCCACACACATATACATAAGCCCACATATACACAAACACATACATACACAACACACACCAAAAAAAAAATAAAAAATAAAAAATAAAAAAAATAAAAAAAATAAAAAAAAAAAAAAAATAATAAAAAAAAAAAAATAAACCCTTGATACAAATATTGACAGAACAGTATTAAGTAAATTATCAGTATATGGTCGAAACACACTTTTTTTTTTTTATCAGAAAATCTTGTCATTTTTGGTATTCTTTACAAAATGAGGAAATAAGTCCCGGACACGAGTACTTTCAAAATTTAGTATTTTGGCTTAAAAAATAACTAAAGGTGATGCTATAAACATTGAAGCGTGGCGCTATAAACACTGAAGCGTGGCGTTTTAAAACATTGCTGGCTAGCTGCTAACGTCCCTCTACAGTGCTTTAGCTACTTCTAAATCACAAATTCTCGCCCGAATGGCGGCAAATAAAGTATGTTTCCTTACAAATATCATCGTTGCAGTACGAGGAATAGCTTAACATGCTTCACTACACACAAGGGTTTACCCTAAATGTATTTGATTGTGGCGTTGTGCCATGGCAACATTAACTGCCACACCTTTAAAATGAAGGGCCTTTTTACGTGAAAACAAATAAAGTGATCTAATGTATTGTAGCGTCCAGAAGAAGACACACAATGTCTGACACTGTTTTTTAGCTTTTATTGCCAATCTTATGACAACGGGCCCAATTTCATCAAGTATTTCCTCCGTCTCACCGCCAGATACACAACACTTCCACATGTTTCGCCAACACGGTGTGTTCACAGACCATGGGAAAAATAAACACACTAACATAACATTTTGTGTAACAGTACACAAAAATTTCAGTTCGGTACGTGCCTCGGTTTAGAGTTCACGGTTCGGTTCATTTTCGGGACAGTAAGAAAACAAAAAAATATTAATTTTTGGGTTATTTATTTACCAAATTTGCAAAATCTTCCACCAAAAATATTTTTCTTTGTGGAATATTTGATGTGAAGTAATCGGAAGTAATTCGTAATAACATCGATTTTGATTCAATATTATGTTTTGAGCAATGACAGTTTGAAAGAAAAAAAAAACAGCTTTGTTTTATTAGTCAACATTGCAACTTTTTCTAAATTACATTTAACCTTTAAGCTTTTTTATTCACTTTTGTTATGTTTTTGTGTATTTTAATAGTATTTTCAGAATGTGCCGTGGGCCTTTTAAAATATTAGCTGTGGGCCGCAAATGGCCTCCGGGGCACACTTTTGACACCCCTGCTATAGATAATAAAAAATTAAATCTGATAAATCTATGGATAAAAAGCAGAGCCTGGCGACGCATGCGTGTTTATCATAACTCTCTCGCTCTCTCTGTCTCTGCCCCTCCCTCACGAATGCTGCTGCGCGCACAATTTGTTTTGTTTTTAACCCCTTCTTAACCCTGACGGTACATTGAAAATACACGCAACCCTAACTCAAAATGCCGGACATTTGAGGCATTTAAGAAACTCCGCCCTGACAGCTCCGCAAAAGATGTCCGGTGAAAAGAGAACGTATGGTCAGTCTATCGTTGCCCATTAGCTGCTGACATGCCGTGTGTTTTGCCTCGGTGTGCATTGTTTACACAACGTGCGTTACGCCAACACGGTGTCGTTCGGTACACCTCCGAACCGAACCGGAACCCCCGTACCGAAACGGTTCAATACAAATAAACGTACCGTTACACCCCTATAACGTACACATTAACACCGGCAGGTATTTACAGTATAAATGGATATATATAGTTTATTATTTGTGCACTATTGACAAGTGATGAACCAAAAATGTGGCCGCCGTAAAAGGACTTTGATCACTGGAAAGGCGCTGCTGAAACTGAATGTTGTGATGACGTAAGCCATACTGTATACGCACATGGTTGTCTTGGCAAAGACATTATGTCCGTGCTGTGGACTTACTTTAATGTGTCCGAGATATACACGCGGACAGCCATCTGCAAAATTTAAGATGACCGTTGCGGCTTTTAAGGAGAGGAAGGCTACCAGTAGCACCAAGCAAGTGTGACGTCCGGCTCGCTGCAGCTCTCGCTTTTTGTCGCGATCATGGAGCGACAGAAGTAAAGAGTCTCTAAACAAGAGTACAGTCTACAATAACACCAGAAATAGATGCTGGATTTGTACATTGTTCATTAAGCATCAGCAATTAAAAAATAAAGCAAAATGGTATTGTCTAAGAGAAAATATATGTTAACAATTTAATTAATAACAGATTTGTTTTAAATGTTTGTATAATTTGTTTGCCTTTGTAAAGAAAATATAAGCATTATAGCAAATAAAATGAAGACGTCATATTGACCACGCCCCCACCGCCACAGATATCTTGGTAATCTACAGCTAATCGTTAACCGCAAGCTAGCGCTCCTGAATGTAAACAAATCTGTGAAATAGTGAAGAAGGACATGTTACTTCAGAATATATCCAATCATAGCTCTTTAATGGTGTACGTTGAAAGAGGGGTGGGGGTTAGTTATTAACGAGAGCCAATCGGAGGCTTTTCCTTGCGAGATTAATTGATTTACGTGGACTTAAACATGTTGAAAAACTTATTCGGGTGTTAGCATTTAGTGGTCAATTGTACGGAATTTGTACTGTACTGTGCAATCTACTAATAAAAGTTTCAATCAATCAATCAGATAAGGAACCAAAAATGTAGAGTTAACATGTTCCACATTGTAATGTGTACACCTGGGAGAAAGTGAACAGGACACATTGCATTTTTACTGCTATATTGCCATCAGCAGGCAGGTCATCGATCGTGACATCGACACAACTGTAAGTCAAATCTATTTATTTGCTGCTATCGGTGTTGTGCCAAAAACGTATTCTATGCCAAAAATGTAGTCACGCCGCATGAGGGCGTCCCCCTTTTACAGGCTTTGTCTTTTACAAACATTTGTGGTTATTGTAAGGATATGTGTTTGAAATTATTTAAGTCTTTATCGTGTCTGAAAAAGGACAAGATTTCTTTGGCGTTAATGAGATTGTCAAGGGCTATTACTGATCTGATGGTGTTGTGCTAAAACCTCTTTCTTGTTTAGTATAGCTACATACAATAATAACTGCTCTTTGTTCATGCACATAAATATTAATCAAGTGTTTGGATGTATTCATTCAAGAGAGTTACATATGTGATAATGAAGTACATACTGTACTGTTTACGTGTTGGAGTACCCCTTACAACCAGAAGAGTTACATTTTTATATGATAATAAAATACAACTGTACTGTTTACGTGTTTAAGTACCCTTTAAAAGCTGAAATCAACCCCAAACGACATCTTAGCGATTCAAAGTAATATTTTGATATTGACACATGTCATCTGTGCATCTCCTAAGGTTATTCTAGTAATGTATGCACAGATGAAATGTGTCAATATCAAAATATTTCTGTAAATCCCTTTTTGGCAACCAAGAATACATTGATTTAATGAATACATCCAAACACTTTATTAATATTTATTATGTGCATGAACAAACAGTTAATAGTGCATGCCGTTTTTAAACAAGAAAGAGGTTTTAGCACATCAACATCGGATCTACAACTGTCCTTTCCAATTGATACCATAGAAATGGCCAACTTTTAATTTTTTTGGATAAGATAAAGGTTTGAATAATTTCAAACATATATCTTTATGATAACCACGAGTATAAAGTGTTTTTTACACGTTATCAGTTGTGGACAGACAAAGCCCCCGGCTTTAACAAGAGTGCGCGCAGAGGGAATCCATTAAATAAATATTGTGGCCCGCTAGATCAGGTGAAAAAAAACTTGAGTCTCACATATTTGCAACAGATTCCTAAAAACATTGAAGTGCTGTCACAGAGGTGATCTTTGACTAGCTTTTTTGCAGAAGCTTCTTAAAACAGCAGAGTTCTCCTATAACTTCTGACAAAATAAATAGACCAACATCAAATGTCTACTGAAGAGTACGCTTGTTCTCAGGAATATGCAAAACAAGACTAACCGTGAAGGGAGAAGTCTAGCACCCCGGTCCTCAGCTTTCTGGAAACAATTTAGTTAAATATACCTGCCTTATGGTAAATGGAGTGTATTACTTGGTTGCAAGCAGTAGAGGCACTGTTGATTCAGTCTCAACTACTTTTATTTAGTTTTTCCTGTAACATAAGAAAAACAAACATTAAAAAAAAAACACCTAATGCCGTATATTTGCATTTATCATTACTTACCATTGTATTTTTTTCCCCTGGTCTATTTTAGGAGATGTGACCACACAAGTTTCCCTTCAGCCTGCTCTCAAGTTCAACGGCGGAGGTCACATTAACCACACTATCTTCTGGACGAACCTCTCTCCCAATGGTGGGGGCGAGCCACAAGGTAACCCATCCTCCAATTGTTTCATTACGGATCGAAGGTATTACTTCCCAATATTTCTCTAAGTAGCGGTGTGTGTGCTCTGTATAGGGGAGCTGATGGAGGCCATCAAGCGGGACTTTGGCTCCTTCCAGAACATGAAGGAGAGAATGTCTGCTGCCACGGTGGCGGTGCAAGGCTCGGGCTGGGGGTGGCTGGGCTTTGACAAGCAGAGCGGAAGACTTGGCATCGCGGCTTGTGCCAACCAGGATCCTCTACAGGGGACCACAGGTCAGTTTTCGGTCTAGATCAGGGGCCACATGGAGGAAAATGTATTCCCAAGTAGGACGGACTGCTAAAATCATGGCATAATAACTTAAAAATACAGGCAACTTGAGATTGTTCTCGTTTACTTTGGCCAAAAATAGAACAAGCACATTTTGAAAATGTACATATTGCAATTCATTCTATTGACAAAAAACTTACCGTATTTTCCGGACCATAGGGCGCACTGCCAATGAATGGTCTAATTGTGATCTTTTTTCATATATTAGGCGCACCGGATTATAGGGCGCATTAAAGGAGTCATATTATTTTTTTCTAAATGTAAAACACTTCCTTGTGGTCTACATAACATGTCATGGTGGTTCTTTGGTCAAATTGTTGCATAGATTATGTTTTACAGATCATATTCAAGCCGCTTTCTGACAGTCGATTCAGGATGCGTCGTTTTGTGGGCGGTCTTATTTACGTGGCTCACCTTCAACGGCGTCTTCTCCCCGTCATCTTTGTTGTAGCGGTGTAGCGTGCGAGGACGGGAATGAAAGAAGTGTCAAAAGATGGAGCTAACTGTTTAAATGACATTCAGACTTTACTTAAATCAATAACGGAGCAGCATCTCCGGAAACAACCACACCGGAAATGTGTCCCGTGAAAAAACGTCTGACCGGAACTCTAATAAAGTTCCTTGGGTGGATAATAAAAACTCACTACACCGGTATGTTTTAGCGCTTTCATGGTGAGTTTACTGACATACATAAGTGAGAACTTTTACACTACTTTGTATTAGAAATAGGAACAGCGGAGGATGAATGTCACATAACAAGAAGATAGAGTAAAAGAAGAAGCTTATCGACTACGGTACGGACTACAAAGGCAGACACGCGCAATTTTTCAGGATTTACGCAGATCCCAAATACAGATCAGCAGGTACCAGAAGGTAAGAAAAGTTACTTTTGCATAATATTGCGAAACAAAACGGCAGTTAATGTCTTACCTTTTACACACACCATAACACTCGTATGTTTAATGCGCCGACAATCCATCAAGCGGTGCGGCTTCATAGCTTACCAACGTTGTACTAAAACATTTTTATAGATTTTTGAGCGCCGTGTGTAATGTTCTATATTTTCAATGGAACATTTAAAATGTTGGTGTTTACTTGAGACCCATAATAGTGCAGGCTACACTTATCTCTTATGTTTGACTGCCATCTACTTGTCACACTTATCATTACACCATGTACCAAATAAAATAGCCTCGAGGTGAGGTAAGCTCAACCAAACTTATTCCTTACATTAGGCGCACCGGGTTATAAGGCACACTGTCAAGTTTTGAGAGGGAAAAAAATGATTTTAAGTGCGCCTTTTAGTCCGGAAAATACGGTAGTTGAAAATTCAGAGGAAAAAAATTGTAAAATTTTGTCTGTGTATCTACACAGCCATTAAAGTGTAAGTCACAGCCTATCAGGGATTGAACAAAGTAAATAATAAATAAAAAAAAAAACCAAAAACTTTTAGGTATCAAATACCTCATTTGTCGTTTCCACATATCAATCCTGTGCTAACTCAACAAACCATACAAATGTAGGTAGAAACTATTCAAGAGGGTTGAGTTACACTCTGCGTCCACTTTTCTCTTTCATGACAAAGACATTTTGGAAAAATGAGGATGCCAAAGCACAAAGTGTCGAAGCAGAAGACGTAAAACAGCAGATTTTAACATTTCATTTGGGTTGAGGGGCTGTGTACCTCCGGTATAAACGATTGCTTGCCTAGCAGAATTGCTATTGTGACATCTAGTGAACATACTCAGAACAGCAGTTTCTTTCATACAAACGTTGCAGCTCACTTTATACTTAGCAAACTCATCTCGAGGGCAGATGAAACCTGTTCCGGCCCGCTGGTTGTACGTTTGACACCCCTGCTCGAGCTTTTTACTTGCGGTTGTCTTTTGTCAGCTGCTAAACTGACTTTCATTTACAACTCAGGTCTGGTCCCCCTTCTGGGCATCGACGTATGGGAGCACGCCTACTATCTTCAGTACAAAAACATCCGGCCAGACTACGTTAAGGCCATCTGGAACGTCATCAACTGGGAGAATGTGAGCGAGCGTCTCCAGACTGCCAAGAAATAGACTCGGCCGATCCATAACACACCGCACTGGCCTGCACCCCAAAGTAATCATTTGTACAATGTTTTGCATTAAGACCCTGAAGTGTTTATTTTCAGGTAGCACGCGGTCAAAACGCACACATGTTGGCTGCTGTACATGCTATGATGTAATCAGGGACATGTCGCAGTTGATGTAATCCATGTTTTCGATGTCTAATAATAAAATTATATGACTTGAATTGGAACTAGTTATGCTTTTTTCAACCTGACAAAGAAGGAAGTTGTACTTTTCATCTACTGCAGGGGTCTTCAACATTGTCAAGGACCCCAAACAGATGGAGCAGAGGGCCCCTACTTATATCTGGTAAAAAAAATAATAATAGTGATTTATATTAAACTGGTCATAAAGATACCTTGTTATTGTGCAATACTAAGATATTTGAATATCACTAGTGCCACTAATCTCTAGCGCGACCTCGTCGTGTCTGCAGCCACAGTTGGACCCTTCTCGATGACAGAGGTACAATCACAGGAAATAGAAACTAGATGAAGAGCGCTGCACAGAACCCAGTAAGAACAAAACCAAAATAATCATGAAGGTTAATGACAACTAGTCTGCAAATTGCTATCTGTCAACTAAAGTGCTAACCGCTAGCTATCTTAAATGCTAACAGGAATACGTTAGCATAGTTGTTTTAAAACTATAAATAAGTAGGGTGTCCAGGCCATTGCCATTCATAAACAATACTACAGTGTGTTGAATCAATGGTAATTCATATTAGTGTATTTTAAAACATTTGTGGGAAAATAATATATATATGATTATCACTCCCCTGCAGCATGTCAATGTTGAAGACCTCTGGTCTACTGTATATGTTCAGTTGTGATATTCAAACAAATTGCTACTTTTGTTGGCTGATATATGCTAATGTGTCTGGTTCCGATAAAACTGCTGCTCCAGAAATATTCAGCAAAATCTCTTATGAAGTAATAAATCCCTTTACAATCTTGGCATAAATATAAAGCACAAACTGAAACCAGCATGTATTCATCTGTTTAACATATTTAGAATCACTGCAATTAAACGGATAGACTTAGAAAGAGACCACAGCACCCGATATAAAATCCTAGAGAACAGCCCTGACTCATATAATATAAATGGAAAAAATAATTTAGTATGAATGAGAGAAAATGGACATACAAAATAAATGATATACATAAGATTTCTGTAATATAATCATGATAAAGATGAATGTAGGTCAATATTGCATATGTTATAATGTATGTCTATATGATATACATAGCATAGGTAAGCACACCAGCTCTATGTAAATAAAAATAATTAGTAGGATATGTTGTACAATTAGGATGAGAATAATTCTCTGTATATTTATGCATAAGAGTATACTGTAGAGATGGCATTGTTTTTGTCTATTTTTTTGATCATTACTTATTTTTTATTTTTTATTTATGGCATTCACTGTTTTTTTTTTTACTTTAAAAAAGAGGGGAAATGTTAAACGACAGGAAATTGTATAACTTAGTGAAATCAAACCACCAATAAAAAGTAGATCTTCATCTTAAACACATATGATTTTTTTGTATTACAATAGACAAGTGTGAAGTGTGAAGCGACTGGGATGGGAATCAGCACCTCCAGGTCCGAGTCTATGGTTCTCGCCCGGAAAAGGGTGGAGTGCCATCTCCGGGTTGGGGAGGAGACCCTGCCCCAAGTGGAGGAGTTCAAGTACCTCGGAGTCTTGTTTACGAGTGAGGGAAGAGTGGATCGTGAGATCGACAGGCGGATCGGTGCAGCGTCTTCAGTAATGCGGACGCTGTATCGATCCGTTGTGGTGAAGAAGGAGCTGAGCCGGAAGGCAAAGCTCTCAATTTACCGGTCGATCTACGTTCCCATCCTCACCGATGGTCATGAGCTTTGGGTTATGACCGAAAGAACAATATCACGGGTGCAAGCGGCTGTAATGAGTTTCCTCCGCCGGGTGGCGGGGCTCTCCCTTAGAGATAGGGTGAGAAGCTCTGCCATCCGGGGGGAGCTCAAAGTAAAGCCACTGCTCCTCCACATCGAGAGGAGCCAGATGAGGTGGTTTGGGCATCTGGTCAGGATGCCACCCGAATGCCTCCTTAGGGAGGTGTTTCGGGCACGTCTGACCGGTAGGAGGTCACGGGGAAGACAGGACTATGTCTGGGAACGCCTCGGGATCCCCCGGGAAGAGCTGGACGAAGTGGCTGGGGAGAGGAAAGTCTGGGCTTCCCTACTTAGGCTGCTACCCCCGCGACCAGACCTCGGATGAGCAGAAGAAGATGGATGGATGGATGGACAATAGACAAGCAAGAGTTGCTTATTTGCCAAATTAAGTTGTGTATTAAAATATCTGGCCACAAGAGGGCAGTGCTGTCAAAGGTGACTGAGTAGTAGCAGTAATACTTGCCAAGTTGCCACTAGTATTATTGCTCACTGTATAGGCTACTAAATATTGGAAAAATGCATAAAACAAAAAAAAAAATGCATGGGAACATCCTAAATATTTTCAAATATTTAAAATACGTTTGCATAACCTTTTCACCATAACTCAACAAACTGTTTATGTGTGCGTGTCCCATTTTGTTCGGTTCATTACACCTATGGAAAAAGGTATCAATCAAGGTCAGGTCCAGCTATACAAATGGCTCCCAGCTGGTTCCTCATGTGTGTTCACTGACTCCGTCCGACTGATCGTTTTGCCAGTGGGAATGTCACATTCCAAAGATCTTGAGCTCTGTTTCAAAATGTGGATGCAGCGAGCAAGCACGCGTTCGCCACATTGTGAAATGCACCTTGAAGAATATTGTAATATGAATCATGAAAATACACGATTGGATGCATGAATCATAAAAAGTCTACCTTTGTGTGTCAGCAGAGAGGACGGGGGTCACATGGTTTCTGGCTGCTTTTGAACTGACTCCAATTACGCAAAGTATTGAAAAAAAAGCTTTTAGAATGACAGATGCGACCATTTATTTTATAAATGATGGTTTGTCTAAACGTGGCCAAGTTTTGCTTTAAAAATACGGGCGTGGCCAATTGATTTCCCTTTTCCACCACCAAAAAAATGGACGTCTCTCAAGATTAAGTTTCTGCACAGGGAAAATATTGAAGAAATGTCTCAGTCACCGAGTTCAATTCATCGCTGAAATGTGCCTCTCCTCCCTTTTCTTCCTGTTTTTCTCAGTGCTGTGTCCTAATGGTTTTATAATAGCCTATTTTGGCACTTGTGTTATTTTTGATTGACCTCATGCCCCATGGCTGCTATGTATTGTGGGTATGTGCCCACCCCTTGCCTCTACTTTACTTCATTGCATTCAAAGCTGCAAAATCATTTTTGCTTCTAATTTAAAACATACAATTTGGGGAGGAAAGGATATGAAACAGTAAGTCAGATCATTTGTTTGTATTTTGTAAGTTTGACAAATGAACTGTGGCTGTGTAATGCAGTTTGAGTCGCGACATATTTAAGGAAGTTGATCTGTTCCAAAGTCCATCTGTCGCCATCATAAAGCCTTTTTTGACTGTCAAACAAGTGGAAAAATAAGTTAACCACTCGTTGTAAAATATGCCTCTATACAAATTATTTAGAGACGAATGGTAGCTATGACCAACACTAAATTTATGGCAGATTTGTGCTCTTGAAGTTTTTGGAACAATAATTCATTAAATTAATCTCATGATGCGGACACGTTTGTTACTGGATATTTCTAATACGCTTTTGCCTTGGAGACTTCGCATGTGTAAGTGATATGCAATTATAATTATTTGATAAGTGTTTATATTGACAAATGTGTTTTCAACCGCAATATCGTTCAATTAAGGACACTTATTACATATATCTAGCTTGTGTGCTATTGTGTGCTTAGCTGTTGTGTAGCTGCCAGCTCCAAATAGCCTGTGGCCTACCATGATGCCTTTTGTACAAACTTTGTAAATGACTTGACCAAAATACAAGAAAAGACTAACCTTGTATGCTTATTGGACAACATTTAGATGTTGACTGGCTGTCCAGCTTTGCACAGGTGAACATGCTGCAGGACTGCTTGTATCGGACATTTTAGATGCTAGCCGATATCATCCGATACCTGTTTTTTTTTTGCTGATATCGGATTGGGACAGCCCTAGTAATAACACGGTGTGGTGTGACAGAAAATGCTTAGTGGAGGATGGGGTTGTTATCTCACCACCAGAGGGTGCAGTCTCTCAAATTGTGGTTTGGAAATTCACGGAATGGAGATCAGTGCTCACCTACATAGTCTTCTCTAGAGTAAGATGTTTTGAGTTTTTCATGTCAAATTGTAAATATCGAGCTCCTCTGTATTTGTCTTTGAGGCGTTTACACAATAAGATTATAACACAACAATTGTTACTCTTAAAAACTGTGATGGAAAAGCTATAGTTTAAATGTATTATCTATAGCAGGGTCGTCCAAACCTTTTGACTGGGGGGCTACTTTGGGCTGAAAAAATTTGGCCGGGGGCATGCAAAGTAACTATGTATATGAGTACATATTATAATAATATAATGGATATATATTTAATAATTATCACATTTGATTAGTATGTGAAAATTCGACCCCTACCTTGTTTATTTCTGTGACGACCTCCTTAAAGTTTTTTAATCAATCAGAAATATCAATCAGCTAAAATGCGCCAAACATGGATAAGTGTGGAAAGAGTGTTTGGCATTTTTCCCATCGTTCCTTGTAATAAATTTAAATGGGCGTTGTCTTGAATTTTTTTAGGCTAATTGGACTTAAAAAAAATATATATTAACAAAGTTCAATGAGCAGGTTGTGTTTTGTCTACCCACGTTTGTTGAATTTTTCTTCTGCACCATGACTAGGGAAGGTTGTTTGGATTGGGTCATATAAATAAGTGCTGTGAACTTACTCACATATGATGTACAATTAATGGCCGCTGATTTGAGTTACTTGTGTAAGCTATCAGATGTTGACAAAGTAACAGTTAACAGACTGCCAACTATTTGCCTATTTTATGAAAACACTGTGTTTTGTGGGCCATATTTGGCCTGCAGGCCATAGTTTTGGACACCCCTGATCTATAGCTGATGAGTTGCTACCCTGTTAGCCTTGATGCTAGAAAAAAGTTTTGAATTGGGGTTGTTTGTCAAGTATTTATACTCGTATTTTCATACACATCACAAATACAGTATAGGCTCGCCAAAATCTGTGTTTGCTGGTTTGTCCATGTTCCTTGCTCATTTTGTGTTAAGATCAGGGCTGTCAAAAATAACGAGTGAACTCATGTGATCAATCAGAAAAAACCCCAACATGGCATTAATCATGTATATACGCAGATTAATCACACAATTGTTATTTTAAAAGAACCATCCGGATTGTTATAGTCCTTTACCTGAACCACGGAGGATTACCTGAAAGGTCAGTGATCAGGTCAATTCATAAGCCAGTGTAAATATGAGTCGGCAAATGTCGCTTCAAAATAAACCCTAACTGGACTTTAGATAAAACTATTGCCAAGTTTTGAGCAAATAAACAAATATAATAAATGGGAAATTGTGTTAGATGTAAATATAAACGGAATACAATGATTTGCAAATCATTTTCAACCCATATTCAGTTGAATATGCTACAAAGACAACATATTTGATGTTCAAACTGATAAACATTTTTTTTTTTTTGCAAATAATCATTAACTTTAGAATTTGATGCCAGCAACACGTAACAAAGAAGTTGGGAAAGGTGGCAATAAATACTGATAAAGTTGAGGAATGCTCATCAAACACTTATTTGGAACATCCCACAGGTGAACAGGCAAAGTGGGAACAGGTGGGTGCCATGATTGGGTACCTACTCAGTGGCCTAGTGGTTAGAGTGTCCGCCCTGAGATCGGTAGGTTGTGAGTTCAAACCCCGGCCGAGTCATACCAAAGACTATAAAAAAAAATGGGACCCATTACCTCCCTGCTTGGCACTCAGCATCAAGGGTTGGAATTGGGGGTTAAATCACCAAAATGATTCCCGGGCGCGGCCACCGCTGCTGCCCACTGCTCCCCTCACCTCACAGGGGGTGATCAAGGGTGATGGGTCAAATGCAGAGAATAATCTCGCCACACCTAGTGTGTGTGTGACAATCATTGGTACTTTAACTTTAACTTTAACTTTAAAAGTAGATTCCATGAAATGCTCAGTCATTCACAAACAAGGATGGGGCGAGGGTCACCACTTTGTCAACAAATGCGTGAGCAAATTGTTGAACAGTTTAAGAAAAACCTTTCTCAACCGGCTATTGCAAGGAATTTAGGGATTTCACCATCTATGGTTCGTAATATCATCAAAGGGTTCAGAGAATCTGGAGAAATCACTGCACGTAAGCAGCTAAACCCGTGACCTTCGATCCCTCAGGCTGTACTGCATCAACAAGCGACATCAGTGTGTTATGGATATCACCACATGGGCTCAGGAACACTTCAGAAACCCACTGTCAGTAACTACAATTGGTCGCTACATCTGTAAGTGCAAGTTAAAACTCTCCTATGCAAGGCGAAAACCGTTTATCAACAACACCCAGAAACGTCGTCGACTTCGCTGGGCCTGAGCTCATCTAAGATGGACTGATACAAAATGGAAAAGTGTTCTGTTGTCTGACGAGTCCACATTTCAAATTGTTTTTGGAAACTGTGGCAACGTGCCAAAGAGGAAAAGAACCATCCGGATTGTTATAGGCGCAAAGTTGAAAATCCAGCAAGTGTGATGGTATGGGGGTGTATTAGTGCCCAAGACATGGGTAACTTACACATCTGTGAAGGCAACATTAATGCTGAAAGGTACATACAGGTTTTGGAGCAACATATGTTGCCATCTAAGCAACGTTACCATGGACGCCCCTGCTTATTTCAGCAAGACAATGCCAAGCCACGTGTCAACGTGGCTTCATAGTAAAAAAGTGCGAGTACTAGACTGGCCTGCCTGTAGTCCAGACCTGTCTCCCATTGAAAATGTGTGGCGCATTATGAAGCCTAAAATACCACAACGGAGACTGTTGAACAACTTAAGCTGTACATCAAGCAAGAATGGGAAAGAATTCCACCTGAGGAGCTTAAAAAATGTGTCTCCTCAGTTCCCAAACGTTTACTGAGTGTTGTTAAAAGGAAAGGCCATGTAACACAGTGGTGAACATGCCCTTTCCCAACTACTTTGGCACATGTTGCAGCCATGAAATTCTAAGTTAATTATTATTTGCAAAAAAAAAAAAAGTTTTTGAGTTTGAACATCAAATATCTTGTCTTTGTAGTGCATTCAACTGAATATGGGTTGAAAAGGATTTGCAAATCATTGTATTCCGTTTATATTTACATCTAACACAATTTCCCAACTCATTTGGAAACGGGGTTTGTAATTAAATATAACATACTTTTTTTTTTTTAATTTCTGGAGCTGTTTTAAGTGAATTCAAATTATGCAAGCGAGCAATAACCTGTGATTAATCATGATTAATCCAAATTCAAAAGTGCAGTTAATCAGATTTTTTATTTTTTATTTTCATCGTCATGACAGCACAAGCGAATATACATAATGTCTTTTTTCAACTTGGCAATGCTTTTGAACTTTCCTATTTAATCATGCCTACACAGATTTTTTTTACGATTAAAGCGGTTAGTCACGTTGTCTTTGATAGTTTATTACCTCTTTGTTACAATGAGTAGGAAAATGAGAGGGATACGTTTCAAGCCAACACTTAAATCTTCCATTTAACGTAGGAATGTCTATTAAAATATGTTTTGATGGCGGGCTATTCACACTGGAGCATAATGTGGGACCCCTATTTTCTGAAACGGCTGCCTGTTCTGGAACAAGCGTGGCTCAGCAGCCACAAATACGAAAGACAAAAATAAAAGTGACTAAACTGAAACATTTTGTGTAACTTTTAGGCATACGTCGTGTTTTAAACAGTAACGAGCAGTGAAGCCAACACAACATGGCTTAAATATCCGATGTGCGGTTACCATGGCAATCACAGATGTGCCATCAACAGTGATTTAGGAGCTCTAACTTTAAGGTAGTGACAATTATTGTCTGGATTGAGTAATGGCCTATGTACTGTACTGTAGATAGTGTATTTTATGGGACACTTATGAGCTTGAAACTCTGTCAGAGAGAGAGAGGGAAGAGTTGTTTTTGAAGAGGGTGTAACCATGGATGCTTTAGTCTTTGCAGTTATGTAACAAGGATGTCTTTCAGACAGCGTGATAAATCTCTGCAGACTTGGGGTCATTTGGGTTTACACCGGACTCATTTAAGGACTGAGATTAACATTAACCACACATTTACATTTACTATAAAGGGAGTTTGAAAATGATTGTAACCCTGACACTTGACCTGTATACCGTGTGTTGCCTCTGGGTTATTCGTTTGGTTAAACGGGCCTGTTGAATTTGGAGCTACTGTAAGACTCTTTGGATGTAATCATGGTAGCGGATGGATTTTTCTTGTCAAAATTCAGCAGGCGTGTCAACCCTGCCAGCACACAGCAGCTCTTGGCCGAAGGCTAAGGGATCTGTCATGGAAAAGAGGCTAAAAAGAAGTGGATAGCAACTGGACGAGACGCAAAAAAAAAAAAGAAGCAATAAAGCGCAGTCCAATGCAGGCTTAATGTTGCGAAAGGTGCTGGCTTTGTCCTTGACGGCCATATTTGCAACCAACTGTGTCACCTGGCTGCTTTTAGAAATAATTAGCTTCCATGACATTCTCTTATATTAAAATGTTTTCCTTATTTACTCCCAGGTGTACTTAAAAGATCTATGATCTACATTTCTGCCAGTGTGTGCTCAGTGTGTGTGTATTAGTGTTGTCCCCATACCAATATTTTGGTATCGGTACCAAACGTATCTTGGTACTATTCAGTACTTTTCTAAATAAAGGGGACCACAAAAAATTGCATTATTGTCTTTATTTTAACAAAAAATCTTAGGGTACATTAAACATATGTTTATTATTGCAAGTGTGTCCTTAAATAAAATAGTGAACATACAAGACAACTTGTAGTAAGTAAACAAACAAAGGCTCCTAATTTAGTCTGCTGACATATGCAGTAACATATTGTGTCATTTTCCATTCTATTATTTTGTCAAAATTATTAAGGACAAGTGGTAGAAAATGAATTATTAATCTACTTGTTAATTTACTGTTAATATCTGCTTACTTTCTCTTTTAACATATTCTGTCTACACTTCTGTTAAAATGTAATAATCATTTATTCTTCTGTTGTTTGATACTTTACATTAGTTTTGGATGATACCAAAAATTTGGGTATAAATCCGATACCAAGTAGTTACAGGATCATACATTGGTCATATTCTAAGTCCTCATGTGTCCAGGGACGTATTTCCTGAGTTTATAAACATAATATTAAAAAAAAGAAAAAAGAAAGAAGATTTTGTGATGTTAAAAAATCTCGACTAGATACGCTATTGTACACGGTAGCATTACAGTGGATGTTAGGTGTAGACCCACCAATGGCGTTCGTTTATATTGTAGCGTCCGGGAAGAGTTGGTGCTGCAGGGAATTCTGGGAATTTTTTCTGTAGTGTTTATGTTGTGTTGCGGTGCAAATATTCTTCCAAAATGTGTTTGTCATTGTTGTTTAATGGGGTTTCACTATATGGACCCGTTTATAAAAGTGACAGTCAGCAATACATTTTACTTTAAATGTTTTAAATCTTTTAACAACTTCAAATATATCTTTTGATGTACAGTTTTGTTTTTTATATATATTTTTTTAAGCTATCGGCTCGGGGGGAACATTTTCAAAGCAAAGTCCGTGTAGTCGCGCCATTTTTCTCGAGCCGAACAACTTAAATTGCCTAAAATGCATTAATAAATTTAAACAGTATTACTAACCGTCGTTATACCGTTTACTATTACATAAGTATTCAGACCCTTTGCTGTGACACTCATATCGAACTCACATGCTGTCCATTTCTTCTGATCCTCCTTGAGATGGCTCTGCTCCTTTCTTGGAGTCCTTTTGTGTTTAATTAAACTGATTGGACTTGATTAGGAAAGGCACACATCTGTCTATATAAGACCTTACAGCTCACTGAGCATGAGGAATCATGAGGTTGAAGGAACTGCCCAAGGAGTTCAGAGAGACAATGTGGCAAGGCACAGGTCTGGCCAAGGTTACAAAATAATTTTTCAGCACTCAAGGTTCCTAAGAGCACAGTGACCTTTATAATCCTTCAATGGAAAAAGTTTGGGACGACCACAACTCTTCCTAGACCTGGCCCTCCAGTCAAACTGAGCAATCGTGGTAGAAGAGCCTTGGTGAGAGAGGTAAAGAAGAACCCAAAATCATTGTGGCTGAGCTCCAGAGATGCAGTAGGGAGATGGGAGAGAAAGTTCCACAAAGTCAACTATCACTGCAGCCGTCCACCAGGCAGGGCTTTATGGCAGAGTGGCAAGACATAAGAAAGCCTGCATAGAGTTTGCCAAAAAACACATGAAGAACTCCCAGACTATGAGACATAAGATTCTCTGGTCTGATGAGACCAAGATTGAACTTTTTGGTGTTAAATATAAGCGGTATGTGTGGAGAAAACCAGACACTGCTCAACGCCTACCCAATAAAATCCAAACAGTGAAAGGTGGTGGTGGCAGCATCATGCTATGGGGTAGTTTTTCCAGCTGCAGGGACCGGATGACTTCTTGCCAAATACAGTTGTATCCTGGAAGAAAACCTCTTCCAAAGTGCTCAGGACCTCAGACACAGCTAAAATAGCAAAGGAGTGGCTTTGGAACAACTCTGTCACCATTCTTGACTGGCCCAGCCAGAGCCCTGACCTAAACCCTATTGAGCATCTCTGGAGAAACCTGAAAATGGCTGTCCACCAACGTTCACCATCCAACCTGACAGAATTGGAGAGAATCTGCAAGGAAGAATGACAGAGGATCCCCAAATCCAGGTGTGAAAAACTTGTTGGTCCTCCTACACACACCATAATAGCCGTATGTTGAAGCCCAGTACGTCTGATTACGGTTGCCATATTGCTCCAACAATCCAAACGTTGCGGATTCGTTGCTTAACAAAGTCGTACTAAAACATTTCGACAGATTTTTGAGCGCCGTGTGTAATGTTCTATTATTTTCAATGAAACATCGAAGTGTTGGTATTACTTGCTTACCGGTACTTGCTAGCGTCATTTATTGAACAGGCGTCAACCTGCAGTCCACACGTATTATGTTTGACTGCCATCTACTGGTCACACTTACAAAACCCAAAACTAGTGAAGATGACACGTTGTGTAAAAGGTAAATAAAAACAGAATACAATGTGGAAAAGTGTTCTGTGGTCTGACCAGTCCACATTTCAAATTGCTTTTGGAAACTGTGGACGTCGTGTCCTCCGGACCAAAGATTAAAAGAACCATCTGGACTTCTCTCGGCGCAAAGTTGAAAAGCCAGCATCCGTGATGGTATGGGGGTGTATTAGTGCCCAAGGCATGGGTAACTTACACATCTGTGAAGGCACCATTACTGCTGAAAGGTACATACAGGTTTTGGAGCAACATATGTTGCCATCCAAGCAACGTTTTCATGGACGCCCCTGAAATAAGCAATGCCAAGCCACATTCTGTACCTGTATGTGTTACAACAGCGTGGCTTTGTAGTAAAAGAGTGCGGGTACTAGACTGCCCTGCCTGTAGTCCAGACCTGTCTGCCATCAAAAATGTGTGGCGCATTATGAAGCATAAAATATGACAACGGAGACCCCGGACTGAACAACTTAAGCTGTACATCAATCTTCACCTTATTTGGAGCTTCAAAAATTGGTCTCCTCAGTTCCCAAACATTTACTGAGTGTTGTTCAAAGGAAAGGCCATGTAACACAGTGGTAAAAATGCCTCTGTACCAACTTTTTTGCAATGTGTTGCTGCCATTAAATTCTAAGTTAATGATTATTTGCACACAAAAAAATTAAGTTTCTCAGGTCCAACATTAAATATCTTGTCTGTACAGTCTATTCAATTGAATATAAGTTGAAAAGGATTTGCAAATCATTGTATTCTGTTTTTATTTACGATTTACACAACGTGCCAACTTCACAGGTTTTGGGTTTTGTATTTTAACACCATGTTTCACAACCAGAATAAGCACAACCAGAATAAATACAAAGAAAATGAAAGGATTTTAAGTGCACCTTATAGTCCAAAAAATACAGTATTTTATACCTGGTTAAGTTTGCTTTTAAGTGAGTTAAAAAAACCCCTCTGATCTTCCTTTTGGCCTTCAAAAATAAGGCCAAAGAATCTTTATCTGCACTTTGACCAACCGTGACGCAACAGCGGCAAGGATGATTACAGTATGAGATGACAAAATTCAAATAAATTACAAATCATTATCAGTAAGAATGAATAAATAACAAAAAGAAAGGTTGACGAGAACAAATGCTTGACACAAGTCATAGGCCGTTTTGAAAAGTCAAATCTGTTTGTTCTCTCGGCAGATTATTATGTTTATTTTAGAAAGCATAGGCCATTTTAATACATTCTATAAGATGAGCACATTTGTCTAACATAGTAAGTGCTAGCTGCTAGAAACTTCAGTTTGGTACACGTTACCAATGAGCAAGGGACAGGAAATATGCGTCAACTTGGTAAACATACACGGTGCATGCAGCCCGCTGCCCAACGTTTGACTCGCAGGAATAATAGCTAGCGACATTGTTAGGTCAACAACGAGAACAGCGCTACAAACTGAAACTTTTAATACTGCACTTTAGCCAGGGAGGGATTTTAAATCTACTAAAAATGAAATACTTATTACCTCTGTTGAAACTCTTACTGTTGCACTTTCATTACAATAGCTGTAACAGTGCACACCAGGGGGAAAAGTTTGGTGCTTTTTACAAATGTTTTATTAGTCCCTAGCATGAGCCATCTAAAATACAATTAATTATTGATGACGTATCTTATTATATATTACACTTTTTTTTTTTGGTCACCGACCATATGAAGCTATTTTACCGTTTTTTAATGCACAAACTGTATCAAAGTGGCTCATTCAATTCTTCTGCCAACTATTGAAATCATTTTTATGTGAGAATTGTATGTATTGGATGATTAATTTTTGTTGTATTTTAAAAATCATTAAGTCACATGAGCAGTTTTAAAGTTTTGGAATTTGACCCTTAATACCGAGGTATGTACCCAACCTGTCAGGATCTCACATGAGTTATTAGTTCCATGTACTGCATTTTGTTTATTCCCCCTCTATTTTTCATCACTTTAGTCCGGGTGCTGGTTCCCTCACCTGTCCCTGATTGGCAATCAGGACACACCTGTCCCTGGTTGTCAATCAGGTTGTTTCCTAAACCATCCCTGTCCTCTGGACTGGGCCGGATAATTTTTGTTTTATACCGCTATGCTCCGTAGCTTTCCCTTTGCTCCCTGTGCACTATTTTTGTTTGGTCATTAAATACATTTTTACCTGCTCTTCGCCTACTGTCTCTGCATCCTTGGGTCACGACCAACACAACCGTGAAACGACACATGACACAAACATAAAGATGTAGTACTGTTAAACGTCTAACAAATGCCTTGTATGAAACAATTTCCAATATTTTTTTTTGTAATTTAATTGTTAGTTTCACAATATTAGTCTTTTTGGTCAATAATGCTGCTTTAGGACCTTTAATGACCCAAGAATCCTCAAAGCCAAAAATTAATCTGATCCCGATGCACAGTAGGCTGCACTGATCATATCAAGATCCCGTTTTTTGAAATTTGAACTTTGTTGGCTCCAAGCTGACAGTGGTGAGATCATTCTCGAAAGAACAAATGGTGCAAGAATCCTTCAGAATCTTTTCATTATTGTGGTCTGCTCTGTTTCATTGTCTGTCTAAACACATGTCCACATGGAAAAGCTGGAGTTGAAATCAGCATGGAAAAGATGACTGGGTCAAAACAGAAGGTATTGTGGAAAATGATGGTTCAGATGAAGGGTATTACATTTCAATGACAATAATTTAATCTTCAGAGAATCTACAACCATAGGATGTACGGTATGGTTATAGAGAGGATGGAGTTACAGGTTCCAATTTGATGAGAGATCAATATCCACACTGCCAGGGGATTTTTTCCACGCTGTATTTCAAATCAGATGTAATATTGGTAGTGAAAGGTGACTAATAAGCTTTAGAAAAAGTATTAGCCAACTTCACACTCGCTTATTGCCATTCTTACCCTTTGCTGACTCTTAAGTCCTCTCATTAGATTCAGATTCAGAGTCCCCTTCTCTTTCTGTTCTTTCATCACGAACAACTCCAAAAGGTCAGCTTCAGATGGTAGTATTGTTATGACTGAAACATTTTATTTGTGAATTATGTAATTTCAGTCAGTCAACAATCAAAATATGCCAGTCGTGTGTTTAGAACACTCATCTGTTCTAAAATGTACTTTTCATCTAGATCAGGGTTGTCAAACTCATTTTAGATCGGGGGCCACTTGGAGAAAAAATCTACTCCCAGTGGGCCGGACTGGTAAAATCACGGCACGATAACTTAAAAATAAAGACAACTTCAGATTGTTTTCTTTGTTTAAAAATAGAAATAGAACAAGCACATTCTGAAAATTTACAAATCAATGTTGTTGTTTTTTTACACTTACATGTTGCGGTTAATAGTATTCTATCTTTATTTGTTGTTATTTACACTTTCTGAATAAATCATGTGATACTGTTCAGCAGTCAACCCATTACCATGAATTGATTTACGTGGACCCCGAACAAGTTGAAAAACTTATTTGGGTGTTACCATTTAGTGGTCAATTGTACGGAATATGTTCTGAACTGTGCAATCTACTAATAAAAGTTTCAATCAATCAATCAATGGTGTTAATTTTCAATTTATCAAGATAAAAAAAATAAGATCAAAATCAAATTACAGGATGTTATTTAGGTAGTTTGCTCATTTTCCTTGACTGGTGCACTAACATGTGGTTTATTTTTTTTTTTTATATATGTAGCATAATCTACAAAGATACAAAGAATTGCTATTGCGACATCTAGTGGACACATTAAGAACAGCAGTTTCTTTCATTCAAAAATTTCGGCAAATTTTTATACTATAGCCAACTCATCCCGCGGGCCGGATAAAACTTGTTTGACACCCCTGATATAAATGGTTTTGGTAATGTTATCACAGCGTTGACAAAAGTTTAGCAACTGTCCAATTAAAATGCGTCAAAGTCAAGCACCCCTAGAAGTATTCTCAAGGCCTTCAACCAATCGCAACTTGACTGTTCAGTTTCCCGAGTAGGCTTCATCAGTTCATGCTCATAGACTTAGATTGGTCAGAACTAGTCTGACTAATCTAGTCCCATCCCTATCATGGGTACCGATCGGACCAATGGAAGTCTATAAGCATGAACTGAAGAAGCCTGCCCGGATGAGAGGCAAGATGTACCCTAAGACAAACTGAACAGTCTAGTTGCCATCGGTTGAATGCTCTGAGAATGCAATAACCTGGAGGAATAAGAACATCCATAGACACTCTAAAGCAGGGTTATTAAACTGGGGGCCCGCGAGCCACATCTGGCCTGCCAAAGCTTTTCATTTGGCCCGTTGGATCAATACAAATATTGACAGTGACGGTGCCAAGTATAATATCAGGTTGATACTACAGTCGTTAGATCGATATTTTTTACTTTCAACAAACTTTTGTCATTTTTGTTATCGTTTACAAACTCAGGAAATAAATCCTTGTAGGAAGGCAAAAAACTAAAGGAATAAATCTGAACCAAGAGTAGGAAATGATTTATATATTTAATTGATATTGTTACAATACCAGTGTTTCCCCCAGAAAATGTGTTAGTTAAGGTACTCTCCAGGGGGAGGGGACCGGGGAAGGAGGTGGGTGGGTGTAAGGATCGGTGTAACTCGGCCTGTCGCCATCAGGTCTCCACCTTGTCGCTGCCACCGCAGCCTGGGGGGCAATAGACTACAGACTGCG
The DNA here is from genome assembly GCF_033978685.3 of Nerophis lumbriciformis. NCBI lineage: Eukaryota > Metazoa > Chordata > Actinopteri > Syngnathiformes > Syngnathidae > Nerophis > Nerophis lumbriciformis. The sequence goes on from NC_084573.2 coordinate 18,929,536, forward strand.
GTGATGTAGGCCGGCTTCGTCGCGTGAGGAAGCCTATAACCTTTGTTTGGGTTTTCCGCTCCATTTGCTGAATGGCGATATAAGACATATATCTCAATATTTTTTCCGTTAAGTAAAAACAAAACAGTCCTAGTTACCTGAGATACTAAAATAATCACTTACAAAGTCAAATTAATGACTTACTGTAAGTAAGCGTTTGAAAAAAAGAGTTAAAAGTGGGGCCACATGCTGACATATGCTCAACTCCATCCATCCATCCATTTTCTACCGCTTATTCCCTTCGGGGTCGCGGGGGGCGCTGGAGCCTATCTCAGCTACAATCGGGCGGAAGGCGGGGTAAACCCTGGACAAATCACCTCATCATGCTTAATTTATTTCAGCATTTGGGAAGCCTGTAGTTGATTTTTATTATGTAAATGTTATATTTTTATCAACATGTGATAGCAGGGACCCTGCCATTCAAAACTAGGCTGCTACATTACTAATGATTAATGTAACTATAGCTGAAAAAATAGTACAATAGCAATAGGAGAGACTATTCATCCCTGAACACCATGGAGTTATTAATGTAGGCTTTATGATGCAGTTACATTATTATATCAGAGACATAAACTCTTCATTTAACATAATGTCCTTTTTTGTTGCTTCAACACAGCTCAATCAACACAGAAAAAGGTCAAGTGAAATAACTTAGTTGTTGACTGTAGGTCAATAATGCTTGTCTTTCTCTCAGACAGACAGGGCTTTGCTGTCCGTTTCATGTGGGGCGCACACACAGACGCATGCACGCACGCACACACACCGCACAGTGAGCTAACGTTACGCTAAAAGCTAATTAGCCTTCACCTCAAGGACGAGCGAGCTGAGCTGCCGCTTATGTTTCTAGAACGTCAATGGGCTCATAGTGATGTTACTAGTAGTTGACTTGGAAGTGTTTATTATAATTTGGGGAGAGTCCGCAGAATTATGCTCACCTGCTAAACACCTTTCTGCTCACCACACCATCTCTCCTCTCTGCCTGTGCCGTGAGCACTGACTACATGTGCTCTGAATACGCACTGCTGATTGACTGTTACCTCGCTGCGTGTAACCAATCAGATGGTTCTGTGGGAGGGACCATGCTGGGTCTGCAGAGATGTACTGACAGAGGCAGAGGCAGAACTAAGTGGAGCAGCTTGTTAAGACTTTAGTTTAGGCGGTGGCTCTTTGTTGTTAAGGCAACCGCCTTAACATCAAAGCGCTGCGGGAAACCCTGAATACCGTGCTGTGTTTTTGTCTGATTATAATCGTGATCAAAAATGTATTAATTCAATGGCCTTGAAAATTTGAAGTATCAGCATCAGAATTGGTTTGTCTAAGTCTAAGTCTAAGTCTAACCTCCAGGCAACTTCAACCCTAAACTAACACCCTCCCTTCCTCATCATACTTCTTCGGATTATAAATAATCAAATGTAAATAATCAAATGTAGAGACTTTTTCTTATGATTTCTGATCTCTCTCTCTGTCTCCACTACTTGCTGCACATATCCTCCCAAGTCAGTACTACACTGTTCCAATGTCAATTTCTCTGATGATGCAATTGTTGCAACCAAACCTAACCCCCCCCCTCCATATCCCACACCCCGGATTGTAAATAATTCAATGTATATACTCTGATGATTATCTTGTGTGATGACTGTATTATGAAAATAGTATATATCTGTATCATGAATCAATTTAAGTGGACCCCGACAAGTTGAAAAACTTATTCGGGTGTTACCATTTAGTGGTCAATTGTACAGAATATGTACTGTACTGTGCAATCTACTAATAAAAGTTTCAATCAACCAGCTATTAGCAGTAAACTAGCAAGTAGCTCAATAATAGTTTTAAGAAAATAATACAACCGTAAATGACATAATATGATGCCCAGACGTCATCAGCTAAATTAAGAGTCTTTGTAACCTATTTTGAAATGGTCTATAAATTATCATTTATAGACCAGCGGGCGATATCACCCATACCTATATATCTCGTGTGCCATCAAGGTTATGCAACAAAACACATTTGAGAAAGAAAGAATTGTCACAACTTTGTGAAAACAAAAATAAATAAAATTTTTGGCCCATGTTGAACTTTGTAGTGTTGCTACAAACACACAAAAATTACAGATCTAACTAATAACCATCAATGTCTTGGCCTGTTTTCTTCAAATGAACAGCGCATGATCCAAAGCATACCACAGCATGAGTAACAAATGTTGGAGACAGTCTAAAAACAAAAGAATCACGGTTGTATATTGATATAATGTGTCGAATTCCTCTTGCCTGCTGTTATGCTTATGTTTGAGCGTTCTCTATTTGCAGACATACTGTATGATCGACCTTTCGCGGCCACAGTAGGAAGTGCTTATGTTTTTGTTTCTCCCTCATCTGTCACCATCTCTCTGTGTGTAAATAAATCTTCGCAGACGTATTTAGACGGTAGAAGTTGCCATACGACAACCACAAGCATCAAGCTGATTACCATCTACTGCATATAAATACTGACTGTCACTTTGATTCTAGAATTTATTACCGAAGCATAGAGAGGAAAGCATTATGGATCAAGTTTGATGTTCTTTTTTGGCATGTTTGTGCTCTCCGACAGTGTGGATATGATCTAGTGGTGTTATGAAACGATAACACGAAGTACAAAAACAATACATACAAAAGCTGATGCAGCTGCCAACATTTTGTTTGAATTAGCAGATTAAGCAGGGATTGTTCCAATAAAGTAAAGCACATATGGGAAAGTTGGCACAAAACAACTATAATAATTGGCACGTTTACTTATTTCTTAAAGATATGCTAACAACAAAGCACATTAACAAACTATTGTAAAACAGAAATGGACGCATACTAACCTTTTTTGGGGGGGGGGGGGGGGGGGGGGGGGGGGGGGGGTTTGAACTGGTAAATTCCGTCCTCTTTTGCACAGTTTTTATTCCGCTGCTTCTTTCCGTCTCTCAGTCCCGACAAAAAAGCTTGTTTTGACATCAAAGTGTAGTCAATCATATATCATTGTTCGGTTAATAGCAGAATATTGGCAGAAGGTTCAAGAACACAAACAATCAAACACATTGCTGTCAGTCTGGGACATTTTGTTGGAAAACTACCAATTATAGTGAGTTATTATATAGCTAGTGAAATGGCATTGATGATCGAAACAAAACTGACTGACCTTATTTGGAGCTTTTACAGCTCATTCATTTTTAGACTATTATCTATCTTTGCTAGCAAACATTTTTCAGATTTGGACACGGAAATTTGTACCAGAAATGTTACGTACGACGGGGGAAGGAGACGACACAATGGCGGGATCAGTTCAATAGGTTTATTGAGCCTGATGATGATGTGCTGGTGTGTGTATGCTACTCTAAGTAAATGGTGCAAGACGATGTGTAGAATTAACAATGTAAATGTTACCATTTACATTGTGAGGTGGTGGACCAGGGGTTAGTGTGTGTGCCTCACAATACGAAGGTCCTGGGTTCGACCCCCGGGCTCGGAGTCTTTCTGTGTGGAGTTTGCATGTTCCCTCCGGTTACTCCGACTTCCTCCCACCTCCAAAGACATGCACCTGTCCATCTGTGTTGGTCCTTGTCTAGGGTGTACCCCGTAGTGTTGTGCCGATACCAATATTTACCACCTCAGTGGGCTAGTGGTTAGAGTGTCCGCCCTGAGACTGGGAGGTTGTGAGTTCAAACCCCGGCCGAGTCATACCAAAGACTACAAAAAATGGGACCCATTGCCTCCCTGCTTGGCACTCAGCATCAAGGGTTGGAATTGGGGGTTAAATCACCAAATGATTCCCGAGCGCGGCCCCCGCTGCTGCTCCCCTCACCTCCCAGAGGGTGAACATGGGGATGGGTCAAATGCAGAGGATCATTTCACCACCCCCGGTGTGTGTGTGTGACAATCATTGGGACTTTAACTTTACCAGAGTTTGTTGTATGTGTGTGTTGGATGAATCCTTCGTCAGACCATAGGGGCAAGGAGAGAAGGCAGTCCGTGGGCAAGCAAGCGGTCGGGGGCTGGAGAGAAGCAACGAGGTCCGTGTCCAAGCAGGGGTCGAGGATCGAGGGAGGCAGTCCGGAATCCAGAGGGAAATCGAGGCACATAGCTCGATCACGGGAAACAGGGTAAACACTGCGGGGAACACTAAGGACATAAGACACGGGAACAAGAAAGGCACAGAGAGAGAGAGCAAGTACGCAGGAGGGAAACCAGAGACGGGATGCTTACTACGAGGAGTGAACTACTGGGTCATCGGGTCCACTGGTCTTTATGCTGTCTGTCTTCATTAGTCCCAGGTGCGCGGATTGTAGATTGCCTGCAGCCTTGCAAGCACGTAAACGCGATGCGTGCAGAGCGAGGCGTGTCCCGGCGCGCTTCTAGTGCAAGTGCCGCTAGAATCGCTTGCCGCCGATGAAATGCGGGATTGCGCGTGCACCGTGACAAAAAACCTTGAAATAAACACTGCAAAACAACTAATCATTGAGGTTCAACACATTTTCATATATGTCATTTAACGAGCAGGGCAATTAACTCATGAATTCATATTTAGAAAGAACCTTTTAGAAACATATCACAACTAACTGACCAACTAGCTGACAACAATCCATATTAAACGTTTTAGACTTAACCTTTTAATAAACGTCACAAAAATGTCAAGTCAAATTTTCTACAGCCAGCAAAGTTTGATGTGTTTTTAGAATCACAAGTACAAAGAACCTTCTTTTAAAAACTACGTGTATAGCCTGCTGGCTAACAATTACTGTTTAGACCAGTGATTCTCAAACTGTTGTACCATCTAGTGGTACGCCAAAGATTTTATTTATTATGTAAGTACAGTGTTTTATTTTCCTATATTCAAACACGTGGTAACTGTTCAAACTAAGTGCAATGTTACTGTGGCCAAACATTTTAAATATACTTGTTAAATAAAACCTCTGCCTTGTTTTTAATGAATGCTGTTTAAGGCCTACTACGCTACTGTATTTTAATGTTGTTAATTAGTGAAAAAAGTTTAGAGTGGTTTGGACTGCAACTTAATTTATTATATTAAATCTTTAAATCTATTTCACGAAAACATCATTTTTAAGCATTTTATCCGACTCATTCATAAAGCATTCTTTGGCCAAAAGAGTAATTTTTTTTAGCTATAGTATCATAAATGGGGCGGCATGGCGTAGTGGGTAGAGCAACCGTGCCAGAAACCTGAGGGTTGAAGGTTCGCTCCCCGCCTCTTACCATCCAAAAAATCGCTGCCGTTGTGTCCTTGGGCGGGACACTTCACCCTTTGTCCCCGGTGCCGCTCACACCGGTGAATTGAATGATAGGTGGTGGTCGGAGGGGCCGTCGGCGCAAATTGCAGCCACGCTTCCGTCAGTCTACCCCAGGGCAGCTGTGGCTATGAAAGTAGCTTACCACCACCAGGTGTGAATGATTGATGGATTCTACATGTAAAGCGACTTTGGGTACTTAGAAAAGCGCTATATAAATCCCAGTTATTATTATTATTATTATAAATGGGTTCATATCTTTGTGAAAGCAGCTGTTTTATTTACTTACTTAGAAGTCAAAATAATAAAAAAAAATGTGTCCAGATGCCTCAACTTTTTTTGAAAACAATAAATAATTTCAGAAACAAAACAATTGTTTATAATATTTTTATTCCAGCCTTCTAATCAGACCTTGTTGAAATGTGCCCCATTGTGATTCTTGTGTGACTATAACCACACTGTTTTTAATTGTCCATATGTGTGCATCCACTGTACTAAATCTTCAACTTTGGAAGTCACTTCAGAGATTTTAGTCTTGGACGTTATGGTTTTCTTCACTCGCAAAAGCGGCAGCCATGAACAACTTTTTGGTTATATTGAAGTGACTCACGTGCTGGAGACTTACTACACATTTTGTAGAACAAAGATGTGAACAGAAACCAGTGACTGTAAAGAGATGGTCTGTTCTAAAAAGTATATTTAATGTCCATAAACCATGTGACATAAAGCAGAACAGATCCAACACATTCATCCACTTGATACATTTTTATTTCATCTGACATCACATGGTCAGATAAAACAAAAATTGAGCTGTTTGGCCACAATATCCAGCAATATGTTTGGAGGAGAAAAGGTGAGGCCTTTAATCCTACGAACACCATACCTACCGTCAAGCATGGTGGTGATAGTATTATGCTCTGGGCCTGTTTTGCTGCCAATGAACTGGTGCTTTACAGAGAGTAAATGAGACAATGAAAAAGGAGGATTACCTCCAAATTCTTCAGAACAACCTAATATCATCAGCGTGGAGGTTGGGTCTTGGGCGCAGTTGGGTGTTCCAACAGGACAATGACCCCAAACACACGTCAAAAGTGGTAAAGGAATGGCTAAATCAGACTACAATTAATGTTTTAGAATGGCCTTCCAAAGTCCTGACCTAAACGTGTGGACAATACTGAAGAAACAAGTCCATGTCAGAAAACCAAAACATTTAGCTGAACTGCACCAATTTTGTCAAGAGGAGTGGTCAAAAATTCAACCAGAAGCTTGTGGATGGCTACCAAAAGTGCCTTATTGCAGTGAAACTTTCCAAGGGACATGTAACCAAATATTAACATTGCTGTATGTATACTTTTGACCCAACAAATTTGGTCACATTTTAAGTAAACCCATAATAAATTCATAAAAGACCCAAAGTTCATGAATGTTTTTTGTGACCAACAAGTATGTGCTCCAATCACTCTATCACAAAAGATAAGAGTTGTAAAAATGATTGGAAACTCAAGACAGCCATGACATTATGTTCTTTACAAGTGTATGTAAACTTTTGATCGCGACTGTATGTGATAGATTAATCAATACGATTAACTGAATTACGAGAACATTAACGTCATTTGAATACACAGTAAAACATTATGTGATTCTTCATATAAGGTTGTGAAGATCAGAAAACATTAAATTCATTGTTTTTCTTTGTTTATGTTTCCTATTTGAGCATTTTTTTAGGTAATAAAATAGCGCACTGACTGAAAAAAAAAAAGAAATATGTATTTTAAAAATAAGTAAAGTCGTTATGCCTAACATTTAAACAGAATACAATTGTCTTAATAAATGCTGGGTTTTGAGAAAAAATATGTTGGTAAACATAACATTTAATTAACGTTTATGGTTAAAATGTAAATAAAAAAAAAACATAAATAAAAAAAAATATTTGTAGAGATTTCGAGAGGCTAGTTGTGCCTGAAAATAAAATATTTTGACTAATTAAAATATATATGCTATGAAATATTTAAAAGAAATATTCATGGTTTATATTTAAATATAGAGGAGTGATGATTCGCATGTAAATAAAGTAAACTTCATACATTTTGGGTACAAAAAATCTATTGACTATATGAAATACACAACAATTTGTTTTTGCATTTAAACTAAATTAAATATTCAGAAAAACCAATGCAAAATCTACTATTGGTAAAATAGGTATATAATAAAATAAATCAGGGCTCTTAAATCTGAGAGTCCTCTCAGAGAGCTCCTACCTTTAGCAAACTAACTGAATAAATAATAGTAAAATAAAAATAAATATGTATTTGTAGGAACATTAATAAAATAATTATGTTTAACAGTCAGTTAAAATAAAAATATATACTGTATATGCATGTTTATGAGGAAAATATGCTGTTAAACATACAACATTTATGGTTCAAATGTAAATAAAAAAACAAAATAACTCATTGAGTTTTGGATATGCTATGAAATATATAAACTGGTTTTACATTTAAAGAGAAAATAGTGATGATTAATGTGTAAATTACGTAAAATTCTATTTTGAGTCAATAATCTGTTTAATACATGAAATACATCAAATGTAATTTTAATTTTTGAGTTGGAATTAAATTATATATTTATGCAAAATGACAAATCTGCCTTTAGATAAATATACAAATATAGAATAAAATAAACCTGGTTGCAAATAAAAAACATTTAACAAAAATGCATATGAGTTAAATACTATAACAAATAACTCAACATAGCAAAATAAAGAACTATATTATGTTAAGTATACAGATGATAAATATGTTGACATTAAAGTAAAATAACTACAATTTTTCCTGCATGCAAATTTTGTAGCAAAGCTAATATCCTAATGTTGAAAATATATTACATCAACTACAATTATACTGTAAATTGAAGGCAACAATGGTTGTTTTGATGAGAAAAATATATCAGGATTTAAGCTTGGCTGTGATGATTTAAGTCTTCTAGAATGAAGTCTTAACTTTTTCCAGGCCAAGCAGTGACCCACTTGTGTGCGTTTGTTCACCACACATTTTTTCATAATTTTGAAATGTGTGGAGTGGAAAGGTGCTCTGAAATCTACATAACGGTGCCAAAAAGAAGCTTACTGGCACTGATGAATATGAAAAAAAAAAAAAAAAAAAAATCATAATCTAAGATCCACGTGTGGAAAGTCAGCTGGGCCTGGACTTAATCAAGCTAGCGTGGCCTCTTAGCCTTTTTTATGTAAAAGATCTGTGTTTCGCTGCGAGCACAGACCTTGACTTTCACTTTGGTGCGTGAAAACTATTACAGACGCTCTGACACATACTGGAAAATAGCTGACAGCTGATGTTTTGCTGCCTTGTCAGTGCGAATGAATGTCAGCTTGGCAAGAGAAGAATCGCACCATCTTATGAGGTGTGTGTTGATTAATCAAAAAGTTGATGCATGAGTAGAGTATATTCTTTTTATTTTTATTTAAACCTAATCAAATGTCAACTTGTAAGAGAGAAGTAAAAGATGTGGACAACAGCATTGTCCTGTCAATAGTGGATTTTTTCCCCCATGGGACAAAGGTTTTAAAAGAAATGGACACAAAAAATTATTTCACTGGATACAAACAAACCTGTCGCCAAGTTGATAAAATATTAATATAGTTTTCAATTGTGGAATTTGACCAGAGGGAAAAATCTGTCCCAATGTCAAACTGATGCCATTATAAAACCTTTATTAACTATACAGGCAACAGTTTAACATCTTTTCATAAAGTTAAGCACAAGAAAACTAAAACACAAATCCTCAACTTACCGTTTGATGACACGTAACGTATAGTCAGTGTTCCGAAAATTACTTTTAAAAAGTAATATATTATAATTACTTGTTACTTTACCAAAAAGATTGGATTACTGACGGAATTACTCTTAAATAAATGTAATTAATTACTAGGGAAAGCAATTAATACGATACTTAAAAAAAAAAAAAACTTCAAATATGTGGCATTTGCAGTTGAGCACAGTGTGTGTGTGTCTGTGTTTTTAAAAGGCGGGGCCTGTTGCCAAGTGACTTGTGACTTCATCATCGAGGGTTTGAACGGAGTTGTGTTTGTGTCATGTCTGTGTAATCATGTTTTGTTTTAGTCATGTTTTGTTTAGTTTAGTTATTGGACACTTTAGTTTCTGGTTGTTCACTCCCTTGTTTTGTTTCCATAGCAACCCATTAGTTTTCACCTGTCACGTCACGCACCTGTTTCACGTTTGAGTCACGCACCTGTTTTCGTTAATCATGTCTGTTATTTAAGCTTTTCTTTTTCTGTTGGTCAGCCTGGCGACATCGCATTCATACCCGACACTCTGCTTCACACTCTGTTTACCTCTGCGCACTTCATGCCATGTCCAAGTAAGTTGTTTCTATCCATGCCACAGTTAGCGACTTTTGTTCATGTCCTTAGTTTTTTGCCCACGTGCAAGTATTTGTTTCATTTGTCAAGTTTGTACTTCCGCCTTGTGCGCACCTTTAGTTTGTTCTTTTTGTTATAGTAAACATAATTTTTTTTCTGTCATGTCCGTGTGATCATGTTTTGTTTTAGTCATGTTCGGTTTTGTTTTTGGACTTTTTGTGCACTTTTGTTTGTTGTCACCATAGCAACCATTAGTTTCACCTGGTTCACATCGTCATGTCACGCACCTATTTCACGTTTTGAGTCACGCACCTGTTTTCACTAATCATGTCACTATTATTTAAACCGATTGTTGCCAGGAAGTCTCGCTGGCGACATCTGTCACGACTAGGACTATGGCGTGATTTGTTCTCCCGTGGTGCAAATGATTTGGACCATACGTGGCGTGAAGGTGAGTAAATGATTTAATATAATGACAATAAAAAGGAACAAACAAAAGGGGCTCACAGTGGAGGTACAAAACTTGGCTATAAACACAAAACTTGCACAAAGGCAGAAACTATGAACAATGAAACAAAAACACTAACTGTGGCATTAATAAACAAAAACTTATTTAGCATGGACTATGAAGCAAGCAGCGTGAACTGGGCATGAAACGTAAACATGGCATGAAGCAGAGTGTCAGGGGTGTGATGTCGCCAGGGAGACTTCCTGGCAACAATCGGTTTAAATAATAGTGACATGATTAGTGAAAACAGGTGCGTGACTCAAAACGTGAAACAGGTGCGTGACATGACGATGTGAACAAGGTGAAACTAATGGTTGCTATGGTGACAACAAACAAAAGTGCACAAAAAGTTCAAAAACAAAACCAAACATGACTAAAACAAAACATGATCACACAGACATGACAGTTTGTTAGCTTGTGGCTCTGACTCCAGCTCTTTTGAATCTTTTCACCAAATTGTGTTACCTCTGGTTAGTAAATAAATTGAATGTGCTTCGATGGCTGTTATATCTTATTGTCAACAAATGGTGTATTGTTTGGATGGCAAGTTTGTCACTTCAGTCATTGATTTGTTGTTCATTATTCCCCTTTCTGTGCGTGTGCGTATGTTGTTGTCTGCTGTGTCACAGTCTGTGATGGTGCCTTTTGCTATTTGATAGCAAGTTCATTTTAGTGCGGTGCTGCTTGTTGCTTTCACAAGTAAAAAGGTGTTTCCTGCATTGAACTTGCTGCACTTATGACTCTGTCTTGTTGTTGACATAAAACCACATCAAAAGTAGCGTGCCACGTTATATCAAGCTATCGCAAACTGCGTTGTAGCAGACCTAAAAGTAGTTAATAAGATTACTCAATACTAGTTAAAGTAACAGCGTTACGAACGCCGTTATTACAAACACTGCGTATAGTAAGCAGTGTTGGGACTAACGCGTTACAAAGTAATGCGTTACTGTAACGCCGTTAGTTTCGGCGGTAACTAGTAATCGAACGCGTTATTTTTTATATTCAGTAACTCAGTTACCGTTACTACATGATGCGTTACTGTGTTATTTTACGTCATTTTTTATGTAGTATCGACTAGAAACAGAAGATCTGAGTGTGTTTTATTGGAGCGCTGCGGTGGAAAAGAAAAGGCGTGCTTTGTGAGGGTGGGGGCAGGGAGGCTCCCAGACTGTAGTTGAGGGGCGCAGGGGAGACGTTCCTCCAGGGCCTATGTACTTCGGGGCTAACAACCTTCTTTTTACCCGGAAGTGGGTCTTTACAGCTGAGGGTGAATGACGAGGCCGGCGGTTTGTTGCAACTTTGTGACTTTATTGGACGCAGCCATCCACCAAGCTAGAGCACCTGCACGCACTCACTGTTGCCGTTCCCTCACCTCTCTCGCCCACTCACTCACTGATGTCACTCATCTCACATGCTATCATATCTTAAAGGGCCACACACACACACACTACTCTCATAACAACTAACAAGACATCATGGTGAAGCCAGAAGTCGAGTTTCTTAACATTCTCACTACTTTTCTTTTGTCGAGCACAAAGAAAATAACATTTTAGTTAAATGTAAGTTGTGTCTTGGATCAAAGATCCTATCTACTTAAAGTTAAAGTTAAAGTGCCATTATGTTGCAGCTATTTAAAATAGCTGTGTCAATTTGTTCTGGCCTGAAATAAATTGGCCCTTTGAAACATATCTTTGTCTTTGTGTGTTGTATGTAGACCACATTGCTTTCTGAGTTCAGTGATGCAAATGCATGTCAAGTTGATCAACAGATTGTATTATTCTCCAGTGCAATAACAGTACTGAAATGAAGGCTAAAAGGGCATTATTGGGAGCTTAAAAAAAAAAAAAAAAAAAAAGAAGTAGTAACTAATTAGTTACTTTTCACAGTAACGCATTACTTTTTGGTGTAAGTAGCTGAGTTAGTAACTGAGTTACTTTTGAAATAAAGTAACTAGTAACTGTAACTAGTTACTGGTTTTCAGTAACTAACCCAACACTGATAGTAAGTAATTTTAGCCCAGTTTAGAGCCACCAGCACAAAAAAGTCCTTAGGGAGTTAAAAGTGTATAAAATATTTGTAATTAATACTTTTTATAATTTTTTGTCTCTTATTCAATTTAAATCCTAACTAAAAATAGAACGCCCTAATTATGTCAGTTTATTTTTTTTGTGTATGAAAAACTTGCATGAAATGAGTTATCATCCATAAAGTAAATGTTAAAGGGTGTTGTGATAGAAAATAAAAGAAAACCCACTAAAAATAATAAATAAATAGCTACTTTTGTACATCAGCACATTTATGAAAGCGAGGATAGAGTTGCACAAAACGTCTCCCACTTGCTTTCTCGTGTAATGTTGGCACAAGACTTCAGTTCAGCGAGCATCAAGATTAACTAACATGTTCTTTTTTGACACCGAGTTAGATTTAAAGCAATCAGAGTTAATGTAGCGGGTTATTACATTTGGAGTGGTTAACTTCTTATGAGGAAGAATACTTGAAAAACATGATACATTCGTAACCCAACTCCCCTCAACATTATTTTTACACTCAGTTAAAACATTGCCTGTACATTTTATGAGGGAATTATTATTAACATTGGAACTGATCATATTCACATAATTTCCTTATGCTTGAACAATGCTACGTTTGGACAGATTGTTTCAGTATGAATGCAGAAACAAGCATTCATCTCTCCATCATTGCCCAGAGGGGAGTGTGACATCACCAACGCATTGCAGATGCAATTACAAGTTGGACGTTTTGCCGTCTGCTTAAATATCATAATAGGCGAGGTATATTATGTATCTTGGTGATATTTGGATTGTATCATAACAAGGTGATGACAGGACCCTCAGGCTTTCTCTGCTCAGCAAGACTGCTGAATGTTGACTACTGCTACTTTTTCTCAGCGAGTCGAAACGAACAGCTGAAATATGCTAGTTGGAATGGGCAACAGGTCCCCAAGCCACACTTTAATCTCATGATGTAATGATTTAATTGGCAACAAGTATAAAACAAGGCTTTTTCTTTCATTTACTGGTATTTTCCACCAGGTTAGTGGTGGCTGCAACACATCACAAGCTAAGTATTTCCTTTAATTTGTTACTTTAGACTTTTCTGTTTCTTTTAGCTGACTGTAACTTGATTTCTTTTAAATCTGGGTACAAAATAAAGAAATGTTCTGTATTGTTGTTTTTTCTCACCATTCCTGCATCTGCGCACAATATGCTGCTTTCGATGTTTACTTTGAATTTTAACTGCTCCAGTTGGCTAAAGGAAATGTCATGACTCATATCTCTCATATATCAACTAGAACTTTTAACAAACTAAAAAAAGGTGTCCGATGATGATGGGCTTTCATTGCTGTGGTTTCCAAGGCCCCTTTATTTAACCTCCTGAGCAGTTATGTGGTCTGCATACATTCAAAACATACACATGGTAGTACAAATAAAGTAGTTGTCAGACGCTAATAATAAACAATAAATCAATTTTCAGACTGAAAATTAACAAACCTTTACACTAGTGAATTGCCTATTATTATGAATGTGCTTTGATGAGAGATAAATAACACCACGTGTGGATCTTTTGTTTAGGTGACAAGAATTATACAAAGCAAGAAAACACATGCTTTTCCCCTAATATACAGACTGCTTTATGTTAAAACTGTGAAGATACACTGGCTTGTATAAAAGTATTATGTTCTTTTTATGTGAAGCTAAAGAGGGATTAAAGTGGTGGGTTTTTTTTGTAGTGGCGGCAGGCAAAAGTCTTTTTTTGTCATGGGTATAGCTGCTGGTAGTGTCCCCCCAGCTCCCAAGCATCTCCCCCGTGTTACCACTTGCCAGGGATGGGCACCCCACATTCATACCAGCCGACGAAAGGGTGGGATGTCCTCCTGCCAATAACTCCAAAGGTGACAGGCTGCTGTCTGTAGGCACGGTAAAATCCTGGTAATGACATAAGTTAATTAGTAACCATCGTCAAGCTAAATGATGCAAGACCATATATGGCAGGGGTATTCATTAAAATGGTTTGGGGTCCTTATTTCCAGAAAGCTAAGAACTTCTCCCTTCACTATCAGTCTTATCTTGCAGATTCCAGAGAACCAGCGTCCTCTACAGTAGACATTTTTTTCAGAGTTACAGCAGCGCTCTGCTGTTTTTAAGGACCTTCTGCAAAAAAAGCTAGTAAAAGATCTTCTCTATGAGAGCACTCTAGTGTTTTTAAGAATCTGCTGCAAAAATGTTATTCTTTCACAAGTTGTTTTTTTAACTGAACTAGCATTCCACCAGTTGAATAGCCCAAACGATGAAAAAGAGAGGACCTAAAATGGAACCTTGAGGAACACCACTAGCATACTAAAGACGTTGAACAAAAGAATACTGACTACTATTGAAGTAAACACGCTACACCTGAGTTGCATAAATCATATCACGGAAAATAACTTCCAAAAAGGAAACACCTCAGTTATGTAAATCACAAGTTTGGACCCCTATATTCTATGTTTGCTAACAAGGTTAAAATGTCAATGCAAGGATCTGCCAATGTGTTTACAGTGGTCCAAGTTCCTCTATATTACAGGAGCACTTTAGTCTTCTTCTTATTTTTTTGCAAAAATGTTTGTTCCCCAAGTTTAGAACTGAACTGGGGGGGTATGGTGTCATTCCTGCGCCGCCAGTTAAATAGTCCTGATATATGGCCACCAAGATAGCTTAAAGAGGCTGTTTGCAAGTTGCTTAAAGTTCCAAAAACTATAACAACATACCACCTGGATTATGTTACCATTAGTGGTTGAACAGAACATATCACTTTTAAAATTTTTATTTTTATTTTTTACAATTTGTGTGGGTTCCCTCCGGGTACTCCGGCTTCCTCCCACCACCAAAAACATGCACTTGGGGATAGGTTGATTGGCAACACTAAATGGTCCCTAGTGTGTGAATGTGAGTGTGAATGTTGTCTGTCTATCTGTGTTGGCCCTGTGATAAGGTGGCGACTTATCCAGGGTGTACGCCGCCTTCCGCCCAAATGCAGCTGAGATAGGCTCCAGCACCCCCCCCGCGACCCCGAAAGGGACAAGCGGTAGAAAATGGATGGATGAAGCGGTAGAAAATGGATGGATGGATGGATTACTAATTATATTGAATAAGAAATGCTAAAAGGTCTACATCAGCGTTCTAAAAGCAGCAGAACACTATGGCATCTTTGTATTTTTATTTTTACAGTAGGTTCCCTAAAACAGAAAACACCTGTCATGCAGAAGATCTGAGACTGATGTTTTTAAAGTCAGTTCTTAAACACAGCAGTGCGCTCCTGTCACATGTAGAATCTTTGGTTAGCATAAAAATATGATTTTTTTTTACTACACAGTATTGTCCATTTGATGAGATAAAAACATGTAAGTCTTCCATTACATATTATGCATTATATATATATTTTAAGGTACAAGTCCAGCCCCCTCATCATTAGCTTTCTGAAAATATGACCCTCATAACCGTTTAGTTGACACCAGAGTTATGTATCCTGATGATTTTATCATGTTTTTAAATATGTCAACTGATTCTTCTAGTTAGTCTTTATAACATATGTACAACAATATAAAACATGTATAAAATTAATTCTAAAACTCCAATACGCAATCAGATGAATATCACCTTAATAAGGGTGCATTGTGGATTTTGGAATTCAAGGCCCAACCTAAACATAGAGCATGCACCATGAAGGACCCTGCGATCCGTAGGGGCCCCGTTTTGCATGAAGAAGCGCATGTAAAATGTCAATTAATGAATGACAGGGCGTATCACATGACATTTTACCGCAAATGTGTTCTTAGCCGCTTCCTGCTACGTCACTGATAAGAATATATTGGCAAATTTTCCGATATTCCCAGTGGCTTTTGTGGTGCAGAGTATTAGTGCTTGTCTTGTAAGGCAGATAGCTCTGAGTTGGGATCCTGCTCGGACATACATTTATGTTTTAATGACGCTAATATTGTTGTTTTGCACCAAAATATAACAATTTCTTACTCAAAAATAAATTTTGTACAAAACATGCATCAAATTAAATTCAAATATGGTTAAAAACATTCATAATGAAACAAGTGTAAACTTTTTTGAAATGGGAGCTCCAAAAAAAATTCTGCTTAGAGCCCAAATTGATATCATATATGATATATGCTATCCATCAATCTATTTTCTTGGATGTTGGTTTATTTTGGAAGAAAGTTGTCCCTCGTTTATAGCTGTTCTGAAAATGGCCACAATAAATTAATCTCCATGAAATTCAAAATATAAATAAAAAATTTCCATATCTAGGGCATAACAAACCTGTTTACTACCTTTTAAAAACACGTTTTAACATTATCGAAATCAGAATCAGCTTCATTGGCCAAGTATGATTAACACACAAGGACATTGTGTTTAATTTGTTCAATGTAAAAAACAAAGAAAAACGCATTTCGTGTCTAAGAGGATGAGCCCCTTTGACACAAAATGATACCCTTTAGTCACCTTTACACTCTTTTTAAGCCAATATAGTAATGCTGCCGGAGGCTGAGCCAATCAGTGACCATGATGCTGAACAGCAGGGAACAATACGAGGTATTGCTGTATTTCCAGTCATTTCCATCAGTTTCCGTTAATTCCAACCTGAGGCAGGTGGTTTTGTTTTACTGCTGATTGATTCTCAGGGACTAGTACCGCGCTTCATGATGAAGGCGTGAAATGCTGACGAAGAGGCAGATAATTGCAAAACAGGAAAAAAAGCAGTGAAACAAATAGAAAACAGTCCAAATTAGATCCAGATATAATATCTATGAATGCAGCATGTTCCCCTCGAGCTGCTTACCTTGAGCTGAAGGAAGAAAACTTGAGAGGTATGCAGGGCCAGTCCTGCCGTCCCTGTAGGAGTCCACAAACTGGCAATGGTCCTCTCCTTGCCCAAATGTATCTCCTATACTGTAGAAGGGCTCTGCAGAGAATAAAGAGGGCAAAGGTCATATTCTGTTATGTTTGTGTATTCCTACTGAAGAAAGCTTTTTTAAAGAACATCTGCATGTTATGTTTTATTCCTCATCAATTTATTTCAAGGCTGGTGGACTTTATTTTAAAAATAAAACTTTGTATACGTATATACAGTCGTGGTCAAAAGTTTACATACACTTGTAAAGAACATAATGTCATGGCTGTCTT
The DNA here is from genome assembly GCF_033978685.3 of Nerophis lumbriciformis. Classification (NCBI taxonomy): domain Eukaryota; kingdom Metazoa; phylum Chordata; class Actinopteri; order Syngnathiformes; family Syngnathidae; genus Nerophis; species Nerophis lumbriciformis. Next base: position 18,946,935 of record NC_084573.2, read on the forward strand.
GAGTTTCCAATCATTTCTACAACTCTTATATTTTTGTGATAGAGTGATTGGAGCACATACTTGTTTGTCACAAAAAACATTCATGAAGTTTGGTTCTTTTATGAATTTATTATGGGTCTACTGAAAATGTGACCAAATCTGCTGGGTCAAAAGTATACATACAGCAATGTTAATATTTGGTTACATGTCCCTTGACAAGTTTTACTGCAATAAGGCGCTTTTGGTAGCCATCCACAAGCTTCTGGTTGAATTTTTGACCACTCCGCTTGACAGAATTGGTGCAGTTCAGCTAAATTTGTTGGTTTTCTGACATGGACTTGTTTCTTCAGCATTGTCCACACGTTTAAGTCAGGACTTTGGGAAGGCCATTCTAAAACCTTAATTCTAGCCTGATTTGGCCATTCCGTTACCCCTTTTGACATGTGTTTGGGGTCATTGTCCTGTTGGAACACCCAACTGCGCCCAAGACCCAACAACATTTTAGGTTGTCCTGAAGAATTTGGAGGTAATCCTCCTTTTTCCCTGTCTCATTTAGTCTCTGTAAAGCACCAGTTCCATTGGCAGCAAAACAGGCCCAGAGCATAATACTACTACCACCATGCTTGACGGTAGGCATGGTATTCCTCAGAGGTGTGGACTCGAGTCACATGACTTAGAATCGAGTCAGACTCGAGTCATGAATTTGATGACTTTAGACTCGACTTGACAAAATGTAAAGAGACTTGCAACTCGACTTAGACTTTAACATCAATGACTTGTGACTTCACTTGGACTTGAGCCTTTTGACTTGACATGACTTGACATGACTTGCCACTTTCCCCAAAATCCAAAGCTTAAAAAGTTATTTGGGAGCGCTCCGTATTTTTCATTTTCTTCGTCTGTCTATCAGCGTGTTATTCCTGTCAGCTGGTGTGCTGTCAGTACAACAGCCAATCAAATTAGATCTACGTTGTTTTCATCACACAGCATTCATCCAATCAAATTGCAGTACAACCAATGAGGAAGAGTTGTCCAACAACGTGCCAGTGAGAAACAATTATGTTAAAGTTGGTTTCGTTCGGGTATAAAAACTACGACTTGGTCAACAAAAAACGAATTGCCGTATGCAAATCACGCAGTTCGAATATTACAGACGGAGACGCAACAACTTCCAACTTCGTTCGACATTTGAAGTTGCACAAAGAAGGGTAAGTTTTGAATGTAAGATAACGTTTATTGGCTAAGTAACGTGACTTTTATTTGCTGTGTAGTTAAATCAGTGAGGCTGCAAACTCACTGCTAACGTTATAACCATAGACATCTTATAAGTAGACGCAGCATAGAGCGCTACTGCCTACTGGCGCAGACGAGACGCGGGGCCGCCATCTTGGAGTGGTGATCCGCTCCACTCAGTGCAATTCATTTGGCAGGAGCAATGAACTGTCAGCGCATTTAATTCATTTTACCTCACTGAATACCACTGATTTTCACCCCCTTTTTGTCATACGTGTAGCTATGATAACAGACACATGTTTTGGCGTGTTTTATTATTCATAGTTTGCTTAACAGTAATATAATATTCTTATACGCTATAAGTGACCAGACGTCCGAGATCAAAACTGGGAATATAATCCCAGAGAAGGGGAAAAAAAACGGTAAACTATTTTTAAATTGAAGAAACAATATGATTAGGTTATATATACATATGCGTGTATCCTACATAAACAATGTATGAATACATTAGATATCTATATATCTTAGGGACCTATAGACTGTATCTCTGTTGCTTCAGCAGCAGAGAGTTTATTCTGTCTTGACACTTTGTATTGATATTTTCTATTACATTCTTCCCTTAAATGATAATGTTTGCAGTGATTGTTTTATATGTATTATTTTATGTAAGTCGCTTTGGATAAAAGCGTCTGCCAAATACTTAAACATATATAAACACCTGAAAGTCTTCATATCAGCTAAAACCACCAATCTGTTTCACTGGATTCAGAATAAAACCAAATTCTGTTTAACCCAACAATGTTAGTATTTGAATATTGTTACTTGAAGACTGATTCCTGGTTACAATTATACTGTTAAGAAAGTATTGTCTTATACTTTGCCTAAAATGAGAATGCATCATAATCAGTAGTGGCTGGTGAATTTTGTTTTAGGTGGGGCTGAAAGTTTGTAAACCAAACCCCTGTAGGGGCGTCATCCTCCCCCAGAAGATTTCTTTGTGATTTTCACATACAAATATTGAAGATCTTTGATCCTTCTCAACTCTGTGGTAATATTATTTTCATAAAATACAACCAATAGTACGTTAATGTTAAATCTTACTTGTGAAAAGTAATCCCCCGATTCCTATTTTCAACAGTCCGCTCATTTGAGCAGGAAAACGCTGAACACCATCTTTGTTTTCTACCTTTCAACTGTCAGTTTAGGCTGCTCGCCGGCCCCTCATCAGCACTTCAAGATGGCGGGCAAATTGCTCACGTCACAGCAACCAATGCTGCGTCTACTTATAAGATGTCTATGGTTATAACGTAATTGCAAACACGGCAATCTGTTGCGTCCACTGCAGTTTGCTACCTTATTCATACTTTTTGTCAAGTGATTTTTTTTTAAGCAGGGTTTCATGAGGTACCTATACATAACGTTACGTTAGTCAATGTATCACACACAGTAACGTAACGTTAGTCAATGTATCACACACAGTAACATTACGTTAGTCAATGTATCACACACAGTAACATTACGTTAGTCAATGTATCACACACAGTAACGTAACGTTAGACGGCAGTCAGCAGCACCGCGTATTTTAGCCACCTACAAAAAGACAAACATAGTCAAATAAAGGTCAGTTAAAATGTATACTATATTAAGAATATGTGTACATATTGCATAGGGTCCTGACATCTAAAAAGTACAACTCTGTTCATTGTTATGTTCATATATTTGTTATGTTTTTCATGTGTACGCAGACATAAACACACATACAGTATGAGATGAGATAAGGTAAGAACAGGATAGAAACTGCTGTGGAACTAGTTACAATGCAATATGCCATGGAAATACAATGTTAACACTTTTGTGCAAATAAGTACAGTTGCACTTGTTTTTTTCAAATGTGTTTATTCTGTAAAGGAATGAGTTACATGTTTAAAATGACTGGTTAATAGTGCTATTTTGAAGTGCAATGTCAGCACTATCTTTTCCCCTGCAATTTCAAATGCACTTGTTTTAATAAATAAATACAGCGTTTTAAAAGCATACACAATCTGTGTAAATATATTAGTCTGTGGTTAAATGACTTGAAAGGACTCGAAACTCAAAATGCAGGACTTGGGACTTGACTTGAGACTTTCCAGTCTTGACTTTGGACTTGACTCGGACTTGCCCTGTCTTGACTCGGGACTTGACTCGAGACTTGAGGGTAAAGACTTGAGACTTACTTGTGACTTGCAAAGCAATGACTTGGTCCCACCTCTGGTATTCCTGGGTATAAAGGCCTCACCTTTTCTCCTCCAAACATATTGCTGGGTGCTGTGGCCAAACAGCTCAATTTTTGTTTCATCTGACACACAGAACTTTCCTCCAGAAGGTCTTATCTTTGTCCATGTGATGTCAGATGAAACAAAAATTGAGCTGTTTGGCCACAATACCCAGCAATATGTTCGGAGGAGAAAAGGTGAGGCCTTTAACCCAGCAGATTTGGTCACATTTTCAGTAGACCCATAATAAATTCATAAAATAACCAAACTTCATGAATGTTTTTTGTGACAAACAAGTATGTGCTCCAGTCACTCTATCACAAAAAAAAAAAGAGTTGTAGAAATTTAAAAAATAAGAGTTGTAAAAATTATTGGAAACTCAAGACAGCCATGACAATGTGTTCTTTACAAGTGTATGTAAACTTTTGACCACGACTGGCCGACTGTTCACTTTCTGCTGACTTTTCAATTGTTTCCTTAGGCTAAGAATTAGAAACAAGACGTTTTCCAAAACGGATTGGATTAGTTGAAATTACATTAAATTTGCTTTCATTGTTTTATTGTTTATAGAGATATGTTTCCTCCCTCTGCTTGGGGCTAGTCTTTACCATGACCACTAACATCTGTAAAATTTAACAGAGCAAGCAGACTGATTTATAAGCATAGACATACGTTTTGCCTATAATCCCTTTTTATATTTTACAATATGTGACTGTCATTAACATTGTTGGTAGTAGAAATGTTGCTATGTTGAATATCGAGATCATCATCAACTTACCTCGAAGGCCGTCTCCCATGAAGATCTTGTATCGCAGAGAGTTGCACAAAACTACACCCACAAACTTCCTGTACCACGTCCGTTTGACGTACTGGCTGCCCTTACATGAGCTGTGGGCAGGGTTATAGCGGAAAGAAAAGGGGACCCATATTGGTTCTCCACCTGCAAAAGCAATAGATTGGATGAGAAGGTGTAAACATGTCACACATACGCAGGTAGGTTCACTGCTGGTGTCCCTCAGGGGTGAGTCCGAAAGCCATTGATGTTTGAAATAATGTCACTTTTATCAATATTTTCATTGATTTGAACCCAAAAAAGGCTGTTACATTTTTCAAACTAAAAACAGCACATATACTTTTTTACAGCCAGAGAAGCAACTAACAAGTTGCAGTCATGTTATTGTTATGATAGAATATACAAACAATGATAGCTGTTTGCTATCCAAATCGCTATCATTAGCTAACAACACCCAAAGCTATTGGGGCTCGTACACAGATTACGTACGGGTGTTGTTACATCATTATGTGCTAAAATTTGTAAGAGGGCGGGATATAATGCTTGAAATACAATGGAAAGTTAGCACCCTCTAGGCATCCGCGTAAAGTTTGCAAACAGCCCCTTCAACGGGATTATTTTAGCAAGCTTTTCAAAAGGTTTATGCCAGTGAATATATTTTTCCCTATTAAATATTATTTACATTTTTGCTCATTTCAAAATATGGCAATGTAATACCTTTGATGATGGTGTCCATCAGGCCTGAGCACCAGAGCCACTACAATTGTGGTAAATCACATTGCATTGCAATACAATCACTAGTGTTATCAGCCACTCAATGATTTACTTGAAAATTTTCTTTTACTGCTGAATATTTTTTTTTTATACTTCATAATGTTTTTATGGCAGCATTTTTTTCCTCATGTTGTATGCAGGGCTGCCCCTCCCCTCACACACTGTGAAATTTTACAGCAAACATAATCCTAGACCGTTCCTGCTCTGTCACTGATAACAATATAATGAAAAACTTCTCGTCATTTTTGTTTTGTTGCTGCATTAGTACCTTATTTTTCGGACTATAAGTCGCAGTTTTTTTTCATAGTTTGGCCGGGCTCCAGTGCGAATTATATATGTTTTTTTCCTTCTGTATTGTGCATTTTCAGCAGGTGCGACTTATACTCCGGTGCGACTTATACTCCGAAAAATACGGTACTTGTCTTGTAATGCAATCGTACAGGGTTCGATTGGGGAATAGCATGGTGTCCACTTTCCAATATTATGCTGGCCGGGAAAGGTCACAACAATTGCAAACGCCACAACACAACAACTTTAAACTTTAAACCACGAAAGCCAACTAAAGCCAACGGAAGTGACAGCGGACCAACTTTTGCTGACGGAACAAGTGGCTAAAGCAGAGAAAAAATATATTTTTGAAAAATATACTTTTCAAAAATATTTTTGAAAAGTATATTGTCACGTTCAAACACAGGACATCTATTAAACAAGACAAAAAGGCAAGGAATCAAACAGAGACAGAATTCAATTTGGACTCAATTGAGGAAAGACATGGCCACTGCACTCTCTGCACAGTCCTGCACCACGCTCTGACGAAGAAGGTTATCGTCTCCTCTTTTATTTAGAGATTTCAATGTTTACGCAACAACACCTGTCTCAGCAGGAATGGGGAGTATGTAAACAGTCATTGTTGTCGGTCACATTGAAGACAAAAGAAGAAGATCCCTCAGGCTTGGGTTCGTCCTGGATTCAGCTTGGGCAGGTTTTCAAGGACAATGGATGACCCCTCCCGTCTCATTCCATCGTCCACAGCGGAATCTTCCAAGCGTTTGGCTTGGTGCAACAAAGACCGCTTCTTGTCTGTTCATTGAGAACTCAGAACGGAAAGTTTTTTGATAATTTAAATACAATTTTTCTGACATATATTATTAATGATTCATGATGGTCAGAAAGTGAAATTTATCAAAATAACTTACCAGGCCCGGCCCTAACCAATCTGGCGCCCTAGGCAAGATTTTAGGTGGCGCCCCCCCCCACATCGGCAGTGAAGTGTATATACTCACAAGAACCCGAATAGCTTTGTCTTTGACCTTTTTTTTTTACTTACAACTATACCTAATATATAAAGGGGTGGAAAAGTGACTATTACCTGCAGGGCAAACATTAGCTAACCAGAAGGCAATAATGTAAACAAAAAACACCTGCTTAAAAGATCTAATACAAATGTCCCTGAGGAATGTAAGGTGGGAGTACTGTAATTACCTAACGTTACATTATTATTTTCCATAACAATTTAGCCCCCTCCACAATATTAACCCGACGTTAAAACAGAACTAGCTATTTATTGATTAGCAATTGCCGAATCATGTAACATTAGCTTAATGCTAAAAAGCCAGGTTACTATCACATTCTGTAACAGACAAATCATTTCATGTAGGCTAACGTTACCTACCTGCTACCTCTGTCTTTTCTCGTTTCTCCTCCTCTTCTTTTCTCTTTTTTCTTCCCTGGGCACCTGACAGTTTTGGCCGTTTTGACATCTTGTGTTGATTTTTTGATGTGGTGACGTCCAAAAAGAGTCATAATACGGGAAGGGAGGGGGCGCACCGTGCGGGGGGAGGAGGGGGGGCGTAATGTTGTAACAAATAATCCATCCATCCATCCATCTTCTTCCGCTTATCCGAGGTCGGGTCGCGGGGGCAGCAGCCTAAGCAGGGAAGCCCAGACTTCCCTCTCCCCAGCCACTTCGTCCAGCTCCTCCCGGGGGATCCCGAGGCGTTCCCAGGCCAGCCGGGAGACATAGTCTTCCCAACGTGTCCTGGGTCTTCCCCGTGGCCTCCTACCGGTCGGACATGCCCTAAACACCTCCTTAGGGAGGCGCTCAGGTGGCATCCTGACCAGATGACCGAACCACCTCATCTGGCTCCTCTCGATGCGGAGGAGCAGCGGCTTTACTTTGAGCTCCCCCCGGATGACAGAGCTTCTCACCCTATCTCTAAGGGAGAGCCCCGCCACCCGGCGGAGGAAACTCATTTCGGCCGCTTGTACCCGTGATCTTGTCCTTTCGGTCATAACCCAAAGCTCATGACCATAGGTGAGGATGGGAACGTAGATCGACCGGTAAATTGAGAGCTTTGCCTTCCGGCTCAGCTCCTTCTTCACCACAACGGATCGATACAGCGTCCGCATTACTGAAGACGCCGCACCGATCCGCCTGTCGATCTCACGATCCACTCTTCCCTCACTCGTGAACAAGACTCCGAGGTACTTGAACTCCTCCACTTGGGGCAAGATCTCCTCCCCAACCCGGAGATGTAACAAATAATATTTCTATTAAATAGGCTTTACTTTGCATTTTAATTAACGTGAGATTATTTTTTTGTATTTAGAAATAATAGTAACAACTTTTTTTTTTTTTTTTTCTCTCCAACATTTGTGGCACTGGCATGGCGCCCCCTGATGGACGGCGCCCTTAGCATTTGCCTATACGGCCTATGCCACGGGCCGGCCCTGTAACTTACTATCACTTACTTTTCCAACTTTGCTCATTAAAACATTTTCAATTTTCCGCCTCTGCCACTTGGACCGTCGGCTAAACTTGGTCCACCGTCAATTCCGTTGTGTCCGTCACTTCTGTTGTCACTTAAAGTTGTTGTGTTGTGGCATTTGTATGTGTTGTGGCTTTTGCAATCGTGCTGTAGCGGAAAGTTGCTGTGTTGTGGCTTAGCATTTGCATTTGTTGTGACCTTTCTTGGCCACCGTAAAATATGGTTGCATATACAGTGAAACAATCGATTTACTTCAGTATACAAACGTTTCGACTTACGAACCGCAAATCGGATAGAAATACACTTTATTGTACGAAAGTTTGAATTCAGTTTGACGGCTGCGTCCTTCGCAGTGCGCATGTGTGGGGCACTGATGTCATTGCGGTGTGCGAATGATGTACCATTTAAAAAAAAAAGCTCCAAGTGTCCTTCGAAACCAGCCGACAAATGTGTCCATTAGCAACAAGTGTTCATGTGATGTGTCCTTTCATATCGCAAGATTCTTTATGCGCCCAGTTATTAAAAAATATTTTCAACGTCCAGCGCTATGTGGCGCAAAAAGAGAGACTTTAAAATGTAGGTATAGCTTTATTTATTCATTTAAAACATCTAAAACCAGACATGTAAAGTTGGGGTGACAGTAGTCATATAAATTTGTGTTAAAATACGAGACCTAGACTATCGTAATGTTGAGCGACCTCCATGCTCTTCGCTCCTCTCTTTACCCCAAGAGAGAGCCACATATTCGGGCATTGCAGGCGGCTTCGTCCCGGAGCTTTTTTCAATGTTTGGAAGTAAAACCTGACATATTTTCTTCAAATTTTTACACCTAAATAGCTTGACTTATGTCTCAATATACTGTATGTCCTATTAATGTGTGACTCTAATAATTGATCTTTCGAACTATTTGTACATTTTAAATAATTTTAGTTGTTTGTTTGTAGATGCTATGTACGTTTTTATTTAATTGGCAAATATGTTTAATTCACTGTTAATGTGATCTTGTGTTTACGTTTGTTCTCCTGTTCTGTTTACGGCGATCAAAAAGGAAATGGACACTTAAGAAAATGTCAAGGACAACAGAGCAAAAATAGATGGACATAAGTACAGTATATGCACGTTTGGCTGATCATCTGAAAGCTATTTTTCTAACTGCAGAAATTAATACATAAAGTGCTGAAAATACCGCTGTTGTGATTAACTTCCTGCCTTGAGTGCAACTATTCCAAATAGAATATTGTCAGTGTTTCCAAATCATACCTGTTACCTATCCACTTTGTGCCTCGTGAAATATAAGGCCCTTCCAAATCATATTCCACGTAATATTTACAAGTACAGTTGAAAGTACAAACAATTACAACAAGATAAAAAAAACCCCATGGCACTATTTAGAATTAATTAAAAAATAATCTGGGCTTTTACAGAAGACATTTCTATTCCCTATTACTTTAAAACATGTTGACAATTATATCCGAGTAGTATTGTGTGAGGTTACTGTAAGGATTCCAAGAAGAAAGGAAGATCATCTTGTTTCTAAGGGTACATGTACACCACCATCAAGTGAGTTTGCAAAGCTGATGGTTGTATTAGATATCACATTTACATACAGCAATCATCACATATTTGTCCATAAACTACTTTATAACTATTAAATAAGAATAATAACATTGAAATTATTTTATTTGCTTCATAGAGAAAATCATGGTCCCTCCAGTTAATAAAAATGAATTAATGCATAAATAAATTAAAAATGTAATACATAACAAGCAGCTATCTAAAGACTTCTTATTAATGAAATCTACAGCATATTTAAAGCAAATTTTGAAAACAACAAAGCTGACCCGAGTGCTTCACAAATTAGGTTACGTACAGTATAAAGTACTTCACTATGTTTAAAAATATACAATTTCTCTTTGGGCGAAAGATAAATCTGGCAACAGCAACACACATACAAAACTACTTTTGCTTCATAATTTAATATTTTGTTAGGTCTAGCTTTTCTTTTCTCCACTTTGTGGACCGGACTGCAAGCAGCAGGATGTGAACATGTGACACAAACAGGAAGTGTTGCAAAGGCTAGACTGTCCTAATAACATCGCTCCAGCTGCGGCTGGAGGACTCTCTCCAGGACCCACACTTCCTCGACCGCATGAGCTGGGTCCTTGGAAGGATGCAGCCGCCGAATTGGGACACAGCTATAGTGTGCCTGCAGGCAGCCATTGTGGGCGGGGTTATTAAACTCAGTTAGCAGAACAGTGCAGCTCTTAGCTACTGTCCTAATTGCTACTTTGTGTGTTTTTAAAGTTTTTTTTAACCTTTTTACAGTATTTTTCGAGTTTTGCTAAAATATGCAATGGACAAACGATATGTGGTTTGAAAAATGCAGGATGTATCCACAGCGTTGTCGTCATTGGCTCTCCTCGCCCACTTTTACACAAAGAGGATTAACCAACAAGATAGAGTGGATTTTATTTTTTATTCTTAAGCATTGTAGCAACCTGGCTGTTCAAGTTAAGAAGTTTGGTGATTTCAAACTGAGTGCACAACAGTGCTAGTGACAGTGTGTGTGGCGGCTGCATTAGAAGACGGACAGTTTTCCGACTTTGTTATTAAATAGAAAGTTGATCCATCATCTCCTTGTTATGTTTGTTTGATATACAGTACACTATAGCGCTTTATATTGTTTTTAAAGTATACAAACGTTTACTAAAATACAGACTTTTGTCGATGCTGGAACCCATTATTCATATTTACAGAACTATTGTTTCAATATAAAAAACTTTTCTATTTATGAACCCTGTTCAGAACCAATTAAGTTCGTAAATTGAGGTTACATTGTAAAAGGATGAGTTACAGTTTGCACAGTACACATGTATCGCTAGTATGACTCAGCAGATGTTTCAATACGACATATAGCCAATCTACTGTATACAAACTTACCAGGCGGCCTTTCGATGAGAAGAGGATCGTCTAAAACAAAAAATGTGGAAGGAAAAGTACACAGACGTTTAGTTTAATTTGTTCACCTGATCTACAAATACATTGTTGGCCTGCGCCAACTTCTTCAAGGATCGATAATTTTTATTGGATTATTATTACTTTGCGGCCAAATAAACAACTCTATTTCTCAAAGGTTGAACTGCCATTTGCTCACCTGATTCAGTGACATAGGTGAGTGTATCGCTGACCGGACCCAACCCAAACACATTCTTGGCCTGGACTTTGAAGTAGTACCTGCAAAAAAAACAAACCAGGACTGAATGATCTCAAAAGGGATTTACCATCATTCTGTTGCAGCTCTGTGAAAGAGGGGGTAATGCTAATGACTCTCGCAGATGACTGAGCAGGCTTTGCTCGACCTGATTCCGGACTAAAATCTGTTTTCTATTCGTACGGTTCCAAAGTGGGCGCAGCGGATATGTTGGCGGGAATGTGCTGAAGGGACAAAGTGGCGATTAGGCGATAGCAAGGAAGGATGAAAATGAAAGAGACAAGCATGTGGAAAACGTAAAAGTATGGAGCTGATGAACACTGACGGCGACTCATAATTTGGAAGATCCCTCAAAAGAGGAATGTATTCGCTGTGAGAAGCCAGCTTTCACATCAGAGGGTAAAGCAGAGAGACATGTAGGGCTTAGTCGACTTTGCCTCCGGGTGGTGGAGGAATTATCGGAAGAGCACGACTTAGAGGAGGAGCAGCGTCAGTCCATTCATGCGAGCAACGTGCAAGGTCACGTACAGTCAGTTCATGGTCTCAGCTGTTTGTTAGCCAAGAGCCTTCACCGCCAAGCCTCCTGGATCCAATCACCACAGCCACATAACAACAGTGACCAAAATATACAGTGTATGTCACCAGCGACAACGAGTGGACAGAGGGGAGCAGAGGAAAGGAAAGCAGATGCAGAAGTAGATGATGTCATGAAAGAACATTTGAACCAGAAAACAAATACTAGAAAATAACACAGTCAAACTGAGTGCATGATTTTCACTTTCAGTTTTCTTTCATTAGAGAAAAAGAAAGCTTTTCTGGACACTTGCCAATACACCTGATGTTACTAAAATGCAGTTGGTGAGAAAAATACAGTACAGTACAAAGGCAGGGCTGCCCAAAGTCTGGTCTAGGGGCCATTTGTGGGCCAGCAACTCGTTTATCATTGGCCCACAGTAGGGTTGCGCGATATAGACGATATACAATATAATTTATAAAAATTTGGCTAACGAAAGGGATTTTTAATACTATTGTTATATCGTGATAGTCAATGTTCCCTCTAATTTTTAATGTTTGTGAGCAAACGCACAAACTCCCTGAGCATTCAGTGGAGCACATGCGGGCAACATCAGACATGCACACTGTGGCCACACCAGCGTCACACCTGTCCCAAACCTGACATCATAACAATTTAAATATTTTATTAAAATAATTTTCTGATTTAAGTGATTTTGCCCTCTTACAATGACAATAACAAAAAAACATGTTTTTCATGACCTATGTGCTAGTATTGTATGTCTGGCTGCGGGTCCTGCCTTTAAAAGAAATGTTACCCCTTTCAGAGATTACATTTAGTTCCTTTAACTTTCTGTCTGTAAAATACATCTTTTTATTAGCATTTATGAAATCTAGTGACAATATTTCATGAATAATATCCTTAGATTAACATTCTTAATAAATGGCAGTAAAATAAGCACACATCTGATTGAGGAGTCAGAGTGTTACAACCTGGCATTTACACATTGTGTGGCGTTGGGGTTGTCCAACTTTTTGTGTGACCATAAACGCAACACTGGCTAAGTGCCATGAGTGCGTGTGTTGGTGCAGGTGAGACAGAGCGAGCGGCTTCTGTTGAAACGACGAATGACAAAGTTGGTTTAAGCCTGGTTTGTATGGCAGAAAATGACCAGTTTTTATAGATACATTTTTTTTTACTCATGTTTTTGGTGTGGTTACAAACAGTTTTGCTCAATAAAGTGATTGATGGAATTCCTGTCCGTAAAGTGTTGACAAAAATTGTTTTATTCATTGGGGCCACTCTTGTTGTCACTTGTCACTCATAGAGTTGCATTGCAAAATCATACAGAATAAATTGTAATGTGTTTATTTTATTTAAAGTTCAGATGGGATTTTTGATTTTCTGCGCGGCATTAATTTGCTGTGCGCAGAGGACGCGTGAGCAGTGCGCAATTGTGCAGGCGCGCACCTTAGAGGGAACGTTGGTGATAATGCATGTTGATGACACATTCTAGCTGTGTCCCAAAACAATGTTGCATCCTCTCTAGCAACTAAAGTCCCTCCACAGTGCAACGCTACTTTTAAGTCAGCAATCCTGCATGGCAGCAATGGATATTGTTACACCGCTATCCTGCGTTTTTGTCTGATTATAATTGTGAATACAAATTTAACTATTCAATGATTTTGACAATTTGAAGTATCAGCATTAATATGATCCAATACCACTACTTGGTATTGGAGCAATACCCAAATTTGCCCTATGGCCAAAAACATATGTAAAGTAACCAAACAACAGAATAATAATTGTTAAGTACAGTTTAACAGAAGTGTATGTAGAACCATGTTACAACAGAAAGTAACCAGATATTAACAGTAAATTAGCAAATAGATTATAATAATTTTGAGAAAATAATACAACCGGAAATTACGTAATATGTCATCAGCCTAATTAGGAGCCTTTGTAAACCGTTTTAAAATAACTATAATATTATTTCCAGATCAAATAATGTATCGGTTTATATATTATCGCAAGAGCCTGCAATATACAAACCCCGTTTCCATATGAGTTGGGAAATTGTGCTAGATGTAAATATAAATGGAATACAATGATTTGCAAATCATTTTCAACCCATATTCAGTTGAATATGCAACAAAGACAACATATTTGATGTTCAAACTGATACTTTTTTTTTTTTGCAAATAATCATTAACTTTAGAATTTGATGCCAGCAACACGTGACAAAGAAGTTGGGAAAGGTGGCAATAAATACTGATAAAGTTGAGGAATGCTCATCAAACACTTATTTGGAACATCCCACAGGTGAACAGGCAAATTGGGAACAGGTGGGTGCCATGATTGGGTATAAAAGTAGATTCCATGAAATGCTAAGTCATTCACAAACAAGGATGGGGCGAGGGTCACCACTTCATCAACAAATGCGTGAGCAAATTGTTGAACAGTTTAAGAAAAACCTTTCTCAACCAGCTATTGCAAGGAATTTAGGGATTTCACCATCTACGGTCCGTAATATCATCAAAGGGTTCAGAGAATCTGGAGAAATCACTGCACGTAAGCAGCTAAGCCTGTGACCTTCGATCTCTCAGGCTGTACTGCATCAACAAGTGACATCAGTGTGTTATGGATATCACCACATGGGCTCAGGAACACTTCAGAAACCCACTGTCAGTAACTACAGTTGGTCGCTACATCTGTAAGTGCAAGTTAAAACTCTCCCATGCAAGGCAAAAACCGTTTATCAACAACACCCAGAAACGCCGTCGGCTTCGCTGGGCCTGAGCTCATCTAAGATGGACTGATACAAAGTGGAAAAGTGTTCTGTGGTCTGACGAGTCCACATTTCAAATAGTTTTTGGAAACTGTGGACGTCGTGTCCTCCGGACCAAAGAGGAAAAGAACCATCCGGATTGTTATAGGCGCAAAGTTGAAAAGCCAGCATCTGTGATGGTATGGGGGTGTATTAGTGCCTAAGACATGGGTAACTTACACATCTGTGAAGGCGCCATTAATGCTGAAAGGTACATACAGGTTTTGGAGCAACATATGTTGCCATCCAAGCAACGTTACCATGGACGCCCCTGCTTATTTCAGCAAGACAATGCCAAGCCATGTGTTACATCAACGTGGCTTCATAGTAAAAGAGTGCGGGTACTAGACTGGCCTGCCTGTAGTCCAGACCTGTCTCCCATTGAAAATGTGTGGCGCATTATGAAGCCTAAAATTCCACAACGGAGACCCCCGGACTGTTGAACAACTTAAGCTGTACATCAAGCAAGAATGGGAAAGAATTCCACCTGAGAAGCTTAAAAAATGTGTCTCCTCAGTTCCCAAACGTTTACTGAGTGTTGTTAAAACGAAAGGCCATGTAACACAGTGGTGAACATGCCCTTTCCCAACTACTTTGGCACGTGTTGCAGCCATGAAATTCTAAGTTAATTATTATTTGCAAAAAAAAATAAAGTTTATGATTTTGAACATCAAATATCTTGTCTTTGTAGTGCATTCAATTGAATATGGGTTGAAAAGGATTTGCAAATCATTGTATTCCGTTTATATTTACATCTAACACAATTTCCCAACTCATATGGAAACGGGGTTTGTACATTGCGACATAGAATCGGACAAATAAACACTAGACATTTGATCAAAAACCAATGAAGCATCATTACTGCCATATTACTCAAAAATACAACTTGATGAGTTTTGATAATTTTATAAAGTTCTCATTTTTAAAAGCTATTTTTACGTGTCAAGATGTATTAGCCCCTGATGTGATGTGTAAAGAAATACAAAGGTACAGTAGTGAAGGTGTGCAGACTGGAGCTGCAGTCGGTGGGAGCTGTAGAGTGAAAAGGTGCCGGACGACTCTGGGTCAGTCTGCGTTCTCAGTGAAAGCCTCACATCTGTGGAACTATTTGCCACTGGAGTTAAAGTCACAGTCGGACATTAAACTTTTCTTCACAAAACTGAAAAAGTGGCTTAAGGAAAATCAGAAGTGTGAGCACTAGAACTGCGTGTAGTATGGACAAACAGGGCCAATTATTTTCAATGTGTTTTTATTTTTGTACTTGTCTTAATCCTTTTGTATATTTTTTAAACTTTTTTTTTTTAGAAGCCTAACCAGGGACAAGGGTTGCAAATTAGCCTGTGGCTAGAAGTCCTATGTACTTTGACAACGGTTACCTGTGGGTAGCAATGTTTAATTGTACTGTCCTTGTCAAATAAATACATAAATAAATAAATAAATAAATAAATAAATACATTGAGGCCATTATGCCCTTCCCTAGCCCACACTACACCATTAGAACATTATGAGGGAGGGTTAGGACAGCGCTTAAGTAAAATAATGAAAGAGGTTTTACTAAATATGTTACATGATCAGGACTGGGTAAAATAATCGATTCGATGACAATATAAGGTCATCGAAGCCATCACTACTTTACCCGGATTCAAGCAGCTTGTTCGCTACGTACTGATCATGGAACGTAAACATCTGACATTAACGGTTATTATTATTGATTATATTTGTAACTGAGAGTTTTGTAAGACCACCACGGAAGAACTGATGGCAGCTGCACTTGGGAGGTACTTTTGTCCACATCTTAATCTCTCTGCACGCAGCACTGTTGTCAGTGCGCCAGAAAAACCAAGTGCATACTTCTGGCCTTCACAATAAAATCGCTGTGCGTTATATCCTGTCTGACTGCGCTAACCAAAAAGGAGTCCCAGGAGAATACTGTAGCGTACACATTTATGTTCTCATTTTGCACTTGAAGAAACAATACCAGGGTTTCCCGCAGCGCTTTGTTGTTAAGGTGGCCGCCTTAACAACAAAGAGCCACCGCCTAAACTAAAGTCTTAACAAGCTGCTCCGCTTAGTTCTGCCTCTGCCTTTGTCAGTATGTCTCTGCAGCACCCAGCATTGTCCCACCCACAGAACCATCTGATTGGTTACACGCAGAGCGGTAACAGCTAATCAGCAGTGCGTATTCAGAGCGCTTGGAGCCAATGCTCCTGTGGTGGAGTGAGCAGATAAGGCAGCGGGCTCTCCCCAAATTATAATAAACACCTCCCAGTCAACTACTAGTAACATCATTGACGTTCCAGAAACATAAACGGCAGCTCAGCTCGCTCGCAGTCCTTCAGGTGAAGGCTAATTAGCTTTTAGCGTAACGTTAGCTCACTGTGCGTTGTGTGCGTTGTGTGCATTACGGACAGCAAAGCCCTGTCTGTCTGAGAGAAAGACAAGCATTATTGACCTACAGTTAACAACTAAGTTATATCACTTTACCTTTTTCTGTGTTGATTGAGCTGTGTTAAAGCAGCAAAAACCGACATTATGTTAAATGAAGAGTTTCCTGAAGCTGTCTCTGATAGTTGATATAATAATGTAACTGCAACATAAAGCCTACATCAACTCCATGGTGTTCAGGGATGAATAGTCTCTCCTATTGCTATGGTACTATTTTTTCAGCTATAGTTACATTAATCATTAGTAATGTAGCAGCCTAGTTTTGAATGGCAGTGTCCCTGCTATCACATGTTGATAAAAATATAACATTTACATAATAAAAATCAACTACAGGCTTCGCAAATGCTGTAATAAATTAAGCATGATGAGTTGAGCATATGTCAGCATGTAACTCTTAACTCTTTTTTTCCAAACGCTTATTGCAAACGCTTACTTACAGTAAGTCATTCATTTGACTTAGTAAGTTATTATTTTGTCATTATTTTGACTTACTAAGTCATAATAATAACATACTTAGTATTTCAGGTAAATAGTACTGTTTTGTTTTTACTTTACGGAAAAAATATCAAGATATATATCGTATATTGCCATTCAGCAAATGGAGCGGAAAACACAACCAAAAGTTGTAGGCTTCTTCACACGACAAAGCCAGCCTACTTCACCACAGTCTGTAGTCTATTGCCCCCCCCAGGCTGTGGTGGCAGCGACGAGGTGTAGACGTGATGGCGACAGGCCGAGTTACACCGATCCTTACACCCACCTAACCCCTTCCCCGGTCCCCTCTCCCTGAAGAGTCACCACCTTAACTAACAAATTTTCTGGGGGAAACACTGAATACAATAATGCAATTTGTAGTAATAGAATGTTGCATTACAAGTACAAGACACTTTCAATATTTAAGTATATCTCGAATCTTATTGAGTTACAACCTTATGAATCGAAATTGATTCGATGTGAAAAATTGAACATGATACCCAGCCCTATATATGACATTATATTAATGCTTATAGCTACCTGCTTTGTCACCTCTAGCACAAAGCTGAGATGCCGACTGTTATGTCTTTGAATGTTAAAAATGTTTTTTTTTTTACAGTACTCACGCTAGATTGTATTTTTTGTTTATTAAGCACAGTAAAACCAAACTACCATGATGGACCTCCCATCCTTAAATGTTTTCATAAATAAATACATTTCACAAAATGTGTATAGTAGAGAGCCAATATAAATATTTGGAAAAGGGCACTTCAATAACTAACTTGGAAGTTGATGCATGTTTTTTCCATGAAAAACCTTGAGTTCCGTTCATTGCTTTTGTTTTAAGAAGACATGCTATCATATTCTGATAAAACTTCTGCTATGGCAACATCAGCTCCAAACCTCCCTCATAACAGCCTGATCTAACTACTCATAGCTGAGTAGTCCAAGATGGAATTGTGTTATTACGTAGTTGTGTTGTGATTAATTTAACCGCCTTGTGGTGTTAGAAATAGCTTATTCTGCAAATTCTGCATGGTGACACGTGATCCACGTATGACTTAATCTAATGAGGAGAACACCTTGTGGAAACATGTCCACATCAGAGTGTCTACATATGGTGAGTGTGTGTATGTCTGACAACCAGAAGGAGAATAAAGTATTAACAAATACCAACTGTGACCCACCGACCATCGCATGAGCAACCGTATCCAACACAGACAAGCCAGCTTGGATACACATTGGTTACTAAGGAGAGCCCTTAAAAAAGCTTGTAAAAAGTAACATTAAAAGCACAGACTGGAGCATGTTAATTCTACAGCAGGTGCTCAGTTGTCAGACAGGCACAGGTGAGACACCTGTGATATGTAATTCAATGCAAAATAAATCCACGTTTTGTATTCCTAATAAATAAAAAAATTAATGTGTAAATTCATTAATCTGATAATGCACAATTATATTTCTGTAAGTACAATTTATTTAGCATTAATAACACATTGGTAAATACTGAGTTGACGATTCATAAAGCATATAATGTTGTACTCATTAATACATTAATTAATTAAACTAATTAATACATTAATACAACATTAGGTAAAGAGTAGTAAATACCAAAGAGATTAAGCGGTAGGAAATAGATGGATGGATAGTAAATACCAAATTAATCATTTATATAGCATGTTTCTGACATGCATACTCATTAGTATGCCGGTTATAAACACAAATATACATGTTTTAACGATTATTAATTAGTTCATCTATGAAATACTTAATGGTTTTATTCATCGGACCCATTTTGAAAACGAAAGGGACTATCCTGAATAAATTTAATATACCGTAAAATATATGTAGTATATGTAGAATATATTTATATTATTTAAATATAATATATATAATATATTATATATATTATATTATTTATTATTATTCTTGTCTATTGTGAGCGAACTGTGGTGCTGAATTTCCCCCAGGGATAGATAAAGTACTTTCTATTCTATTCTATTCTATTCTATTATATTTGATTGAGTCATACATACTAATGTATATTCATAGATACACATATACATATACAAACCCCGTTTCCATATGAGTTGGGAAATTGTGTTATATGTAAATATAAACGGAATACAATGATTTGCAAATCATTTTCAACCCATAGGTTGAATATGCTACAAAGACAACATATTTGATGTTCAAACTGATAAACATTGTTTTTTTTTGGCAAATAATCATTAACTTTAGAATTTGATGCCAGCAACACGTGACAAAGAAGTTGGGAAAGGTGGCAATAAATACTGATAGAGTTGAGGAATGCTCCTCAAACACTTATTTGGAACATCCCACAGGTGAACAGGCAAATTGGGAACAGGTGGGTGCCATGATTGGGTATAAAAGTAGATTCTATGAAATGCTCAGTCATTCACAAATAAGGATGGGGTGAGGGTCACCACTTTGTCAACAAATGCGTGAACAAATTGTTGAACAGTTTAAGAAAAACCTTTCTCAAACCAGCTATTGCAAGGAATTTAGGGATTTCTCTACCTACGGTCCGTAATATCATCAAAGGGTTCAGAGAATCTGGAGAAATCACTGCACGTAAGCAGCTAAGCCTGTGACCTTCGATCCCTCAGGCTGTACTGCATCAACAAGTGACATCAGTGTGTAAAGGATATCACCACATGGGCTCAGGAACACTTCAGAAACCCACTGTGAGTAACTACAGTTGGTCGCTACATCTGTAAGTGCAAGATAAAACTCTCCTTTGCAAAGCAAAAACCGTTTATCAACAACACCCAGAAACGCCGTCGGCTTCGCTGGGCCTGAGCATATCTAAGATGGACTGATACAAAGTGGAAAAGTGTTCTGTGGTCTGACAAGTCCACATTTCAAATTGTTTTTGGAAACTGTAGACGTTGTGTCCTCCGGACCAAAGAGGAAAAGAACCATCCGGATTGTTATAGGCGAAAAGTTGAAAAGCCAGCATCTGTGATGGTATGGGGGTGTATTAGTGCCCAAGACATGGGTAACTTACACATCTGTGAAGGGGCCATTAATGCTGAAAGGTACATACAGGTTTTGGAGCAACATATGTTGCCATCCAAGCAACGTTACCATGGACGCCCCTGCTTATTTCAGCAAGACAATGCCAAGCCACGTGTTACATCAACGTGGCTTCATAGTAAAAGAGTGCGGGTACTAGACTGGCCTGCCTGTAGTCCAGACCTGTCTCCCATTGAAAATGTGTGGTGCATTATGAAGCCTAAAATACCACAACGGAGACCCCCGGACTGTTGAACAACTTAAGCTGTACATCAAGCAAGAATGGGAAATAATTCCACCTGAGAAGCTTAAAAAATGTGTCTCCTCAGTTCCCAAACGTTTACTGAGTGTTGTTAAAAGGAAAGGCCATGTAACACAGTGGTGAACATGCCCTTTCCCAACTACTTTGGCACGTGTTGCAGCCATGAAATTCTAAGTTAATTATTTGCAAAAAAAAAAGTATAAGTTTGAACATAAAATATCTTGTCTTTACAGTGCATTCAATTGAATATGGGTTGAAAAGGATTTGCAAATCATTGTATTCCGTTTATATTTACATCTAACACAATTTCCCAATAAGTATATAACATATATATACAGTATATTAACATATATATACAGTATATTAATATATATATATATATAAATACATATATATACACACACACACACACACACACACACACACACACACACACACACACACACACACACACACACACACACACACACACACACACACACACACACACACACACACACACACACACACATTAACATACAGACATGCATATATAAAGGAGAAACTAAACAAATAAACAACAAATAATTGTATTGTGAATATACACAATTGTGATTGTAAAAATAGAATATCGTACAAAGGTTTGTTTAGCTCAGCAATTATATTTATAAGGTGAAACAAATATTTGACATGGGCTCAAAACATGCAACTCAATATATTTCAAGCCTTTGTTTGATATAATTTTGATGATTATGGATCAAAGTTTATGAAAACCTCAAATTGAAAATCTTGGGGTTTTCAAAAACTGTAAGCCCTGATCTTTAAAATAACAAATAAAGGCTTTGCATTGTAATACATTTTTGTGACATATCATTTCACTTTTTAAGTTGAATTGCTGACATGAATGGACTTTTGCACAATACTAAAAAGTTTTTTGTCTCGGGTTTTTGTATAAAAGAAATTGAGGTGCTTTTCAAAATATCCTCCAGCGTCCTCTGCAGTGGACATTTGTATTTTGCATAACAGGGCTATTATTTTCCGCAAACTCTGAAAAAAAAAAAATACAAAAAATAGATATCCACTTCAGTGGATGCTGGTTCCCACCAGGATACAGCATATACAAAAGGACTATAACATTTTATATAATCAAATTAATCCAGTACAAAGTTGATAAAAACGTTTGTTTGCAAAATCCCGCAGAATGAAGTATAAAACAATGAACCTTTGCAGAGTAGTGCTAAATGAGCGAAGCAATTAGGTTTTGGTGAGGTTAAAATTGCAGATAAAAGACAATCCCCTTGCATCGGGGCCACATATTGCAGTGATACAGTATATCCAGCAGATACAAGTTGTGAAGAACAGGAGTGGAACAGTATGCCCAACAAACATTTCAGACAGAGTCCTGTTATAAAAGTTGTTAATGGAAACAATCCACAGACTGTTTTTTCACATTTGGTTGTGGTGAAAATTCAAGACACGTTTCTCCACGTCCTTTCTGGTCAACCCAACATCTGACTCAGTGTGCTTGGATCATAATCAAGCACGTTTGATGTAACATTTGGCACCAAAAAGCATCCCCTCATAAAGGCCAGACATCAGTCCCATTCAAATGAAAACAAACAAACAGATACATGCATATTTTATGCATTTTGTGATGCTGGGATCGTATTCTGACAATCCCTAAACAGACATAAACACTGGGAAGTGGGAGCCAGGAACTAGCACCAGAGGCTGAAACCTTTCATAACATCGTGCACAAGTCATGAGAACTTGCAAGGATGCAAAGACTAAATCAACTGAAAGACAAGATGTCCTCGTTAGTTTGAGTTATATCTATTTTGTTACGCATTTTTCCTCAAATCCAAGCAAGAAATCCATTTAAATGTTTATTTCTTGCTTGAGTTGCCCAACTCTTTCCACGGAATAAGCACTAGTAGGGTGTTTATGTGTTACCTGGAGTTGGGTTTGAGATTCTCCACAGCCAGATGTGTCCCACTGGAGGCCTTAGAAGACCATCTATTGTTGAGCACGTCGTCATATGAAGCACTGTACACCATGTAGCCTGCATGGTATCATAGACAGAAAACAAGTGGTGAATCATCTGTCAAGTTCAAAATGAAGACGTTTTAACGCATTTGACTCGTGGCTGCAAATTGGAATTTTATTGTTGGCTCTCCTCCAACCAGCGTCTGTTTTTTTATTCTTCTCACAAGATGAAACGCTCCAATCCGGTAAGTGACCCAGGGTCATGCACTCCGGGAAATTCCCTCTAAAGTTATATGGAAACTATATATGGCACCACATCAGACTGCTGGATTTTGAGGGGTTTCTATTTTTACTGGCGACACATCAACACAGCTGGCTGTTGACAGGGGGAAATGGAAATATTAAGTATTTTTACTTTTTTCTTACATTTCATACTCTTCTCTGTTGATCCCTATTTTAGCTATGAATGAAATGTTCCACACAAAATTGATTCCTCCCATTCTCTAAAAAACCTTCAGACAACCGGTATAGCCTAATGCAGGTGTGTCCAAAGTGCGGCGGGCCATTTGCAGTCCACAGCTTGTCAGAATAAACAACAAGCAAACAGTAAAAATGTAGTAAAACAGAGAAAAAGCTGACATTTTCAAAATAATAATTGATAATAATATACTTTGTCACCTATAACACAAAACTGACACAAATATTTGTCTTTAAAAATATATAGTATCTGTTTTAAGCATTTTTTTTTTTACAAAATCAAATATCAAAATGGCTACCTGCATACTTTGAATTTTCAATATGCGACCCTTGGTGGGAAGGCTTGAACACCCCTGATCTAAATGATCAGAAGCTCTCGACATGAAAATAAACTAAAATAAAAAATATAAACAATTTAGGCAGCACGGTGGCGTAGTCGTTAGAGCTTGTGCCTCACAGTGAGAAGGCCCTGGGTTCAATTACTGGGCTTGGGGTCTTTCTGTGTGGAGTTTGCATGTTCTCTGCGGGTACTCCGACTTCCTCCCACCTTCAAAGACCTGCACTTGGGGATAGGTTTACTGGCAACACTGAATTGGCCCTTCCCGGGCGCGGCCACTGCTGCTGCTCACCTCACCTCCCAAGGGGTGAGGGTGATGGGTCAAATGCAGAGGATAATCTCACCACACCTAGTGTGTATGTGACAATCATTGGTACTTTAACTTTTTAACTTTAGTTTGCGAATGTGAGTGTTGTTTGTCTATCTATCTGTGTTGGCCCTGCGTGCACCCTGCCTTTCGCCTGAGTGCAGCTGGGGTAAGCTCCAGCTCCCTACCCCCGCGACCCTGATAGGTACAAGAGGTAGACTATGGATGGATGGATATAAACAAAGTATAGTTAGTTGGTTGATAAAAAAACAAGCACAATAACACTATTAAATATTGAATTAATTAAAAGGGGCTGTTTGCAACATGTACACAGATGCCTAGAGGGCACCAACCTTCCAATGTATTTTACACAGTATATCCCGCCCTCTTCCGGCTTTTAGGACATAACGACGTAATTACGTACGTACGTAGCACATGCACGCGCATTAACCTTTGGTGTTGTTAGCTAATAATACCAATTTGGATAGCTGTCATTGAATGTATATATATCATAACAACATGACTACAAATTGTTTGTTGCTTCTCTTGGACTGTTTTTGTATGTGTGCACGCGCTCGCTGCACGTACGTGTCGACAAGACCGGGTGATTGACCACCGTAAACACCAATAATTTTATTCGGGCAGGTAAGATTTTTTATTTTTATAAACTTTGTAATTGTAAAAAATATAGACCATTGTCAAACAAATGTGTTCTGTTAAAGCACTAAAGGTAACATAATCTAGCTGGTGGTGTTCTTGTTATATTTTTTGCCTTGAAAAATATTAGTTAGGAAGTTGCAAACAGCACCTTTAATTTGGAAAATTACAGCAACAATAATAAACACTGTTAAATGTATAACTGAACATTAAGATTTTTGTACAGGCAGAATTTAGGCAGTTACACAGTCGTAATATTATTATTATGATGGAGATGATGATGATGATTACTATTATATTTTTACAGGAGGGGCCCGCAAACATACTGTTGGAAAAAACAACAACAGTAAAAAGAGCAAAAAGACGCAATGTAATGAGAAAACAACAAAAAATGTTACAGTGATAACTAATATTATTATACGTTGTCACCTATAACACAAAGCTGACACAAAGGTTTATCTTTAAATATATACACTGTCTGTTTTCCGATTTTTCATTTTTACAAAATAAAATAAAAAACATCAAGATGGCCCTGCATAGTTTGACTTTTCAGTATGCTGCTCTTGGTGGAAAACGTTTGGACAACCTTACCCTAATGAGGAAGACAGATGGTAGTCCGTGTGACGTCTTGACACCTTATCTCCTCATGCACGTTGCTAATTCCGCATTGCAACACGCTATGCAAGACAACAAAAGTCACTTGTCAGAAGGCCAAAAGAAGATTTAACGCAAAGCAAAGAGTGCACACGACCAGAGGGGAGCACTTCATGGATGAAAGAAGGAGAACAACCGTCAAAGTCTAAATGTAGCACAAGAGACCCACTATCTGTTTTACACATCAGTCAGACAGCCTGGCCTAAAACACCACACGAGCTGATGTGTGTGCCTACCAAGTAAAACATTTGAAATGCTAACTTCTGATAGTGCACCACTTTTCACATAAAAGGTCCTGAGCTGAAGTCCTTATTTTTAGCCTTTCTACGTCACATGGATTTTGTTTTCTCTGAGAAACTCTAGAAACAAAACCCAAACAATCCTTTCTTTTTGTGATTAGAGCCCACGTTTTCCAATTTTTAAATGAACAACATTTCAGTTCTAGAGTATGGAGGGTCAAATGGGACAAAATAAAATAAAATCTAAAAATAGTTTTTGATATAATTAAAAAGTTAAAGTACCAATGATTGTCACAAACACACTAGGTGTGGTGAGATTATCCTCTGCATTTGACCCATCACCCTTACTTTAATGTGTCATTAATTAATTATTTATAATTGAAAATTAATACACACATGTGGTATTAAATTGTCATTAATTTATTTGAATGTAAAGTACATTTATATATTTAATGATTTAGTTAACTGCCCCTCGCGACCTCGAGAAGGCCAAGCGGTAGAAAATGGATGCATGGATGGATGGATGAATATATAACAATTTAGTAATTATGCAATAATTTATTTATTTATGTCATGATTTAATGATTTACTTATTTCATGATTTAATTCATTATTTCATGATTGTATTAAGTGGCTTAGTGGTTAGAGTGTCCGCCCTGAGATTGGTAGGTTGTGAGTTCAAACCCACGCCGAGTCATACCAAAGACTATAAAAATGGGACCGATTACCTCCCTGCTTGGCACTCAGCATTAAGGATTGGAATTGGGGGTTAAATCACCAAAAATTATTCCCGGGCGCGGCCGCCGCTGCTGCCCACTGCTCCCCTCACCTCCCAGTGGGTGATCAAGGGTGATGGGTCAAATGCAGAGAATAATTTCGCCACACCTTGTGTGTGTGTGTGACAATCATGGGTACTTCAACTTCAATTATTTCACAACTTCAATATTTTTTTTTTTTTAGAATTTAAGTATTTATTAAATTCTTGAATTTTTTTTATCGCTCAAACTCAGCCATCAAAGTCAGTGAGCGGTGCTAACATGAATCCAGTTCAATGATTGCTTTGGTCTGAAGCCTGAAACTTTGGAAGTCTTTCCAAACATGGCAGCTGTAGAGGATGTTCTCTTATTTTTTCAGGAGTTGATGGTAGATATTTTAGAGCTTGCGGAGTGTGTCAAGGCAAGACTTGCTGACCCAGAGCATGTAGCAGTTAAAGCAGAGGTATTTATTGAAGTTGTCGGAGTTACTTCCGCACTTTTGGACTAAGTGATCGACCAGTACTCCTCCGCTTCTCTGGTAGACTGTTCCGCAGACAAGTGGAAGTGCCGGAGAACTAATCAGGCGTTAGGATGACTGACTGTGGCGGCTAATGTGACAGCTAAGGTTGACAGATAAAATAAATGTAAAGTATATTTTAGCTTTATTGTAACACTATAACATGAGCAGCATTGCTAGGTGCTAAACATACAAACTAACCATAACAAATCGTAATAAAACAAACACTGTAATATTTCCACTCTCGCTCATAGGCACCAATCTACATTTCTGCCAGTGGGTGCTCGGACGGGCGGTAAATCTGACACTACTTTTCTGGGCTATGTGTACACTAAGCCGGATAACCCCTTAAACAAATAATTATTTAGTCTAAGCCCCGTTTCAACCACACTAAACTATCGCTTAAGGTGCCCCTCCTTGTACAATTTTTTACAAGGGTAAGTGCACCGTGTTTTTCTTGAATCTCCAGCTCTTAGCTTTGTATGGACTCATTAATCGTTTACAAACTGAGTTCGGAGAGAAATTGACGTCAGAAAGACCACGCCCCACACAGGAAGTGACGTCAGAAAGACCGCACCCCACACAGGAAGTGATGTCAGAAAGACTGTGCTCCACACAGGAAGTGACGTCACAGTCAGCTTCATAATAAAGGGGTTTCCTAACTCGGAGCTAACCACTGGAAATATGGAGGCGAGTCATCCAGACATGCCCGTGTTTCTCCTTCCGTCTGTACAGACGCTTGTGAAAATCACACATGAATACATTAAGAGAAAGCGATTGCAGCTATTTCGGATACAACACTTCTCAGATGGCAAGAGAACTTTCGAATGTCGAGGTCAGCTGTGATTTTACTTACCGAAAAACTTTGTCCATTTGTCGAAGGAGAGTAAACGAGAATGCGGGCTCCTGTGGATGTGATGAAAAAAAGGTAGCGTGTGCCTGTACCTGGCCGTCGAGGGAAGACTACAGAAAACGGCGAATGCTTTTGGACTGGCAAAGCAGACTGTATCAGTTATTGTCCGCCATGTATGTCGCGGACTCAACGTCTAGGTCCAGCGTATATAAAGTCACCAAAAACTAATGGACAATGAAGGTGAAGGCAAAAGAGTGAGGAGTGTCCTGACCAGATATCTAGATCCCGAGATTGATTGTTGTAAAATGTTCTTTGTCACATTGTGTACTTTCACGTGTTTGTTAAAGATTTTATTAATTTATGATGGCTCAGGTGTGATTCACTACAATAAGGCACCACAGCACACTGGATTCCAGTTAATTGAAATACCACAACACTGGAAATTGTTCAGATAAGTAAAATTTAAGAACTTGCACACAAAACAACACCAGAGGTGACTATGAAGTGCGCATTTTCCGCGCATGCGTATTAGGTCGCCTTGTGCCGGCTGATGGAGGGGAGGAGGGGGTCTTAAACGACCATTGTGTGTGTGTGGATAAGGATAAGGTTAGGTGGGATTTACCCTGGATAACTTTACTGTAGAAGGGGCCTCAGGCGCATTTTGCTTGGTGGTGAGAAAGAATTTGCCATCAATCCCACGTGGGCGGTCTGCATTGTCCGTGGGTGCTTCGGGGCCCGAGCACCCACGGGATCGGCGCCTATGCCGGAGTCTCGCTGGAATGCCGACTAACGGGAAGCTCACATAATCCCGTTCAGATGAATATGTAAGGGTTAAAAAAAGTTGTTTCAACTAACTAGCATCTTTTTGTCTTTTTCGACACCTCGGGGATGTCAAAGTTGCCCAGCCTCTCGGTCCATGGCCACATTGTCTACTACCAGGTGAAAGATGCGTGAATTATAATCTACAATTACATTTTAGCAAGTTTGAGACGAAGCAGAAGCAGCCGCCAGCTCAGTGTGTCAGCAATAACAGTGTAAGATAGCATTAGCTCACTGCTATCAATGTGCCGCTAAAATAGACTGTCTGCGTTAGCGCTTATAATAACAATATCACTCATATTTGGTTAATTTTCAGGTCACGACATGTAAATGGAGTATTGTTGCCGCTTTCTGGATGTTTTTAGAGGGTATAATGGGCACTATAAAGGAACCCTTATCTGTTGACTCTATTGTTGGCTATTTATTTACAATTTCGAATGCAAAGCCAAGCATATGTGTCCTTGTTTTACAGAAAGATTGTGAATGATAAACAGCACATCTCTTTCCAATTTTTACGTATTTCCAGTATGACTGATCTGATAATAGGGTCGGAGTGCAGAAGCTTTCTCCAATGAAGTAGAATCTACGAAAATTGCAGAAGATATTCGGTGCGGAATATTCAAAATGGCCGACTGAATTTGTGGCATTTGGTGATGTTTAGACAGTATTTATTTGTTTATGTATTTACGTATATATGTTATATTTTATATCGCTATATTTAGTCTATTTATACCTGCATTGTCCTTTCCATCCTTACACTTTCCATCATTGTAACTGAGCTACAGTGTGGAACAATTTCCCTTGTGGATCATTAAAGTTTGTCTAAGTCTAAGTCTATATTCACATACATTGTGGATTGTAAATACAATTGGATATGGTTTATCAATCCCGGATTGTAAATAATGTAAATAATTCAATGTATATACCCTGATGATTATCTTGTGTGATGACTGTATTATGATGTTAGTATATATTTGATAGTATATATCTGTATCTGGACCCCGACTTAAACAAGTTAAAAAACTTATTTGGGTGTTACCATTTAGTGGTCAATTGTACGGAATATGTACTGTACTGTGCAATCTATTAATAAAAGTTTCAATCAATCAATCAATCAATCAACAACATAGCTGTAAAGCTGGCTTCACCTAAGAAAGGCACACGTGACATACACAGAGCCTAACCAGGCAGATTTGAATTGTTGTTTTGGGCAGTAGACGGGATCTTTGATCCAAGACACAACTTACATTTAACTAAAATGTTCTTTTCTTTGTGCTCGACAAAAGAAAAGAAGTGAGAATATCTCATACTTGCCAACCCTCCCGAATTTCACTGCCTCTCCCTGGGACAACCATTCTCCAAATTTCTGCCGATTTCCAGCCGGACTTAAGGCACGCCCCCTCCAGGTCTGTGCGGATCTGAGTGGGGACAGCCTGTCGTCACGTCCGCTTGGCCAACCAAAAAGTAACCACAGAACACTATACCGTATAGGCGTATAGTGTTCTGTGGTTACTTTTTTGTTGGCCAACGGTTGTATTGCGCACCCCCTCCCCTCCCCTCCCCTTCCCACACTCAGACACACGTCTCTGTGTGTTCTCTCTGCGCACACACAGAGAGCGCAGAGGAAGAATCAGAAGCACGTCTCTGCTTCGCTGGAATAAAACACTCAGATCCTCAGTTTCTAGCCGATACTACATAAAAAATAACGTAAAATAACGCAGTAACGCATCATGTAACTGAGTTATTGAATATAAAAAAATAACACGTTAGATTACTAGTTACCGCCGAAACTAACGTTACTTTGTAACGCGTTAGTCCCAACACTGATGCTAATACTGACCAATTTGGTTGGGAGGTTCCCCGAGAAAGAGTAAAACTAATTTGATTGACATGTAGCCAGCCAAAGACTGCATGAACAGTGACTGAGGTTCCAGCCAAAGACATAGTGGACTTAGACCTAATGATCCACAAGGGAAATGTTTTTTTTTTTCATTTTTTTTAGCATCTGTGCCTTCAAATTCCCTTGAATGAAGGCGAACCTAAGGTGAAATGTGAGTCAGAAGAAAATTATTTTAAAATATGAAACCAGTGTCTCTCACCTGAAACCATATCACCCTTCAATGGACGTCCCCAGTCCAGGATGATAAATGAATGGCATCCCTCCATGGCGACCACAGTGAGATTATGGGGTTTGTGTTTCGGAGGCAGCTTCTGATTGGTGGAGAGACTGTCATTCTTGATCAGATCTTCTAGGATGTCGACTTGGAGATACTCCAGAGCCTCTGTCAGAGAGCAAGGAGCTCCTGGATCCTTTTGGATGTAGTTGACATAAGAAGCTGGTGGCAGGTGGGAGAACAAAATGATTGATGATGTTATGACAACCAACTAACTTTTATTTTAGAGACACATATTTCCTTTAAGGATTTTTGGAAGGTGTAATGAACTGATATTTGGACTTAGCATGTTTACTTATGTGATCTTAAACAAGGTTTTCTACTGTCTCCTCTTCCCCTCTTTGTTTCTGAGTTTCTAAGAGGGCCAGCTGGACCTACAGCTGTGAATTCCGAGTGCGACTGGGATCTGGAGGGAACCACAAGAGCTTGGATTGGCTCCCACCTCTGCAGAAGACTGGATCGTCCACGTGTCAGTATCTACATACCACAGCCTGTGAGCACCCAGTGTACTGAATGTGTATGTGGGATCACACGCATATTCCAAACATTGATGTACTGTACATCCTCTGACATAATGCTGAGAGACAAATGTGAAAATTCAGCAGAACAAAAACTAAAGAGCCATATTCTCCTGAAAGCTCACGTCCACAGCAGTAGAGATTTGAGTTTTGCATGAAAGGGCTATTTTTTCTAGAATTTGTAATTATGAAAACATAAATAGACCTGAACAGGGCTTTTTATTCTTCAGAAATGTGCTACAATGTCAAAAAGTAGACCTAAACAAAGCTATTTTTTCTGAATTTTGTAACATAATAATTATTCATTCCTCGCCACGTCACACATCAAATATTTCGGCTTTGCCACATTGCAGATTTTCTTTTGATTGTTATTGTTTTCTTTAAAAACTTCTACAACATTTCCTAACATCTGCATTTACAATACTACAAATGGATGAATTAATTAAAACAAGACTACAATAGTATTGGCTATTAGATTCATATTTATATTCAGTATCGTGGCCACCGATTGGGTCATTACTATATTGGATTAAAAAAAGTGTGTGCTGTACAATCCATTACACAAACAAAAAATGATGACCACAAAAAATTGGGGAAAATAGATTATTTTTGGGCTACAGAAAGTGCTGTATTTTCAGGCATTAATAAATTAAAAAAACAGCATTTTCAATTAACCCTCATAATATCATGGCAACTGAGTTTACAGTGTATTCTATGAAATCCCTCTAAACTCAAAATCAACAGTTGAAACTGCTTTGACTTGTTAGTTATTGTTGACTCCCTTTTGAGACTCTGTGTCCTCTGTTTCTAATCCAAACATGCAGACATATCTGAGTGTCCAAACCTAATTAAATATTACAGGGGAAACTAGCAGGACACATCTCATAAAACATATCTAGTCAGGCTGAAATTACACTCATGCAATGAACTCTGTCTACGTGGTACTTACTGTAAAGGAGATTTATACAATGATCAGGTTAAACTTATAGACCTGTGTCTGCCTGGTTGTAAATTGATTAAAAACATGTATAAATGGACAAAGAGCTCAAGTTAGCATTAAGAGAATAACTTCAATGTTTTACTGTTTGTTCTGCTTGTCTCCGTTTAATACCCGTTGGGAAAAAGAATAATAACTTTCAGATGGCGCCATGTGAAGGGAGGTGATCATGTGGGCCTTGTTGCTGACCAAGATAAACTGTGTCCAAAGTACAAAAGTTGCTTTTGCAGAGATGAGAAAAATCATTAAGCTATGGAAAGGATTATTAAGGAACCAGATTAGCATACAGTAATCGACAAGTTGCATTATCCACTGTCTGAATCTACATACTTAAATATCATTACCTATAATAACTGGGTACTGCCTCCTCATAATTCCACATAATTCTAAGTCAAGAAAAAAGTTGTATGAGACTTTGAATGTGTGTTTGTATTGGCTTAGGCTGGGTAGTATCATTTCTTGAGGTTCACCCCTCAAAGGACCTAAAGTCAGATTATCCAGACTCCCACTGCATCAATTGTAACCATTTCTTGCATATCTCTATAACGTAATACTCCCAAACTCAAGAATAGAGGCTTTTAACAAGAGTTCAAAGGCACTGCTAATGCTGACATTTGCATTTATTTAATAGTTTTGGACCTAAAAAATATGTCTACAGGTAAAATACCCGCCGAAATAGACACAGTAGTGATGTATGTATGTATGTATATATATATATATATATATATATATATATATATATATATTATTAATGTAGTAACAGACACATTCATAACAATATGTAATATGTACAATATTTAACAATATTTACCTTATTTTGGTAATTTTAAGCATTGTACTGATAAGTTTCATATAAAGTATACATATGAGAACAGTGTGTGCTTGTGCCTTTAAAAGACGGTGCCTGTTGCCTAGTGACTTGTGACATCAGCGAGTCCACGCTCAGTTTGAGTCTCACAGGCATTTTAGCTTGAGCCGTGTTTGTAAGTTTAGCAGGCGAGCAGCGGCAGTTTGTTGGATGTGACAGCAGCTCTTTTGAATCTTTCACTGGTTTGTGTTACCGCTGACTAATAAATAGATTGAATGTGCTTCCATGGCTGTATGTTTTGTTGTATTGTTGGTATGGCAAGTTTGTCACTTCAATCATTGATTTGTTGTTCAATATTCCCTAAGACCCTCGTAGTTACTAGCACGCAGTGCACTTTGTGTCAAGTTTTAAGGTGGTGAAAAAAAACTTATTTTACTGACCAGTTCATCCAACTAAGATGGTGTTTGTTCCGTGTTGGAAGACTGAGTGTGTGAGCTAAGAGGAGCGAGGCTACCCTCGGCGCAGAAGGGAGGGACGCACACCGAGCGATCAGTGACACTTTTGCGTCAATCACTTGTCCATTTGTTTATGGTTATGGTTTAAGTTTATTTCAAACATGCTATACAGATGGGCGAAAATTGTACTCTAGTTTGATCAAATTTGGGTGGATTTATTTTAGGAGCAAAATGCAATGGAAGGGTTGAAATCCTTATTCGCACATGTGCGAAAGTTTTTTTTTTTTTCAAGTCGCACGGTCTATTTTTAGGTGCATTTGCGAGTAAATTTGTCGCAGCATACAGCCCTGCATTACGAGAACCAGTTTGTGAAATGTTGGTCATCTGAACGCAGTGGGTTCTTTAAGGATCATCATGTTGAGTTGGACTGGCAGACGGCTCCGTATCACATCTGACTGGGGTCAAATTTGATCCAGCTCAAAAACAAAAACTGCTTATTCAAATATGACACAGTGACTATGATTACTTTTGCATGTTAGCTCTGGTGCTGCCATTTAAGTTTTGCTCTATTTTTGGACCATATATTTCTGGCAATGTTGGGCAAAATTCGAGTTGTTTGACGGTAAAACTAGAGGGTCTGCTTGATTTAATGGAGCCTAAACATTCAGTATTTTTTGAAAAGCAATTATCAGGCTCAAAACTGCAGCAACAACAGCAGTAATGTCACCAGTATTACCAGTAGAGATCACGCTAATAGCTATTAAAGTCTGTTGTTTTGGTTTTGGGTAAAAGCCCGGGTCCAAAGATTACAATGCCACAGTTTTCATGAGACATGATTTGGGACTTGTGTTGTTTGTAAAAACAGCTCTTCATGTCCTGGTGTGGGGTTTCTTTGACTTCATGTTGTGGGTTCTGTTTTGACATATGTCTCGATTTACTATTCCTCGGCTTAAAAGTAAGCTAAGTCATCAATACATGTTTTTATTGCATATTTATCAACTGTGAAAAGCTGTTAAAGCAGTTGCCGTTGCCAATGGCATACTGAGTATTCACTAGGATGTTTAAATGTTCTAAACTAATGAACGTAGTAATACAGAGTAGATGCTATTTTATCAAGTCTATAGAGAATCACCAGTTTATTTTGTGATAAGAACTGAAAGGCCAAAGTAAGCATTTATGAGCGGTAAAAAAGGAAGCGGGGGGTTAAATTGGGGAGAAACTGGAAGTAATGTGGAGCAGTTTGTCCTCAGTGAACTTTATTATTGTGATGATCCGATTAGATTGAGCCATTTTAAATGAACTATGAGTATTGAGACATGTTTTTGCCACTTTCAACACAGCAGTGTATGTTCTCGAAGTACTGTATATTTAAAACACTTTGTCAATAATTGGGGAATAACAGAAATATGTTTTACTTAAAAGGAGACTGAGGGCAGCAAGAAAACAGAATGCTACAGCAAAGTGGAGACTGAAGTACACTGCAGCACCCAGCACTAACACAATAACAGGTTAAATCAACAATAGCATGTGTTTCCACAAATGTTACAATTACTAATGTAAGACCAGCAGTGGTTTAAATGTCACCAACATGGTATTGGCTTGACTGACCCGAGTCTTTCCTTTTCCAGTGGAAATGCATCAATAGTAAGTAGAGTCATGTCAAGTAGGTACCAGGCAGTGGTAAAATTGCAAGTTGCATTATTTGTGACTACAAGAAAATCCTACAATAAATGGCAAACAATGCTAAATTAAATTATGGACACAAACTTTAATATTTGGTACTAATTTCAAAACCGTACATGGATGGTCAGAATTAGCACAAAAATAATTAGAGAACATTTTTAGTAGATCTAATATTGTTCCACAGACACTTGAGATATGTTAAACAACTGAATGCCAGATATTTCTACGTGCCCATAAATCTGTTATTTGTGCGGTGAATACCTGTGAATCGCTTCTTTCCACTGAGATCAAACTCAGAAGAAGGCCCTCGTCCAGACTGTTTGGGGTCTGGCTCTGGAGTTGGGACCTCTGTGGTGGGGCTGGTGGTGGTGGTTGTTGTTGGCGGTATCGTTGTGGTGGGTGGTGGCAAGGTGGTCATGAACTCATCTAGCAACAAGAGTGTTAATGAGCATTTGCTGAGGACAGATTTCAAAGTTTTATATTCAAACCCAACATCATATCAAATATCATTGATCATTTGTAATGTCCGCAAAGAAGCGTGTCAAACAGAATGTATTCATTTAGGGGCAGCTGTATGAGATCATTTCAAACAGATCCACACAAGCTTTGTTCATGTGTAATGGGTCATAAAAGCCTACATTTTCAGTGTGTGTGTGTGTGTGAATGGTGGGCTCGTCAACAAACATGTTGAAGGATGAATGTAGCGGGAGTGTTTGTGACAGGATTCAATTAGCTTTTTCTTCTTTTATCTCTTTTTCATGCAACACCATGCAGATTTTGGCATTACGTCATTGCCAACTCACATGCAAAAGTCTTAAAAACTGTGGTTCTGTGGTGTTCTGTGTCACAAAAAAATAGGCTAGTGAAGAAAATACCAAATGCTGCTCATTTTTAGGACATTTCTTGAGACACCTGTTGAGAAAGTGTGATGGCCAAAACCTCACATCCGCCAAACAGCTGGTGTTTGGCTCTGTTTGTTCATACACAAACCTAACCATAATGTGGCAATAAAGCAAGATCAAACTAATCAATAACAGAAAAGGAGAACTAATATCAAAATCACATGTTAGCAAAGATACAGGGAGCACACAGATCAGACAATCGTGAAACCATGCGATTTAACAAGTAGGCGTCTATAGTACCTAGACTCACCTTCTGTGTAACAGTTTAATATTCCCTCTGAGTCAAACATTGGATCCCCATAGTCATCTGTTTTAGAGAAGGTTCCGGGTGGACACGTAGGGTAGGGTTCTTCAGTGGTATATGCTTCCGTAGTCCATATAGTGGTGGTGGGTTCAGGCGTAGTGGTGGGAACTCGAGTGGTAGTGGTAGTGGTGGTCCTGAGGCGAGGCAAGTCCAAGCCAAGTAACGGCTTTCCTCCAACCATAAGGATCTTCTCTTTAGGGTTGACCACAGGGCGACTGTCTCGACCGTGACCGAACAAAGCCATGCCTTCCTGTGTCAGTAATGGGCTTCCCAAGTGGTCTGATGATGAAATTGGGCATGATGGCATTATTATACATGGAAACTGAAAGTTGTAAATTCTAAATTCATGCATCATGAATATATTACCAAAAATGGTGTGTCCATCCTCGCCAAGCACTACTCTCTTGGGTTTGCCATGAGAGTCCTGCAAGACTTTTCCATCCTGGTTCATAAGAATTCCCAACTCCAAATCTACTATCTAGAAACCAAAAATGGTAATGACTTAAATTGAGTTAGGAGTTTTTGGTGAACAAATAAACTGTGTCTGTAATATCATGATAATCATAATTATTACACGTCAATTAATTTTACCCATTTGTTCCCATCGGGTCCAGTAATCAACCTTTTACCGACTGACTTGCTGGTTCCATGACTCGGGGACTCTTTAGCCTTTGCTGTTAGATTTGGTTGTTCATTTTTACCTAAACAATTACACGATTTAAAGCAGAGTCATTGTCTTACTGTGGGACGAATCATACTGTTTCATGCATTTTACCATTTGACTTTACCATTTCCATTGGCAGGTATAAGAGCTCCTCCATTGGGTGTTTTCCCTCTGAGGATAGGATAGCGACTTCTAGTCGCCTGTCCTCTAAAGCTGTCTCGAGCTGAAGATGGTGACAGAGAGCTAGCCTTGGTCTCTGTGAGTCTGCCATTGCTTGTCAGAGTAGGGACCCTACTGGCACTGCGGTCTGTGGTTAACGACGATCTGACTAAAGTCGATGAAGAGGAGGTAGATGATGAGGAAGACTCTGATGTCGAGGAACCCAGTCTGGAGTTGTATGCTTGTTGTGATCGGGTGGGAAGTCTTGAGCCACCAAACTGCCTTGTCGCTAAAAGAGGGGAGCGTATCCTTCCGTTTCCTCCAACATTAGGACGACGGTAAGATGGAGGCACCCCAGAAGATAAGCTAGTTCTTGAAGGAGTTTCTCTTGTAGCGACACTCTCATTCTCCTCCGTGTTCCGGTGGGGATCAGTTGATGTTATGACAGGATTCATTTGGTCCACTGAAGGCTCTGCAACATGTTTATTTATCCCACTGTTACTCTTATCAAGGTAGCCATTATTATAATTATTGTTGTTGTTAGAGGTTCCTCTGTGAATGGGCTCACTTATAGAATGGCGAGCATCAGAGTTGGAAGATCTTGCAGATGAAGATGAAGGAGATGACGGAGTGGGAGTTCTTGAGTCACTATAGTCTGCATTTTCACTAGTCAATGAGTGCTTAAAGGCATCCACCACCATCTTATTCTTCAGTGAGTCACGAGTAGATGCAGCTGTCGGACTGTCACTAGTCTCCTGTACTGAGGACACACTGGCAGAACCTGTGGTCTCTGAATCCTTTGTGGGTATCCTCACAATCGGTCTGCCAGCACCTATAGATGATGAAACTCTGCTCCCGGGGGTCCTACCACCTTGTCTCGTCCCTGAACCAAACCTGCCTGGGAGGTTTAATCTTTCAGCAAGTGAAGGACGAGCTCGTATACGAGGATCAGTTGCTTTTTCTGGTGGGCTGTCCTCCTTATCAGTTTCTTCTGTGGAATCTTCTTTGTAGCTTGAAGTAGGTTCTTCAACTTTAGTTTCCTCCGCTTCTTTCTGTAGTGGGGATCGTTCTGGCGATGTGTTTAAAATACGTGACTTATCTTGGTTGTATGACGAGATTTGAGATCCCCTGTTTGGAGTTGAATTTGGTTGATGTGAGGTGCTCTGTGACACGGAAGGATAAGTATTTCTGGTGTTTGTATCTGCACTATTTGATGTGGATGTTAATGTAAATAGTGATTTCTCTGAAGTAGATGGGTCTGATATTGCCTTGTTGTTGTTCCCTACATCTGATGTTTGTTGGCTTTGAGACTGGTCTGGTAAGGTGGACTGAGATGTTGCTTGATGCTGAATTCTGCTTGGCAAACGTGACAGTAATGTTGTGCTTGGTCTGTAACCATTGATCATTCTGGTTGAATTTCCCCTAAATAGAAGTCCCAGGTTCCTTCTGCCATAACCATACCTAGTACCAAGGCCAGACCCAATGGTTCGCCCAGATGAAATAGATCCCTTAGCTGTGCCCTCTGTTTGAGGTTGTGGGGTGTTCTCTTTTCTAACGGGAATGGTAGGTTTGCTATCTGTTGTACTGGGTTTATTGTAAATCACTTTGCTATGTTGATTTGTAAATGGTATATTCTTTTTATTGTCATCTGATTCTGGAATAGTAAAAGGTGAAGATGGTGTCTTAGGGGCTAATGGCAGGGAAGAAGACGAAGAGGCGGATGCAGAAGAACCAGTATGAACTCCTCCTCTTTGATGGAGCCTGAGCTTCATTGGTTTCCTTTGCTGTGGATAAAGTAAAGCAGGTTTAGTTGGGGAGAGTGTAAAAACTTTGAGGCTGGGGGTCTCAGGAGTGGAGGGCCCATACACTTCACTGTCAATTTCGTCCTCAGATTCAGGGGAAACTTCATTATGTGGTTCTTTTGTCTCCATCACCATAGTTGTCATCTCTTTTTCTGGGGACAGGGTTGTTGTTTTCTTCCTGTCATCTTCATCTTCAACATCTGCATCTGAGGTGCTGGCTCTGTTGGGTCCACCCCTGACTGAACCTCTTACAGAGGAAAAGATGCTGTGATAAGAACGTGTCTGGGACAGTGGGCGCCCCCGTCTACTAACAGGGGCAGAGTTGCGTGGCTGACTGGGCGTCGTCGGTTCTTCTGGTTCCTCTGTTGACTGGAGGTCTGATTTGTCATGGGAGTCATCATATTTGGAAGGGTTGTGGCTCATCCGCTGGCTGGCCTTGTTTCTTGAGAATGATGAAACAGCACTGCTGGCTGGCAACAGAGAAAACAAGTCTCAAATTTAGGGCAGAAACATTTTTCACACATTTAAAGTAAAGTGGTCTTACATGCTGGCATGATAACAGTGAATGCCTTGCTTTGTGGTCCCTGTCCCCTCCTGTTGGTGGCTTTGATCTTAAAGATGTACCGCTCTCCAGGTGTTAAACCGTCAATTGTAGCTGTGGTAGTGCTACTACGATATGTCACCGTTTTCATTCCAAATGGCTTCAGTGCAGGAGCATAAGAAAGGATGTACTCTGTGTGGAGATAGAGTTTAAACAACTATTGAGAAGACATAAACTAGAAAAACACAGCTGAAGATCTCTGGTACTGCTGATTTAGTGCTATCATAAAAGAGCCCATTCTTGGCAATGCATGAGTCTTATCATATTGACCTAAATGTAAGATATTTAGGGATGGTATTATTTTACTCAACTCACAAAAAAGTAAAAACAAAAACAGGTATTTAGGGTTTAGAAATGTATGCATGTGGCGCCAAACCTTTTTTTCCTGTCACTCAAACACACCAGTTTCAACAAAGAAGAAAAAATTATACTAATTTCAAGATGGTGAGCAATGAAGTAGTAATCAAACAACTACCAGTTAAGAAATTAGATATTGTATTTTATTTGTTTTTATCTTCAACAGTATTTAAAACATGAGCTTGAAAAAAGTATGCCTTATGAAAATGGTGTTGTAATATTTAGTATTAAATTTTAGTCTTTTAGTTCATACCTCGAATCCTCCCATTGGTTTCTTCAGGGGGATCCCATGTGGCTGTCACAGCAGTGCCTTTCCCCCGTAGTGGTTTGACCTCAAAGTTCTCCGGTGGCCCAGATGGTGCTTGTAAGTGAGGAAGGAACAAATCAGAAACAGAGGGGGCAACAAGAGAATATTTTTTTTTCCTGGAAGTACATCAAACTAGAAAATAGACCAGAGCAGGGGCCAAAACGAAGGAAAACATCGCTGCCATACATTTTGTGCGATCCTTTGAGATCATCATGCAAGTAAAATAGATAGAGAACTAGGCTGTAAGCCAGGAAATAAAGCTGACATTGCAATGAACCACTGCATAGTGTGCTGCAGTCCAAAGCAGAATCCAATCATAACAAAAAGGAAATAGGAAGTGAGTGTGGTTTGAGTACAGTACAAGTTGGATTTAGAGAAGGCAAAAGCACAACTGAACACATTTTCATCTTGAGGAACACTATTGAGCAGTCCGTCGAATGGTAAACATCTCTCTACACAAATGTTGTCGACTTTGAGAAAGCATTAGATTTGATTCATAGAGAAAGTTTGTGGGCGATATTGAGGCAATATGTTATACCAAACAAACTTATAGATATTGTGAAGCTGCTGTGTTAAGATAGTATGTGTGCAGTACTAGACAAAGGTGAAACAACAGATTGGTTTAAAGTGAAAACGGGTGTCAAGCAAGGAAGTGTTATGTCTGGATTGTTGTTCCTTTTCATCATTGACTGGGTGATGCTAGAGACTAAACGATGTAAAAACTGGAAGATCTGAATTTAACCAACAATATTGCCCTGTTGTCCTCAATACATTCACATACTTCCCCAACACATTTACGGATTCAGAGTAAAACAAATACAATGCCAAGGCAAGCCAAAAGAGTTGGACTAAAGATCAATGAAAAAGGACTAAGATCTTGACATTGAACAACAGAAATAATGACACTATTAAATTAGACAGAAATGACATTGAAGATGTAGATGAATTCACTTAACTTGGTGCAGTTGTGAGCAAGGAGTGCAGAAGTGGAAAATATATGAATAGCAGATTGAACAGCATTCACATAACTAAACAAAAATTGGAATTTAAATCAGATTAGTAAGAAAATTAAAATCAAACTGTACAAATCTAGTGTCAGACCTGTTTTACTGTATGGATGTGAGACGTAGAATACAATCAAAAGTGATGAAAGAAAGTTGGGCTCTTTCCAATTCAAATGTCATAAAAGAATATTGAAGGTCTATTGGCCCAATATAATTTCAATTGATGAACTCAATAAACTCACCCAAATTAACAGAATAAGCCAGGAAGTCAAAAAAAGGAGATGGAAATGAATTGGTCACCATAATCACCATTGCATGATAGCCTTAACATGGCATCCAGATGGCAAAAGAAGAGTGGGCAGACCGAAAACAACCTGGAGAATGACTATCGAGAAAGAAAGAAAAAAGGGAGGATAGAATAACTGGAAAGACGACAAAAGGCATGCTAGCAACATGACACAATGGAAGATGAGTGTGGAGGCCTTATGTGCCACAAGACACGAAGAGGATAGGTAAGGTAAGGTGGTTTGAGTAGAAAGTAGATACCAATAAATTGGATTATAATAATGCAGGGTTTGATTAATTTATGATAATCTGTGTTTTCAAAGTTTTCCCTTTGTTCAAGAAGAAAGCATTGTACACTCCTGCTCATACCTGACTCGGGGGTCCTCTGAAAGACAGACACGCTCCACTTGCCCTCATTTCCCCCCTGAGAGATTCTGACGGCGAACTCATACATGCTATCAGCATACAGGGTGTCTATCATCAGTCTCCGCTGGGCGCTGTCCCTGTACTCCCAGCGCGCTGACTCACCCTTCTCTCTGTATCTGACTGTGTAGGATCTAATAAGACAAAGTGAAGCTTTCACTCTCATGGGGAAAATGGTAAGTATTCATTAAAAGATTTTTTGCACTACCTGAGTTCACTGGACTCAACTTTCCCCATTTCCACAAGAGGGTCAATCCAGGAGATGAGGACTGATTTAGGAGACATAACCCTGACACTGATGTCCTTAGCTTCATACTCAGGAGGTTCTGAAAAGCACAGTCACACACACATTCTTACGTAAACATGAATGGAAATTACCTGTACTGAGAATGATTGTGCGCAATGTACCTGGTGTGGATAATTTGGCTGCCGCTCTGTTAGCAGGAGCACTCTGGCCCAGGACTTTCTGTGCCTGAAGTGACACCACATGAACGGACTCAGATGCTATGAATAGAAAGGGATACCAGGCACGACCAGGGTTTACACTATTGACACTAAAGATTGAACAAACAAAATTCTTTGTTTACAGTTATTACACTCTTGTCGCTACATAAAGCTGAATCCTTCAGTTAACCCTAACTCAATGATCTTTATGTTTAGTATGTAAAATAGGTGGGTTCTCTTACTTAATTTGGCTGCATAACGGTTCCTCTGGTCAGACTGAGGTTTGGCATTATGTTGCTGTCTCCTCTCCGGTAAAGTTGTCCTTGTCAAAAATCTCTCAGGTGGATGTGGTCCAGAAGAAGACTGTGGTGCCCTCCTCCAGTGTGTCCTAGAGTTAGAGGCACCCGGACGGTAAGCTGTTCTGTTCACTCTGTTCGCACGCTTCGGAAAGGACTGATTCCTGGCTGCAGTATATGTTGACCTAACTGGACCTGTATACGGGTAAAAGACAAAAGGTGTTTTTAGAAGCTCGGTACACCTAAGTCCATATTTCAAGTGCAGAAAAGTCAGCTACAAGAGCCATTACCATTACCAATTAACAATAGACTTAAAATCACACAAGGACTCAGTGATAAACAGAATGTATTTACCCTCTATATTTACCTATA
Organism: Nerophis lumbriciformis; assembly: GCF_033978685.3. NCBI lineage: Eukaryota > Metazoa > Chordata > Actinopteri > Syngnathiformes > Syngnathidae > Nerophis > Nerophis lumbriciformis. Next base: position 18,989,644 of record NC_084573.2, read on the forward strand.
TATTCACCATATATATTTACCCTATATATATATACTTTAGACGAGAGATGTGTCAAACTCTGAACTAAGCACCAATAAATCACAGGGCCTATAGAGACAAACAACCAGGCTGTTTCTTGTCAATTGCTTTAAAGTCCACATCGACAACAACTCAAGATTCAAGCAAGTCCGTCAATCTTCAGAATCTGGCAAGAGCTCTCTGAGTGATACCGCTGGCATCGTAACCTCCAAAAAATTCTTCTGAACCTCCTACTCTTTAATCTCCCTTTCCCCCCCATTTTCATAATCTGTGTCAGATAAGCATAAAACGCCTTGTGGGCCATAAGAACATCTGCATACACAGCTGGGTGAGCGTAAACATGTCAGCTGATACAAGGAAGGGGTTTTAATGAGTTTCAAATGTGTTTACCAATATTGTGTTGCTAGGCTTCCCCACTCAGAGATCATCAGGGTGGGTCAACTTTTCAGCCTCTTATGTTAAATTTAAACTACATTGTTCAAAGCACTCAATTCATGTTTGTTTGCTCCTAAATGGCACAATTTAGATCTGGGCAGCATCAAGATATCGGAACTAGTTATCTGGCACATGGCACTGTGACTTATCGTGCCACAGTTTCTCACAAAATTGAGTCCACCTACACAATCTACAAACCATTTTTATTACAGTATATCAATTCCAGACATCATACTTGGATATACATCCACATCCCACACCCCGGATTGTAAATAATGTAAATAATTCAATGTATATACTCTGATGATTATCTTGTGTGATGATTGTATTATGATGATAGTATATCTGTATCATGAATCAATGGACCCCGACTTAAACAAGTTGAAAAACGTATTCGGGTGTTACCATTTAGTGGTCAATTGTACGGAATATGTACTGTACTGTGCAATCTACTAATAAAAGTTTCAATCAATCAATCAATACATGGGTATTGTGTGTACAGTTTGTACAGCAGTATGGTTTCTATGATTTATTTAACGTCTGAACATTTTAACATTTTTTATTACAGTAATTAATCCTACGGAAAAATACTTACCATAGAGTAGTCAGTGTATAGCTTGTATACCAGTGTAGATTTACTAGTTACAGAAAATTACTCAACACACAACCATTGTTTTTTAAATAGCTAAGATTTTACAAATTTTTCTGGTTGTTAACTGAGATAGATAACACATTTAGTATATTTTAAATAATAAATTTACATCCAAATCCTAACATTCTGTATTATTCTAAAAATAGAGTTTTAAAAATATGTTTTTTAGGCCAACAGTGCACATTTAAGTGGTACGCCAGCAGCCAAAAAGTTTTATTGTAACTAATATACAAAAATATATATTATGAGAATCGTGCTGAATCGAAATACAATTCTGAATCGAATTGTCACCCCAAGAATTGGAATCAAATCGAATCGTGAGGAGCTCAAAGATTCCAACCTCTATTGTTCAAGCATCAGAGATGTCCGATAATATCGGCCGGCCGATATTGTCGGCCGATAAATTATCGGTATCGGTTTCAAAAAGTAAAATTAATGATTTTTTTTAAAACGCCGCTGTACGTAGCGGTAAGTACAGAACAGTTGCGTCTCCAAGTCAGCAGCCCCTCCCATCTCCCCTCTCCCACACACAACACAGGAGTTGACGACTGCAGCATGAGAGGTTTACTGGCGACGCTTGATGATCTCATCAAAACGCTGCGCGCGGAACATAACAACAACAAGAGTGTGTTGTTGCCGGTGCTGTAGCCGTGGCTAACAAGCGAGCTCGCTTGGAGACTGACTAACGACACCATGTCTATGGTTTGGGATTATTTTAAAGTGTGTCTGATGGATAAAAAACTGGCAATTTGCAATGACTGCAAAAAGTTGGTTATGCGAGGAGGAACCAAGACGTCTTCCTTCAGCATTTCAGAAGCTCTGACTGACTGCTAGGCCACTTCAAGCTCTCACCACTAGCTTGCAGCACATTTTTGTTACTCATACAAATACATGAGAGCAGGGCAGATTGAGCCCAGTTTATAAATCCCTGTTATACAGTATGCCAGGCAGTCTTGCACTAAAGGAGGACTATGTTATTTTTTACCTTATTACTCTGGACTGAAGCTGTGTGCCTTCATTGTTTTTGTAGCTGTTGTTTTGAGGCATGTTTAAAAAAAATAATTAAAAAATGCACTTTGTAAAAGTCAAAGTATAGTATTTCCCATAGTTGTAGTGGGTATCAGGATTATCTCAAGGAGAGCATGTCCCAAATTCCAAGCTGCTGTTTTGAGGCATGTTAAAAAAAATAATGCACTTTGTGACTTCAATAATAAATATGGCAGTGCCATGTTGGCACTTTTTTTCATAACTTGAGTTGAAGTTGTTCTCTTATTTTGGAAAACCATGTTATATTGTTTAATGCATCCAGCGGGGCATCACAACAAAATTAGGCATAATAATGTGTTAATTCCACAACTGTATATCGGTATCGGTTGATATCGGTATCGGTAATTAAGAGTTGGACAATATCGGAATATCGGATATCGGCAAAAAAGCCATCTCTACATCCAAACCTTCATTTCTCCTCATGTTTCTTTTTCAACAGAGCGTAAATAACCACATATGGTTTTAATTAAAAAAAACAACACTTCTTTTTCTGAAACTATGTGCAAACCAAACCAACCAAAAATCTTTCTGAAAATAGTCCTTGTTAATAGTTTGACGAATCACCCATTGATTGCACATTTCTCTCTCTGTTATGTCCCAGAAGTGTTTGACAAGCAAACTCAAGCGTAGACATAGTTATTGGATCATTTTTTCTTTGATTCTTTTAGGAGGAGGGGAGTGAGTGTAGAAGGGAAATGTGGTGGAGAAGAGGGCGCAGGAGATTAATGATCTGTCTGGAGCTAAAAGCAGGCAAAAAGTTTGAAGGTTGGAAGAAGCAACGAACGGAGGGGAGTGAGTAGATGACAATGAGGGGAGGAAAAGAGATGAACGCTGGGTAATAAATCCCGTAACTCAGGTGATGAGCGAATGAAAAGGCACTTGATTTATTGTGCCTTCCGGTCAAATGAGTAAAAATATTAGGTACACTTGCAAATAGGTATGTGCCAATCGATCGGCCACATCAGTATCGGACCAATTTTGTGAAGTAGAACGTCGTCGCCATTGTCAATTAATGCCAATCACAAACCCCGATTCCCTCTGGTTGACACTGTATTTATTTTTTGACAAGTGAGCAGCTCATTATGTGTCTCCATACACAGTGGGGTGACGCTCCCGTAAGTTCATAATGATCACCTCCATTACAGCAACTAAACTCCATTTCTTAGTATCTTATGTATTAGGGGTGTAAAGATGATATATCGATTTATATTCCTAGATTTCAATTATATCGATTTGTGCTCGGCAACTTTGCCTTCCGGAAGATATGTATCGATCCAAGATTGTTATAAAAGGGAATCGATCAATTTTATCGAAAAGGAAAACATTGTATTTAAGAAAAGCAGACTTTATACAAAGTTTAGCACTTTTAAAGATAAGGTAGTTAAACATTAAGTCTTTTGGCTTTGGCGTCATCAACACAAAAATGGCGCATAACTACGATTGTCGAGAAATGTCATAACAAAAGGAAATGCCACTAGACAATATCAAAACTACAACACAACAACTTTCAATACAGCATGATTGCAAAAGCACCAACAAAGACAAACGGCACATTACAATAATATACAGTGAAGCCACAACAGAACTATGAGCCCCAAAAAACGCGACCGACACAACAGAAGTGACATTGGAGGAAGTTAAGGAACTATGGCGATGTACCGACTTCCGGAACACCACAACATGCAACTGTCAGACAAGGAAACATCATTTTATTATAAACAAAAAAAAATACAAGAAATGGATGAAGGAGGCCATGGAAATTAGGAAGCGAGGGGCCAACACCATCAACAGGCATGAGGGGGCATACATGCTTCTGCACACCATGACGCTGTCCTTCATCGGCAGTGCCAGGGCGAAGAAGAGAAAACAGATATGGCTAGGTCGGAAAATGTTATTTAGCAGGTACATTTACTGTTAAAATGTTGGTTACTTTAGTTTTATTGAAATTTGCTTGAATGCTGAAAATGTGAGCAGAAAAGGTTTCCTCTTGTTAATTCAACCTAAAGTGTTGGTTGCACTTTATTCAAATAAGATGGGAATGCATTTGCCATTAATTTTTGTTTACTTTCTTTTTGTATCCATAATTCATTTATGGATACATTGACTCTTTATTTATTATAATACCAAATAATTTAACATACTATTGCTGTTACCTGTTGATGAGTTGCTGACAGGTGCGCCGCTCAGCACAGCAAAGCCGTCAAGGTTTACCCATTCGGGATCTAAAAATAAAAATGATGTGTAAAATGATCTGCTAACATGCATTTGCAGTTATATATATATATATATATATATATATAAAATGGAAATTACCATTCCTAGTAAATACAATGAATGAAGAGTAAAAAGGCCTTGTTAATACAACACGGTCACGGCATATCATAGAAATCCTCGAATACTACAAATATTCCTGTTAGGCTAGACATGACATCAGATCAGAGCAATTACTGTCAATCAAAAGTGAGCTTTCTCTCCGTAAAGGCAGTAGGTTCTTTTAAAAAAAATACTGTTATTATTATTATTTTCTTAAAATTGGAAGGTTCTAATACACAGCTCTTGTGTTCCTCATGTTTTGGTCACTGAGGTCATTTTCTTTTGGGATGTTCAGTACAACTTTGGTGTGCCATCACTCTGCTAACTAACCTTTACCGTACTCATTGTTTTCTCCGGGGAATTGGTCAAAAGTTTCCATTCACTGTTTTTTCCCCCCAGTCTCTTTCTCCCCATCGTATTCAGTGTCACTCTTCCCAAATCAAAGCAAACCTGCCTTTGATGTTCCAACAGTAGCTTTCCAGACACATTTACGACGCAAAGGTTAGTGCCACGGTGTTATTTACGACACTACTGAGGAAATAACACACAATCTGCAGGATTTGTTTCTGTTTTGGAAAGGCACAATTCCAGACATTTACGACTTCACGGCTGTTACGGATGGCAAGGTTACTACAGTGCACATGTGAACTCAAAGAAGAAAATCTCTTTTTGATACACTATGAACACGTCTTTGGAACTTTTTGTCTTCTATTATGACTAGGTGTGTAATGTTTCGATTCAGAATTTGTGGTTACCGATTCGATTTAGGGCCGATATTTTTTTAGAACAATACGATCCAAAACGATTCACTTAGTTGAAACTGATTCAGTAACTTTTTTGCAAAAAATTTCAACCAGTGTGACTGTGAAATAAATACTGGATACTGGACACTATAGGTGAAATGTCTATATTATTGTTTTTTCTTGTAAGAGAATACATGAATTATGGATACAAACAATCTAGTAAACATCAATTAATAGCCAGTACATTCACAGCATATTTAAATATACTTCAACCAACACATTAGGTTGAATTAACAAGAGTAAACCTTTTCTGCTCACATTTAACATTCAAGCAATTTTTAACAAAAGTACAGTAACCAACATTTTAACAGTAGATGTACCTGCTACTCTTGCTGTTGTTTTACTAATTAAAAATAATACAATATTAAAAATGGAGTTCAACCAACATCTCCTCTGGTTGAATTAACAGTAGGTTTAGCTGCTACTTTTACTGTTGTTTTTTGACATACAAATAGTACAAATACAAAATTAATTAATATAAAAAATTAAATGCAACAAAATCTCTTCAGGTCAAATAAGCAGTGGTTTGACCTGCTGCTACTCTCATTTCATTAAACAGCTACGATAGCAAAGAAAAGTCACAACAAATGCAAAAGCCAACAACATAACACAATAACACAACAACTATAAGCCAAAACACGACAATACAAAGACAGAACGGATGTGACAGTGGACAAGTTTCGGCGACTCACCGACTTCCTGAGACAGAAAGTTGAAAACGGTGTAATAAAAACGGTGTAATAAAAAGTAAGTAAACCACTTTTTCAGTCATAAAACACATTTGATGGTGTTGGCACCTCGCTTCCTAATTTCCATAGCCTCCTTCATCCATATTTGATTCTGATGAAATGTCTTCTCCTTTAAAGGGAATTTGCATGTTGTGTGTTACACTTCATGTTGTTGTGTTGTGGAAGTCAGTGCGTTGCCTAACTTGCCCCGCTGTCACTTCCGGTGTAGTGGGCATGTCTTTTGTAGCTTAAAGTTGTGTTGCGGCTTTAAATTATTGTGTTGCGTTGTTTGCATTTGTTATGGCTTTTGCAATCGTGCAAGCTATCCGCTTTTTTTGTTTTGGTAAAGTCACAGACGGGAAAAATAGACTTAACATTTAACTTCCTTGTTTTTAAAAGTGTTAAACTTCATATGAAGTCTGCCGTTTTTAAAGCCAATGTTTTCCTAGTGTCAATAAAATCAATCAATTCCCTTTTAAAACATTCTTAGATCGATACCTATCTTCCGGAAGGCAATCTTGCCGAGCACAGATCGATAAACTTGAAATGCAGGAATATAAATCGATCTATCTATGTATCGATCAATCGTTACTCCCCCTAAATACTTATATACTATGTTCAGGAAGTTGGTCCGTCACCATAGCTTGCTTTGCTGTCACTTCCGTCAAGTTTTTTTTGCGTCCTTTATGGCTTAAATTTGCGTTGTGGCGTTTGTAATTGTTGTGGCTTTGGCAATCGTGCTGTAGCTGAAAGTTGTTGTGTTGGAATTTATGATATTTTGTCGCGTTTGCATTTGTTGCAGAGGTGGGACCAAGTCATTGTTTTGCAAGTCACAAGTAAGTCTCAAGTCTTTGCCCTCAAGTCCGAGTCAAGTCCCGAGTCAAGACAGGCAAGCCCCGAGTCAAGTCCAAAGTCAAGACTGGAAAGTCTCAAGTCAAGTCCTAAGTCCTGCATTTTGAGTTTCGAGTCCTTTCAAGTCCTTTTAACCACAGACTAATATATTAACACAGATTGTGTATGCTTTTCAAACGCTGTATTTATTTATTAAAACAAGTGCATTTTAAATTGCAGGAAAGAAAATTGTGCTGACATTGCACTTTATAATAGCACTATTAACCAGTCATTTTAAACATTAACTCATTCCTTTACAGAACAAACACATTGAAAAATAAAGTGCAAATGTACTTATTTGTACAAAAGTGTTAACATTGAAAAAACATGACATATACGTGAACATTACAAAAAAGTTGTACTTTTTATATGTCAGGGCCCTATGCTGCATTGCATTTGCAAAAGACCAAATTAGCCAAGAGTCTGTCAGTCATTTGTGCACGATGGGGGCGTAGTATGATGCCACCAAGCCGGAAAACTCGCTCCACTGGAGCACTGGAGGCAGGCACTGCCAAGACTCTCATGGCCACTCGGAACAGTGAAGGAAGAGTCTTCATGTTCAATGCCCAGAACAAAAGGGGGAGAGAGTTTTTTTGGGTTGGTGCACTACTTGTAAGTGTATCTTGTGTTTTTTATGTTGATTTAATTAAAAAAAGAATTTTTTTTTTTTTATTTCTTGTGCGGCCCGATGCCAATCGATCCACGGACCAGTACCGGGCCGTGGCCCGGTGGTTGGGGACCACTGAGGTAAACAACCAACAGTATGTCAGAAAGCTAGCTAAAACGGTACACATATTGATAATATAGTATACATTTTAACTGACCTTTATTTTACTATTTTTGTCTTTTTTTAGGTGGCTAAAATACGCGGTGCTGCTGACCGCCGTCTAACGTTACGTGTGATATATTGACTAACGTAACCCTGCTTAAAAAAATCACTGAACAAAAAGTATGAATAAGGTAGTGAACTGCAACAGATTCCCGTGTTTGCAATAACGTTATAACGTTAGCAGTGAGTTTACAGCCTCACTGATTTAACTACACAGCAAATAAAAGTCACGTTACTTAGCCAATAAACGTTATCTTACATTCAAAACTTACCGTTCTTTGTGCAACTTCAAATGCCGGACGAAGTTGGAAGTTGTTGCCTCTCCATCAGTAATTTTCGAACCGCATGTGTTGCATACTGCAAACCGTTTTGTGTTGACCACCTCGTAATCTTTATACCCAAACAAAATAATTTTAGGTATCATTTTCTGTTCACTGGCGTGTGGTTTGGACATGTCTTCTTCGTTGGTTGTCCTGCAATTTGATTGGATGAATGCTGTGTGATGAAAACAAAGTAGATCTAATTTGATTGGCTGTTGTACTGAGCGCACACCAGCTGACACACGCAACGCTGATAGACAAGTACACAATGACAAATACGGAGCGCTCCCGAATAACTTTTTCATCTTTGGGTTTTGGGGAAAGTAGCAAGTCATGTCAAGTCATGTCAATTCAAAAGGCTCAAGTCCAAGTGAAGTCACAAGTCATTGATGTTAAAGTCTAAGTCGAGTTGCAAGTCTTTTTACATTTTGTCAAGTCGAGTCTAAAGTCATCAAATTCATGACTCGAGTCTGACTCGAGTCCAAGTCATGTGACTCGAGTCCACACCTCTGATTTGTTGTGACTTTTCTCGCCATTTTCGTTTTGCAGACTGATGGTGATGACGCCACAGACGGGCAGACAGACTTGACTAACGTTTAATGTCCTTATAATTAAAAGTAGTAAACTTAATAGAAAGTCTGCAGATCTTTAATCCAATGTTTTCCTTTTTCTAATACCGATAAAATCCATTGATTTCCTTTTCAAATCGTTGTTGGATCGATACTTATCTTCCGGAAGACACATTTACAGGGCACAGGTCGATGTAGTTGAATCTAAGGAATGATATATTGGTTAATCGTTACATCCCTAATTACGACTTCATTACACTCATAACCTAACAACTTTATTGTCATAATATTTCTACTTTATCCTTGTAACATTTTCTCACAAGAGAAACTATCTTTGCAACTGTGTTACCGTATCTTTACAACTTTATTATTAATATTACCCATGTTTCTTACAAAAAAATACTACTTCACTGAGGTTATGAATTTTTCATGTATTACTCATATTCTAACTTTTTCACTACACAACTTACTCATGGTAACTTAATCTCATAGTAACATTGCAACTTTACTTCAAATTTTGTGGCGTATTATTTAACAACACTATTATTTCAAATTTATTTTTGTAAAATTACTGGTGTCTTACAATAGCCGACTATTCCATTCAGAGAATTTGATTTGACTATTGACATTGCAGTCAAATTGTCAGATATTCAACTGTCGTTGCTTCCTGATGTGATGTGTCTAAAAACAGAAAATTAAAGGCCTACTGAAACCCACTACTACCGACCACGCAGTCTGATAGTTTATATATCAATGATGAAATCTTAACATTGCAAAACATGCCAATACGGCCGGGTTAGCTTACTAAAGTGCAAATTTAAATTTTGCGCGAAATATCCTGCTGAAAACGTCTCGGTATGGTGACGTCAGCGCGTGACGTCACGGATTGTAAAGGACATTTTGGGACAGCATGGTGGCCAGCTATTAAGTCGTCTGTTTTCATCGCAAAATTCCACAGTATTCTGGACATCTGTGTTCGTGAATCTTTTGCAATTTGTTCCATGAACAATGGAGACAGCAAAGAAGAAAGCTGTAGGTGGGAAGCGGTATATTGCGGCCGACTGCAGCAACACAAACACAGCCGGTGTTTCATTGTTTACATTCCCGGAAGATGACAGTCAAGCTTTACCATTGGCCTGTGGAGAACTTGGACAACAGAGACTCTTACCAGGAGGACTTTGAGTTGGATACGCAGACACGGTACCAGGAGTACGAATGCAGCTGCGGCTTCCAAACATTTGATTGCTTGCCCGTACGTGCGTGCCGCTATGTGCATGTCACGTACATAACTTTGGGGACTTTGGGGAAATATATGTGCTGTATGAACTTTGGGGAGGTGAACGGTACTTTGGGCTGTGGGATTGAGTGTGTTGTGCAGGTGTTTGAGTTGTATTGGCGGGTTATATTGACGGGAGGGGGGAGGTGAAATATTTTTGTCTGCAAACAAGAATAGTTTACCTATGTTTTAAGAAGACATGATGACCGCAATTGATCTACTGTTTTGGGAGGATGTTCTGAGAAAGGGCTATCGGGACAGAGCCCCCCCTACCATGAATTGATTAACGTGGACCCCGACTTAAACAAGTTGAAAAACTTATTTGGTGTTACCATTTATTGGTCAATTGTACGGAATATGTACTGTACTGTGCAATCTACTAATAAAAGTTTCAATCAATCAATCAATCAAAGTCGACCACCAAAATCCGCCATTGGCCTTGGTAGGGCTCAACAAAAAATGGACTCGGCGTGGGCAGAACGAGTTTGTTCAAACAGGAAGTCTCCCTCACTGCTCCCTACTGGAAACGGTAATGATCTCTCTTCAGATTCACTTACGGAAGGAAACTTTGTTACTATGTTCACGTCCTCTAAATAGTCAAGTTTGATTGTCTTCTCGGCGAAATGCCAGAGTCGAAGCCAAGCCCAGCGGGACCGATCCGAAGACCTCAATTAACTATCTAATCTCTGCAATGTTTTTGTATACCTTAGTGTTTTATCCTTTCAGAGGTAAACATTTGTGAATTAGATCTTTTTATTTGTGGGGATCCCAATTAGCTGTATTTCTGCTAGCATACATGTAGCATACATGCTAACATACCAGGATGCCTGATTTCGACTATGGGCAAAATGTAACGAATCAGATTAATCTATGAAAATCTGGCTTAGTCGAAGATTGCCCCAAAAAGGACCACTTTCTCTCACATTATTACAACTCTACTCTTTTCTCGTAGTATTACAACTTTATTTTCGTAACATTACAACTTTTTATCGACTTCAGTTTCTGACCTTATTCCTTGTGCTTTATTCTTGCAACTTTACCACTTTTTCCTCGTAATATTAACTTTCCACCCCCCTTTTCTCCATGGCCCTAATACTCTGTGAAGACACAAGTACAGTAATCACAACAAACAGAGGACGGGCTGGCTACAATCACTATTGAAGCATGGCCGGAAGATTCCAAGTAAAGAGGAAAATGGAATAACTATTATAGCAGGCCACGCTGTCCGTGCAGCAATGTGTAGTCTAGACAGCAGGACAAGGTCGGGAATGATTTAAGACCCTAAAACCCTAAAGCTCACAATAATCATCGTCTTCCGTGCTTATGATCGTAGCACAACAAGCCTTCACTAGAACTATCTCATTATTATTAGTTCCATCTTGTCAGTCATTCAGTGTCTATCTTACCTACATCCTCCACTAGGTGGGAGCGGCTCTCCTTGCCCATGCGGGCATAGCGATGAGTTCTCATTGGTCTGTTGCCGCTGACCACAGGTCTTCCATCAAGAAGAATAGAAGGCTCCCAGCTCTCCCTCAGGCTCTTATCCATTGAAGTTGGCTTCCCATGATGTGACCGCAGGGGTTTATCTGCTGGAATGAAAATCATACATGGATACATTGTTGTTTCCATAAAAAGTCTTTTTGGACGATGTCTTGAACTTCTTTTCTTTTTTTTGTTCGAGACAACCACTGATCAAAAACAGTTCAAGCAGCTAACTTAAAGATAATTAGGTGTTAGAGTGTGTTTGAAGGCTAAAAAGATTTGGGACACACATGTTCACACAAGAAGACGACACATATGCAATTAAGCCCTGAGGTTCTCCGCTGTGTTTCAGCTTTTACAAGAGCACCTCTCACCTTGCCACCAAAATCCACAAGCGCTGACCTGTAGCTCCACCCAAACGACTTTGCCTTTAACCCCAATAACCCAACTAAAAACTACCATTACAAGCCAGAGCCACCAGTGATGCTGTTATCAGGGTTCAGACACCTTTTCCATGGCCAAATTCAAGCACTTTTTAAGGACTTTCAAGATCAATTTTCCAGTTTTTCCAGTACCCTTCAAAAGGCGAAAACCAGTGTGAATCAATCCATAGCCTTGTTGTTTGAGGTCACCAAATACTGTCTGTAGGAAAAATACGGAAAATCTGCTAAAACCTACGCCTAACATTGAACCAGCAGTTATCATTAACTGAATGGGGTATAGAAAATGAAGCAGTGTTTCTGTAGACTATTCAATGTCATTGGTGTTTGCAAACGTGTCTCCATTTGTGTTGTTTTTCAAATTTCTTGTTCTTTTTCTTACTTACAGCACTCAATAACATCGAACAGCACGGATTGATTCACACCGTATTTGTGCTTGCAAACTGCATAATGTGATATACGTAAATACACGCACCCTCAAAATGTCAATTTCACTCATTTATTAACAAAACTGTTCCACATTAATATAAGAATAATAAATTAAAAGAAAATATTTTGTTGTTTCACAACACCTCAGCCACCTTTAAGCATATCTAGCCTTATAACTGTGGCTATGATAACAAATCGATTTTTAGTTGAGGGAAGTTCTTAACATTATAATTTATCTTTGACAAACGCTCGCTTTTTGCTTTTCATAGCTCGTAATAACTGTCCGTGATTAACATGTAATCTAGCGCTGATCTCACAGTTTAGGTCTAGCATGTACCAAAAGGTTAGAAAACAAAACTTTAGCTAATGTTAGTTAACTTGTAGGGCTAGTAATCTCTGTGGCTTACCTTTCATATGACTCGAGAGAGAAGACTCTCCCATTGCGAAAAGCTGGATTTCCATTTTGCATACTTTGCAGAAGGCTACTTGTGGACTTGGTCAACGTTTTATCCAAAGTTTGTATTTGTTATTTTCCATCCAATGTTCATTAAAACGACAACCTCCCGGCATGATGCACCATTGTCCTCTTGGGGGCGACACAGAGCCGTATATACATGACAACAACCTAATGTAAGGGCTCGTGCATAGCCGACAGATCAAGTGTGTAGCTTTCATTTTTAAAGAAAGTTATTGTATTTTTTTCCATTTTATAATTAGCCTATTGAGTCAGACTGCCGAGAAATATGATGAACATTTCCAAGCATTTACAAGCACTTCACCCAAAATTCAAGCATTTTCCAAACCTTGAAAACACGACATTAAAATCCAAGCATTTTCAATGTTTTAAGCACCCGTACGAACCCTGTGTTATGTTTTAGGGCTGGTTGCGCAACAGAAAGTCCCATTCTGTGCACCTGCCGGGGTTTAAATATCAGCGTCTCTAATTTAATCATTGTCAAAAATGTGCATATATATGATTCCCATTCATGTATTTTCTCTGAGTCAGGTTTCATGTCAAATTATGCCAGAGGCTACAGAATTCCTTGTGGCACCTATATGGGTCTTCCTTTCCACCTGACCTTAAGTTAACTCTTTCATGTTGGTGGTTCTTTATGACGAAGAATGATTGTTGCCCTCTGGCTGAAGACATTAACACCAGCACATCAATCAGCACAATGTCAGAAGAAATGCTGTCTTTCAATAATTGATTGCTGAATGTTGATTTGTGAGTAAGGTAAAGCAACAGCCTAGGGTGTTTTAGCACTGGCCAATGAGTTCATGCACGTATGTGAAGTCATATATACACATCAGCGAGCCAGGAGTAGTGGAAAAAATATTTGTCTATAAAAAGTCAAAGCTGAAACATTAAAACCATAAAGGAACAGAACAACAAATAAGTAGATAAATAATTAAAAAATGTTAATAATACAAATAAAAATGCAAATTTTATGAAAAAAAAGGCTTAATATTACAATAATAGTCATCCATCCATCCATTCATCATTTTCTTCCGTTTATCCCAGGTCGGGTCGCGGGGGCAGCAGCCTAAACAGGGAAGCCCAGACTTTCCTCTCCCCAGCCACTTCGTCCAGCTCTTCCCGGGAGATCCGGAGGCGTTCCCAGGCCAGCAGGGAGATATAGTCTTCCCAACGTGTCCTGAGTCTTCCCCGTGGCCTCCTACCGGTCGGACGTGCCCTAAACACCTCCCTAGGGAGGCGTTCGGGTGGCATCCTGACCAGATGCCCGAACCACCTCATCTGGCTCCTCTCGATGTGGAGGAGCAGCGGCTTTACTTTGAGCTCCCCCCGGATGGCAGAGCTTCTCACCCTATCTGTAAGGGAGAGCCCCGCCACCCGGCGGAGGAAACTCATTTCGGCCGCTTGTACCCGTGATCTTGTCCTTTCGGTCATAACCCAAAGCTCATGACCATAGGTGAGGATGGGAACGGAGATCGACCGGTAAATTGAGAGCTTTGCCTTCCGGCTCAGCTCTTTCTTTACCACAACGGATCGATACAGCGTCTGCATTACTGACGACGCCCCACCGATTCGCCTGTTGATCTCACGATCCACTCTTCCCTCACTCGTGAACAAGACTCCGAGGTACTTGAACTCCTCCACTTGGGGAAGGGTCTCCTCCCCAACCCGTAGATGGCACTCCACCCTTTTCCGGGCGACAACCTTGGACTCGGACTTGGAGGTGGTGATTCTCATCCCAGTCGCTTCACACTCGGCTGCGAACTGATCCAGTGAGAGCTGAAGATCCTGGCCAGATGAAGCCATCAGGACCACATCATCTGCAAAAAGCAGACACCTAATCCTGCAGCCACTCAACGCCTTGACTGCGCCTAGGAATTCTGTCCATAAAAGTTATGAACAGAATCGGTGACAAAGGGCAGCCTTGGCGGAGTCCAACCCTCACTGGAAACGAGTCCGATTTACTGCCAGCAATGCGGACCAAGCTCTAACACTGATCGTACAGGAAGCGGACCGCCACAATCAGACAGTCCGAAACCTCCTACTCTGAGCACTCCCCACAAGACTTCCCGAGGGACACAGTCAAATTCCTTCTCCAAGTCCACAAAGCACATGTAGACTGGTTGGGCAAACTCCCATGCACCCTCAAGGACCCTGCCGAGAGTATAGAGCCGGTCCACAGTTCCACGACCAGGACGAAAACCACACTGTTCCTCCTGAATCCGAGGTTCGACTATCCGGCGTAACCTCCTCTCCAGTACACCTGAATAGACCTTACTGGGAAGGCTGTGGAGTGTGATCCCACGATAGTTGGAACACACCCTCCGGTTCATTTTCTTAAAGAGAGGAACCACCACCCCGGTCTTTCAGTCCAGAGGTACCGCCCCCGATGTCCACGCGATGCTGCAGAGTCTTGTCAACCAAGACTTCCCCACAGCATCCAGAGCCTTAAGGAACTCCAGGCGGGTCTCATCCACCCCCGGGGCCTTGCCATCGAGGAACTTTTTAACTGCCTCAGCCCCAGAAATAGGAGACCACCACAGATACCCCAGGCACTGCTTCCTCATAGGAACCTGTGTTGGTGGGATTGAGGAGGTCTTCGAAGTATTCCCTCCACCGACCCACAACATCCGCAGTCGAGGTCAGCAGAACACTATCCTCACCATACACGGTGTTGACAGTGCACTGCTTCCCCTTCCTGAGGCGGCGGATGGTGGTCCAGAATCGCTTCGAAGCCGTTCCTCCGGAAGTCGTTTTCCATGGCTTCCCCGAACTCCTCCCATGTCCGAGTTTTTGCCTCCGCCTCCGCCACCGCTGAAGCCGCACACCGCTTGGCCTGTCGGTACATGTCTGCTGCCTCCGGAGTCCTATGAGCCAAAAGAACCCGATAGAACTCTTTCTTCAGCTTGACGGCATCCCTCACCGCCAGTGTCCACCAACGGGTTCTAGGATTACTGCCACGACAGGCACCAACTACCTTGCGGCCACAGCTCCAATCAGCCGCATCGACAATAGAGGTGCGCAACATGGTCCACTCAGACTCAATGTCCAGCACCTCCCTCGTGACATGTTCAAAGTTCTTCCGGAGGTGGGAATTGAAACTTTCTCTGACAGGAGACTCTGCCAGATGTTCCCAGCAGACCCTCACAATGCGTTTGGGCCTGCCAGGTCTGTCCGGCATCCTCCCCCACCATCGCAGTCAACTCACCACCAGGTGGTGATCGGTAAAAAGCTCCGCCCCTCTCTTCACCCGAGTGTCCAAAACATAAGGCCGCAAATCCGATGACACAACTACAAAGTCGATCATGGAACTGCGGCCTAGGATGTCCTGGTGCCAAGTGCACATATGGACACCCTTATGTTTGAACATGGTGTTTGTTATGGACAATCTGTGACGAGCACAAAAGTCCAATAACAAAACACCACTCGGGTTCAGATCCGGGCGGACATTCTTCCCAATCACGCCTCTCCAGGTTTCACTGTCGTTGCCAACATGAGCGTTGAAGTCCCCCAGTAGAACAAGGGAATCACCCGGGCACTTTCCAGTACTCCCTCGAGTGTATCCAAAAAGGGTGGGTACTCTGAACTGCTGTTTGGTGGGTAAGCACAAACAACAGTCAGGACCCGTCCCCCCACCCGAAGGCGGAGGGAAGCTACCCTCTCGTCCACTGGTTTGAACTCCAACGTGCAGGCTTTGAACCGGGGGTAACAAGAATTGCTACCCCAGCCGGTCGCCTCTCACTGCGTGCAACGCCAGTGTGGAAGAGAGTCCAGCCCCTCTCGAGAGAACTGGTTCCAGAGCCCTTGCTGTGCGTCGAAGTGAGCCCGACTATATCCAGCCGGAACTTCTCCACCTCTCGCACTAGCTCAGGCTCCTTCTCCCCCAGCGAGGTGACATTACACGTTCCAAGAGCTAGCTTATGTAGCCGAGGATCGGACCGCCAAGTGCCCTGCCTTCGGCTTCCGCCCAGCTCACAACGCACCCGACCTCTATGGCCCCTCCAATGAGTGGTGAGCCCATTGGAGGGGGGACCCACGTTGCCTCTTCGGGCTGTGCCCGGCTGGGCCCCTCTGGAGCCAGGCCCGGAGTTGGGGCACGATATATTTGTCATAATTATCATTGTCATATAATTATTGTCATAATTATATGACAATAATAGTCATATAATTATAAAATACTGTCGAAAACCACATTGAATTATGGTAACTATGAGGAAAAAAGTCATAGAATTACAAAATCTCAGAATTTTAAGCGTTCAGCCGTAAATATGACAATGAAGTCAAGTTACATAACATATGGCTCGTGCTCACTAGCACCATGGGTGAGCTAGAGGAGCCTCACAATGAAGTCCAAATATTACCATAATACTAGTTCAACTTAAAAGTCAAAATACTAAATAAAAGTTATCGAGCTACAAGAGTAAAGAAAATGAGGGCAAAATATTAAGATAAGTAGCAAAAGTGTTTAAAAAAAGCAAAAAACTATTACAAAAATAAATTCAAAATAGTACAATGACAAATCTTTTACTAGAAAAGAAAGTCAAAATAGTAAAAAGTATACATATTACGATGAGAAATAAGGTTATTGTTTTGTTTAAAGAGTGTTTTATTGATACTTATATTTTTTGGAGGGTCAAATCGGACAAAATGAAAATAAATAAATAAATGATATGAATATGAATAATTACTTAAGTGCCAATAATTATTTATAATTGGAAATAAATACATAAATGTGTTATCAAATTTGTCATTAATTTATTTAATGTAAAAGTATATTTAACTATTTCATAGTTGTATGTGCTAGTTAGACATTTAATTAATTATTTCAAGATTTTATTAATAATTTCATGATTTATCACGAACCTGTGTGTCATGAATTTATTTCATATGTCAACCTCAGCCGTCAAAGTCAGTGGGCCTGAGACCTGACTGGTTACCCAGAACTTCCACTTGTCTGTGGAACTTTGACCAGAGGAGGAGGTGTACTGGTCAATATTTTGGTCTGAAAGTGCGGAAATAACTTTAAAAATTCCTCTATTTTAATTGCTACATGCTTTGGGTCTGAGTCTTGCTTCCACACACTCTAAAATATCTAACAGCAACTCTCCAAAAAATACAAGTAAATAATTTTTGTTTTGAAAGGCTTCCTAAGTTTCAGGAATTACTAAAGCAATCATTGGACTAGATTCGTGTTAGCCCTTCCCACTGACTTTGACGGCTGAGTTTCACAGACACAATAAATTCACAAATTAATACAATTAAATAATGATTAAATCCTGAAATTATTAAATCGGGAAATAATTAATTTTATAAATAAAACTTGACAATTTGATACATAATTAATTAAATTATGTACTATTATATTAAATAATGCCACATTTAAAAACACACTTATGTGTTTCATTCTAACTATAATCTAACCATAACAACGCATTTAAGTAGTTACTTAAAGATGTATATATTTATTTAATTGTGTCTCATTTTGACACTGCATAAAATTTCAGTGCCCGACTTGTTTTACCTTTGTTTGATAGCAATACATTACATACAAAATTGCCTTTGAATAGATTTCTTTGGTCTTCTCAACATATGTTTTATTTCCATTTAATAAGCGGTAGGAAATGGATGGATGGATAGATTGTTAGGTATATCAGATTTAGTTTGAACCTTGTTATGTTTCGACTAACAACTGCAGTCTTCATAAGACATATCATCTGACCGTTGTGACGTGTCACATTCTAGGCGTGGCCCAACCTGATGAACCCGACAAGTCAGCCATCTTCATGTAAATCAGTCCTTCTGAAAAAGTGGGGCGGGCTTGACCTCGGAGAAGATGCTTTTTTTGCCGTACCAGAATATGATGAAGAGTATGTAGCCCTCGGCTTCACTGTAACCACTGTGGAAGACAGTTTCCTTTGATGTTAATAAGCTTACAATGTTATGCAGAGGTATAGTTATAACAATTTTATAGACAACTAGATAAAGCAATTCCTAAAGGAATTGAGTGTAAATGCTCCAATGCTGAAATTGAATTTCAAAATGACTAATTGTTGAAGTAGAGCACACAATTCCTGAACAGGCTGAATATTTTGAAGTTGGAACTGTTTGAATCAGATGAAAAATGTGAGAAATGTGGAACTTTGAAGAATGTCCCATTGATTTCAATGGGAATTTCCCCAAAATTTGGGAATTTTGGGAAAAGCGGGAATTTTTGGGAAACTGGTAAAAAAACAAAAACTTGAATGGTCTGAATGAGTTGAAATGGTTGGTGTTGGAATTTTTCAAATCGGTCGAGAAATGTTGAAGTAGTAACATGTTGAATTGAAAAACGGTATTACGGAATTCCTGGAATTTCAGGAAAAAACAGGAATTTTTGCAGTTCAAAAAACAACTTAGTTTTTTTTCCTAATTAAGAGGAATGTTTTGACAGTGGAACGGTTGAAGTGGGTTGAAAAATGTGGAAGGAGTAGTCGCCAGAAAATAGGGTGAAAAAAGGGGTTTGGAAAACCAGGAATTTTGGAAAATCCTGGAATTTTTTTAACTTGAAAAAAAAGTTGTTTGAATTTCCAGGATGGTGGAATGTGTTGAAGGTAGAATGGTATGAATAGGTTGAAAAATTTGGAAATGGTGCAAGTTTGAAAAATGGCCAATTCATTTTGAATGAGAAAAATGTCTCGGAAAACCTGAAATTCTGGAAAATCTGGGAATTTTTGGAATTTGTCAAGGGAAAGCCCGCGATTCCCGGATAGGCTGAACAGTTTGAAGTTGGAACGGTTTGAATCGGGTGAAAAATGTGGAAGGTAGAGCATGCCAAAATCTGGAGAAGAAGAAGAAATTGAAAATTGTGTGAATGCTTTGGAGCATTAACAAATATAGTCACGGTGAAGAGTGGGGGGGCGTGAAATATTTTCTTCTTCCTAGGTGGCATAACAGAAAATGTTTCAGAAACACTGTGTAAATATCTTTATGTAACAACAACAACAAACAACTAATATACAGTACCTAACAAACTTCTCTGAGTATAAGAAACAAAACATATATGCCTTTGAAGGTTCATTGATGGCGACAGGTTCACTTGGTAACTGATTATTTACATTTCCACTACTTCCAATGGGAAAAAGTTGCCTCAAAATCCAAACAAATTGGAGGTGTAACAGCCTTCCAGACCCAACTGCATTCAACCTTTCAGGCTCCACTGTATCCTGCTGACATCATCAGCGTTGTGACAGGTGTGCTTGTGGCCCAGATGGTACTTGTTTAAACCTTTGGAGCACTGCCATGACATGACTTCATGACACAGGACATGTCATCACTGGCAGCTTGGGCAGGCAGTCAAGTAAGATGCAGGCGGTGTTGTCGGACGACTCGACAGCATGTCAGGTTGTTAAAGGAGAACTGCACTTTTTTTTGGAATTTTGCCTATCGTTCACAATCAAAATGAAAGACATGACAACGGATGTTTTTTTTTTTTTAATGCATTCGAACTCGTGAATAAAAGTCTGCTTGCAATGGAGTCAATGGGAGGTCCTCTATTCTGCCCATAAAACCCAATAAAAAAACATCAAAAAACCGCAAAATACTTAATTTACATTTCGTGACTTGAATATTTATACTATTTATACACTAATATAAGCATTAGTGATATTGTTATTATAAGCGCTAACACAGACAAACTAGTTATAGCGGCGCCGTGATCACAAGCTATTGTGGCTATGTTGACATCATCGTCTGGTGAGCTGCTTCCTCGCCTCGGTGTTCGCTAAATCATAAATCATGCATCTCACGCTGATATTAGAAAGATGAGGATGTAATCCGACAAGTTGGTACAATTTGACAGCCAATTTAGACCCGGTAATGAAAAGACACTTGGTCTTTACAAGGGTTATGAGCCATATCAGTCGGCATGTATGTATGTATGTATGTATGTATGTATGTGAGTATATGTGAATTTGTATGTACAATATATTTGACTCCCAGTGTGCGTGGGAGCCAGAGTACGGCCCCAGCCTCCCCGAGAGCCCAACCCACAAACAATAGGTGTGGTGCCCAGGGAACCAGGGACCACCGCCTCCACGCAGCCAAGCCGGCCAGCGATAGGAACCCCAGAGCCCGGCCCACCGCGCCGCCCACAAGGGTCAGCAGCAGGCCGCAGACACACGCACCCGGCAGAGGACAAGGCACGAGAAAAGCAGGGGACAGCCAGACCCCAAGCCAGCGAGAGACCACACCCCACACGGGCAGAAAGGCGGGACAACCCGCCCGGGGGGCCCGTAGACTCCCCGCAACCGGACGGGAAGACCGCCCCCGCCCCACCGGCAACCGTGCCCCCACGAGCCCACTCCCCACCCCCGGAGAGCGCGGCGAGGCCATCCCCCGGCCACCCCACCCAAGTCGGCCGCCGCAGGACCACCCAGCACGGGGCCACGGGAACCACCCAACACACCCACAGGTACCCCAACGATGGAGATGGAACAACCAGCAACCGCCCCGCCGAGTTCCCCCCTGAGGGAGGGAAAAATAAAAAAAATAATATTAATAAAATGTATTAAAAAACTAAATAAATATTTTTTTTTTAAATAATTAAAATAAGATCACAGACATGCTGACACACAAGGTCACTACCCCAGCAACTGGCCGACTCGCAGCACCTCGGAATACCTTGCAGCACCAAGCTACCACAATAGACGCAGGGACTAGACCAGGGGTCACCAACCTTTCTGAAACCAAGAGCTACTTCTTGGGTACTGATTGATGCGAAGGGCTACCAGTTTCCATCCATCCATTTTCTACCGCTTATTCCCTTCGGGGTCGCGGGGGGCGCTGGAGCCTATCTCAGCTACAATCGGGCGGAAGGCTGTGTACACCCTGGACAAGTCGCTACCTCATCGCAGGGGCTACCAGTTTGATACACACTTAAATAAATTGCCAGAAATAGACAATTTGCTCATGTTATTATTAATAATTAATGATATTTATCTTTGTAGAAACACTGATCATCTTAATGATTTCTCACAATAAATATATATAGAAACAGATAAATATCAATATGCAACACTTTATTTTTATATTTTCTCTAAGTGCACATTTTTCAAATTGAACATTTTTAAATGATCACTTCCAAGACAGTCTTGTGAAATCATAATATCCCATTTTAAAAAGCTGGCCACTAAAATTTTTTTAACAAATCATGAATTACCTTGCACCATGTTTGTACAAATAATAACTCATGTAAAATACAAAAGTCAACTCTCAAATTTTTAAATAAATTATGTCACACTTTGAACTGGACACCAAATCTGTTATCTGTTTCTTTGTCAGTTAGTGAAGACCAAGTCTTTAAAATATTTTCTTGGATTTTCAAATTCTATTTGAGTTTTGTCTCTCTTAGAATTAAAAATGTCGAGCAAAGCGAGACCAGCTTGCTAGTAAATAAATACAATTTTAAAAATAGAGGCAGCTCACTGGTAAGTGCTGCTATTTGAGCTATTTTTAGAACAGGCCAGCGGGCTACTCATCTGGTCCTTCCGGGCTACCTGGTGCCCGCGGGCACCACGTTGGTGACCCCTGGACTAGACCCAGCAGGCCCCAACCAAGACGGGCACCCGGAAGGGATGGATGGTGGGACCCAGAAGCTCCAGACACGCAGTCCGGATGCAGTAGCCTGAGGCGCCGACCCCCGCCTGACAGGCAGGCCCAAAACGTACCCCCAGAAATATACATACATACATACATACACATACACATACATACACATATATATACACATACATACATACACATATACACACATATACACAGTTCGTCAGCCCCGAGAACCACCACGCGCGCGCGCTGCCACCAGTCCCAACATCAGCCACCCCCCTGCACCAGACCCAGCAGCCACGGGCGCACACACCACAAACAAACGGCAGCAGAAACAGCAGCTGCAATACCCCCAGACAGCCAGCACCACCCAATCAAATCAAAGCGATAAAAAAATACTGCGACCGGCAAACACACGCCAACAGGATCACAGAAACTAGCCAGCGCCAGCCAGCACAAACACCTGCATGCAAACAAGAGACACCAACACCCTCCCCACCAAAAGACCCCACGACCCCAACCCAAACCCGCACAAACACACCACCGCGCAAGGTCGGGCCACACGGGCACGGACCCCACCCAACAGGAAGTGAGACCCGCGCGACGCCACACACAAATAAATAATAAGATTTAAAAAATAAATAAATAAATAAAAATAAAATAAAATAAGTAAATAATAAAATTAAAAATAATTAGTTAAAGGAGAGCTGCACTTTTTTTTTGGAATTTTGCCTTTCGTTCACAATCAAAATGAAAGACATGACAACGGATGTATTTTTTTTAATTCATTCGAACTAGGGCTGGGCGATATATCGATATATCGTGGGTTTGCCTCTGTGCGATATGGAAAATGATTATATCGTGATATCGGAGTATACGTTCTCACTCAGTTGCTTTTAGCTGCGGGCATTACACTACAGGCGTTTCTCACTCTTTCTAGTCTCTCCTTCTCACAGGGGCATAAAACAAGCGCACCTTCTTACATACGTCACATACTGTCGCGCGTGTAGCGTCATACACCCTCGCCCAGCAGAGAGGTAGCAGCATGGCTAACGTTGAGGCAGGTGGTACAAGCGCAGCGGTGCGAGTGACAATACAAGAGAAGGTGCGAAACTGATCACAAATGGAGGAAGAACAATTAATGCCCAAAAAAAACAGCACGGGGTCCATCATCTGGCGGTAGTTTGGCTTCAAGCGGGAAGATATTCAGCAGACAACAGTAATATACAACGTATGCAGCAGAAGCGTTGCTACAAAAGGTAGCAGCCAATGTTCCCTCTAAAAGGTGCGCGCCTGCGCAATTGCGCACTGCTCAAGCGTCCTCTGCGCACAGCAAATATATGCCGCGCACCAAATCAAATCCCATCTGAATTCTAAACAAAATAAACATTTATTCTGTGTAATTTTGCAATGCAACTCTGAGTGACAGTGACAACAAGCGGCCCTAACGGTGTTCGTCAACACCGTTCAATTATTGTAACGTCTATCGAGATGCTTCGAGGACAGGAATTATATCGATCACTTTATTGAGCAAAACAGTTTATATTGGGCCATAACCACACCAAAAACATGAGTAAAAAACGTATATCTCGAAAAAGTAGTCATTTTCTGCCGTACAAACCAGGTCAAAACCAACTTGTCATCTGTCACCAACACGCATAGCACTAAGCCACTGGTGCGTTTATGGCCACACAAAAAGTCGGACAACTCAAACACCACACAAAGTTACACTATGACTCCTCAGTCATATGTGTGCTTATTCTACTGTCATTTATTATTAATGTTAATGTATTTATATTAATCATGGAATGCGGTTACTAGAGAAAGTTACAGGAATACACACTTCATCCTATGCTTACATTTCATTGTGCAACATGAGGATGTTTAAGGGCAACTAAATGTGATCTCTGAAAGGGGTACAAATGATTTCCAAAGCAGGACCCCCACCCAGACATATTGTACAATACTAATCCATAGCTTATGAAAAACAAGATTTCTTTTATTTTCATTACAAGTGGGCCAAATCACTAATATTACAAAAATAATCTCATGAAAATGACTCCTCTCATTTGAGTGTTATTATAAAAGATTGGTTTGAGACAGGGGTGCTGATGGTATTGCCACGTGTAATGTTGCTCACATGTGCTCCACTGAATGCTCAGGGAGTTTTTGTGTTTGCTCAGACACATGAACAATTAGAGGGAATATTGGTAGCAGCACTACTAATTTGTTCTTTCATTTAAAAAGTCACCCGCGAGAGAATGAAGAGTGCTTGAAACTCTGCACGTTAACATCTCCGGCCGGTGCCACACCCAAAAAAATGCCGAAACAACCTGCACTGACAAATGAGCCTGACGTCTTCCATTTACAGATCAACACCATATGAAAAACATAGTCACAAACACAAGTAGATAACGTCCGCAGTAACTTATTATATAGCAAAGGACATGGCCCCATAAACATCTATGCAACATTTTGACCAGAGAACCACCATTACATGTTATGTAGACCACAAGGAAGTGTTTTCAATTTAGAAAAATAATAATAATATGACTCCTTTAATGCGCCCTATTATATGCATCAAGTGTTCATTCAAGGCTAAGGCAAAATATCGAGATATATACCGTATATCGCGATATGGCCTAAAAATATCGAGATATTAATAAAAGCCAATATCGCCCAGCCCTAGTTCGAACTCGTGAATAAACGTAAATAAAAGTCTGCTTGCAATGGAGTCAATGGGAGGTTCTCTATTCTGCCCATAAAACCCAATAAAAAAACATCCAAAAACCGCCAAAAATACTTAATTTACATTTTGTGACTTGAATATTTATACAATTTATACACTAATATAAGAGGGGTTAGTGCGTCTGCCTCACAATATGAAGGTGCTGAGTAGTCTGGGGTTCAATCCCAGGCTCTGGATCTTTCTGTGTGGAGTTTGCATGTTCTCCCCGTGACTGCAAGGGTTCCGTCCGGGTACTCCGGCTTCCTCCCACCTCCAAAGACATTCACCTGGGTATAGGTTGATTGGCAACACTAAATTGGCCTTAGTGTGTGAATGTGAGTGTGAATGTTGTCTGTCTATTTGTGTTGGCCCTGCGATGAGGCGCCCGATTGTAGCTGAGATAGGCTCCAGCGCCCCCCGCGACCCCGAAGGGAATAAGCGGTAGAAAATGGATGGATAAGTATTAGTGATATTGTTATTATAAGCGCTAACACAGACAAACTAGTTATAGCGGCGCTGTGATCACAAGCTATTGTGGCTTTGTTGACATCATCGACTGGTGAGCTGCTTCCTCGCCTCGGTGCTCGCTAAATCATAAATCATGCATCTCACGCTGATATTAGAAAGACGAGGATGTAATCCGACAAGTTGGTACAATTTGACAGCCAATTTGACAGCCAATTTAGACCCGGTAATGGAGAGAAAGACGCGAAAAGACACTCGGTCTTTACAAGGGTTATGAGCCATATTAGTCGGCATCCTAATGACAGCAGAAATTCTACAGTAAGTGATGTTTTATTTTGTTTGTTGGCTCTCATAAAGTCATCAGTGAGTATTAATCAGTGACGTTGTTAAAGAAAAAAAGCAAACGTTGTGATGCGTTTTTTAAATTATTGCGCCGCATATGCTTAAAAGGAGCAAAATACGTCAATATTAGATGTTATTATGAATGTGCCCGTTACTACATTACATATATACTTACAGCATGTACAGTATGAAACCTTAATAGAGGTGTTTGAATGTGTTTTTAAGAGCTTCATGGGCAGAATAGAGCGACTCCTATATGCTCTATTATTTACTATTCAGAGTGCCTAAAAAAATAAAAACATGTGTCTTGTCTTACATAGGGATTGTGAATGATACGTAAAATTCCCCCTTCAAAAGTGCAGATCCCCTTTAAACACACCTTGAGTGTGGAAGGATTAGAGAAATCTTCTTTCTGCCTTAAAGTGCAGTCACGTTTTCTGTCAAAACAGCAAAAGTCGCTAAAATTTCTCTTCAAGCCTCTGGAGAAAGCTCCTCCAGGAATCCAGCATGTTCAGTGAGCCAGGGAAATTAAATTCCACTGGCTTGCAAAGACATGATCGCCTCCTTCTCCTCTGTCTCACTTACTTTCCAGGAGGAGTTGCAGTGACATTATCCAAGTACACTACGCCTCTGTTCTCTTGTTGCCAAGGTGTCCCGATACGCTCACAGGCCCGGTTTCATTAGATGACTTGATAAATATTACACTGACAAGCTGATGACATGTGAATAGAGAAAGTCAATGGGCAACACTCACTTCTCCCTTAACAACTACTGTAAAAAAAAAAATGCCCCAGGAGGGAGCCTTTTTACTGTGAACTACACTTGGAGGCCAAGCACCAGTGACCCAAGATTGCATTACGGAGCTCCCAAGTGTGAGCGGTGAATAAGTACAAAAAAATACAACACAAAGATGCAGAGGAATGTTAACTTGGAAAAACCATTGCTGAGTCACTTTTCACAAATTCCAAAGTGTACTGTTTTAGACATTTTTTATTTTATTTTATCGCTTTTGTTTCAGGGATATTTTCAAGGATATTTTTGCAATGAATCACATCACTGACATTTTTCCCAAATTCCAAT
Organism: Nerophis lumbriciformis; assembly: GCF_033978685.3. Classification (NCBI taxonomy): domain Eukaryota; kingdom Metazoa; phylum Chordata; class Actinopteri; order Syngnathiformes; family Syngnathidae; genus Nerophis; species Nerophis lumbriciformis. The sequence continues at coordinate 19,016,549 of NC_084573.2, forward strand.
GGGAATAATGTAATTTGGAAATTTGTGGTATGTTAGGTCAACACAAAAAAAACTAGCCCAAGTGTGTAAAAGTGAGTGTGAATGTTGTCTGTCTATCTGTGTTGGCCATGCGATGAGGTGGCGACTTGTCCAGGATGTACCCCACTTTCCGCCTGAATGCAGCTAAGATAGGCTACAGCGCCCCCCGCGACCCTGAAAGGGACAAGCGGTAGAAAATGGATGGATGGATAGGTTTGTCCTTAAAAGGAACATATATTTTGCCCTTCAGCGCAGTACTGTATTGGGTATTGGGGTCTATAATATATATATTATAATACAATAAATAACACAAATCAACCAATAAATCAAAACATCTCAAAATGTTATCACATATACAATAAAATATTTTCAAATATTATTTGCCTATATTTTGCATTTAAAGTATATTATCTTTGCATTTATGTTTAATGTATATCTTCTTATAATAATTATTTAAAAACAAATATGAAAAATATATAAGACTATTACTACTAATAAAAAACAATGAAAAAATAAATACATTAAAAAGTTTCAATGAAAATGAATCATAATTAAAGAAACACTTTTTAAATATTCTTTTGCACTGAATTTATATTATTTAGCACTTACATAATATTGTAATGATTTAATAACGAATATGAAAAATATACTACTACTAATAATATTAATAATAGTAAAAATAACAGCTAATAGAAATCAGCAAATTAATTAAAAAGTATCAATTAAAAATGTGTCACATTTAAAAAAAAAAATCTAATATTTTGCAACATATTTTCATTTATATTTGTTTTGCATTCATAGCTGTTTATGGTAATTATTTCATTTAAAAACTATAGTACTACTACTACTAATAATAATAATTATAGTTAATACAAAATTGTCAAAAAATCTGAATTAAAAAAAAAAAAGAGTCAAATTTAAAAGAAAATGTTATCAAATATCATTTTGCATTTATATCAATTTATAATTATTTAATAACACATAGAAAAACAATATATGACTACTAATAAAAAGAATAGCCAATTAAAAAAGTATCGCTAAAAATGAGTCACATTTTAAAGAAGATGCTTTCAAATATTATTCAGCATTTATAACTGTATTTATATTATTTTGCATGTACATCTTTTTATGATAATTGTATAATAAAAATATAAAATTATAGTACTATTACTAAAATAATTATTACTAATAAAAATAATAATAAATACACCAATAAATCAAAAAGTCTCGTTAAAAATTAGTCACATTTAAAAGACAATATTTTCAAATATTAGGGACCAAGTCCCTTTGGGACAGAGGACCCTATTGTATTTCTAGTTTTGTATTTATATCTGCATTTATAATATTTTGCATTAATATCTCCTTATGATAATTTTTGAATAACAAATATGAGAAAAATGTACTACTATTACTAATACAAATAATAACAATGAATAAAAAATCTGCCAATAAATCAAAAAGTCTTGATAAATAGGAGTCACATTTAAAATAAAGTATTTGTAATAATATTTTGCATTTATATCTCCCTAAAATATAATATATATATAATATAAAACCATACTACTACTACAACATAATAATAATTAAAAAAAAAAAAAACAATAAAATTAATAATGGTGATAATAAATGTTCCTGAGGGAACTCTCCTGAAGGAATCAATAAAGTACTATCTAACATTAATAATAATAAAAAACTAATACAAATAATAATAAACATAATATATTTAACACTTTTTAGCACTTTTCTAAGTACAGTACTTAAAGCAAAGATGTTCAAAAGTTAGTTTAAAAACATACCAGACATTTGCTGTCCACCGATTTTCCTTCAACTCCAATAATCAACAAGCAATAAAACTGATGACCACTATGAATTAAAAATGCTAAAAAAAAACAACAACACATGAAATTGAACTTTGCAAGGCAAAGTTGCCACTCAAAATGTATTGATTAAGTTAAGTAATATTAAGGTGCAACTCCCCAAAAATCAGTTCTGCATGTTATTCTTTCTCAATAATCACTTTGTTTATAACTTAACTATATGCATTGTTTAATATAAGAACACTTTCATCAGCTTCTTACAAAAAAAGCAAACTGGAAGAATCACAATTCAGCATGCATGTACACATGTGCACCTGATTATTGCAAAGATAAAGTAAATATTTTACCTGTCCATCCACCTCCAGGTGTGCAGAAAGCGACAAGAAGCGCCAAAAGCGTGCTACTTGCGCACAGAGCCATGGTGCGTGTGGTGCACAGATGCAAGGAGAGACGCACCAGCAGCCCAGCACAGAGGGGCTGAAACTTAGAGACCCTCCCATCAGCAGCCACTTGAGCCTCTCGCCCACTGGAAAGACAAGCCAAATATTTTGTTGTTATAAATCAAATAATCATCAATAAATACATATGACCAGTTATTGCTTTGAATTTAGAATACACTTCAGAGCTGATTAAAGAAATGACTTAATGAAAGCATTATTATGATGGATATTCCCTTATGGCTCCCTCTTGTGACCAATATTTGAAGAACAGTTCATGACGTCACAGTAATTCTGCTCAATGGCAAAGGGGTCCATTAGATGGCGTGCTAATGCACTTTTTAAATGCCCCACTACACTGGTGCTTTCATAAACACTGTATTGCGGGATTAGTTGTTCCAGATATTACTGAATTCCCTTTAAAAACATTTAAACAACCAAAATACCGTGCCCAAAAAAAAGTTGTATTCAAAAAATAAACAAAAAACATTTTAACAAATATTAATATTAAATTAAGCAGTCAGCAGGGCTATTCAACTACATAATGAAAAGTGCCACAGTTTTAAGAGCCAAAGGACATCGAAATGTGGATGTTTGGTCTCCACAGGTTATATTTCTTTGAGACTGTTTACTTATTTACAAAGTAAACACATCAGCTTTCAAATAGCACTGTCAATAAATTAATTATTCTGCCCTCGTACTCAATTCCAGCGTGTGCAGCTAAGTTAAAAGCATGAATAAACAGAAATTTTGTTTGGCCATTGTGTATTTTCTATCAATAAAACGAAAGGTTAAGTGTTAATACAGACACAATTATCTACAGATGTTAACATATAGAAATTACACAACATTTACACAACGCATGTGAGTTATCACAATTGAACCTAAGATGTAGCGTTCATCAACACGACCACAAATACAAAAGGCTTTACAAAGTCACCAATTTCAATGCAAAACAAACTAAATATCTTTATAGACAATATCTACTTACAAATGTTTGACCAAGTTTTGTGATGAAGCTTACACGCTGGGATTTCTACCTTTGTTGCGACTGGTCTGAATTAATGTGTCCATCGCTTAAAAGGTCCGACATAAAACAACGACTCCATCATTCATACTTCGTTGTTCAGTCGCTGTTAAATGTCAGATTTTTGCTATTTATTTTTATTTTTTTCCAGGGTTGAAAGAGTAGTCTTCTACTCACCCCACTGCTGCTTCATTGTGACACATGCCTCGCTGTTGTCCCCTGTGGGGTGGCGGGAGTACTGCATACATGATCAACCCGAGTTTTACATGGATTCATCAAGCCAGTGATGTTCGGCGGGCCAAATGTAACGCTTTGCCAGGCCCGATGTGGCCCGCGGGCCGTGAATTGAATAAGCTTGGTCTAGAGTGTGTTGTACGGATGTTTTAGCCTTTGTGAGCCTATATTGATGATAGCATGAGAGTTGTTGAATTATTAAATTACATTTTTATATAATTGTGCAGCATTACAGATTAAAAATGATTATTCCTCTTTTAAAAACAGAATAATGTTTGTTTCTATAGTATATGGTCCATTTCCTCGCTCTAAAACACCAATAATTCAGACAAATTTAAGTACAATCGTTTTGTCACACAAGCACACGCACGCACGCGCGCACACACACATACAGTACAGGCCAAAAGTTTGGACACACCTTCTCATTCAATGAGTTTTCTTTATTTTCATGACTATTTACATCGTAGATTGTCACTGAAGGCATCAAAACTATAAATGAACACATGTGGAGTTATGTACTTAACAAAAAAAGGTGAAATAACTTAAAACATGTTTTATATTCTAGTTTCTTCAAAATAGCCACCCTTTGCTATGATTACGGCTTCGCACACTCTTGGCATTCTCTTGATGAGCTTCAAGAGGTAGTCACCTGAAATGGTTTTCACTTCACAGGTGTCAAAGTTTTGATGCCTTCAGTGACAATCAATCAATCAATCAATCAATGTTTATTTATATAGCCCTAAATCACAAGTGTCTCAAAGGGCTGCACAAGCCACAACGACATCCTCGGTACAGAGCCCACATAAGGGCAAGGAAAAACTCACCCCAGTGGGACGTCGATGTGAATGACTATGAGAAACCTTGGAGAGGATCGCATATGTGGGTTTTTTAACTGAATTGGTGTTGATTGTAGTAGCTGAGACAGGCTCCAGCGCCCCCCTCCCCGCGACCCTGAAGGGAATAAGCGGTAGGAAATGGATGGATGGATATTTTTAGTCCAGTACTCGTACCATAGCTTCACTTCCCCTGTCTGTACAGTGAGTACTGGCTCCCACATCTGTCATTGATGCAACAGGGACACACCTGTACCCGGTTGCCAATCAGCCTCCTATTTCAGTCAGACAACATTGAATCATTGCCTATTGCTGCATGTTCTACTTCGCTTATTGCTTTGAACAAAATAAGTTCCGTGTCTTGTGTCCTTTGTAGCTGAACTCGCCTTCTTTTCTTCCTGGGAAACTTATCAAGGAGCTTTTTGTAATATTAGGTCCATCAGTGCTAAATATTATAAACTTATCACTTTCCTCTGGCACTGTTCCCATAGCATTCAAAAAAGCGGTTATTCATCCTCTGCTCAAAAGACCTAACCTCGATCCTGACCTCATGGTAAACTATCCCACCTTCTGTTTATTTAGAAAATCCTCAAAAAAATTGTTGCACAGCAGCTAAATGAACACTTAGCGTCTAACAATCTCTGTGAACCCTTTCATTCCGGTTTCAGGGCAAATCACTCTACGGAGACAGCCCTCGCAAAAATTACTAATGATTTTTTGCTAACGATGGATTCTGATGCGTCATCTATGTTGCTGCTTCTTGATCTTAGCGCTGCTTTCGATACTGTCAATCATAATATTTTATTAGAGCGTATCAAAACACGTATTGGTAGGTCAGACTTAGCCTTGTCTTAAATCCTATCTTACTGACAGGATGCAGTGCGTCTCCCATAACAATGTGACCTCGGACTATGTTAAGGTAACGTGTGGAGTTCCCCAGGGTTCGGTTCTTGGCCCTGCACTCTTCAGCATCTACATGCTGCCACTAGGTGACATCATACGCAAATACGGTGTTAGCTTTCACTGTTATGCTGATGACACCCAACTCTACATGCCCCTAAAGCTGACCAACACGCCGGATTGTAGTCAGCTGGAGGCGTGTCTTAATGAAATTAAACAATGGATGTCCGCTAACTTCTTGCAACTCAACGCTAAGAAAACGGAAATGCTGATTGTCGGTCCTGCTAGACACCGACATTTATTTAATAATACCACCTTAACATTTGACAACCAAACAATTACACAAGGCGACTCGGTAAAGAATCTGGGTATTATCTTCGACCCAACTCTCCTGTTTGAGTCACACATTAAGAGTGTTACTAAAACGGCCTTCTTTCATCTCCGTAATATCGCTAAAATTCGTTCCATCTTGTCCACTAGCGACGATGAGATCATTATTCATGCGTTCGTTACGTCTTGTCTTGATTACTGTAACGTATTATTTTCGGGTCTCCCTATGTCTAGCATTAAAAGATTACAGTTGGTACAAAATGCAATGTTGTACATTGTCAAATTTGACAAGAACAAGAAAGTTTGATCATATTACACCTATACTGGCTCACCTGCACTGGCTTCCTGTGCACTTAGGATGTGACTATAAGGTTTTACTACTTACGTATAAAATACTACACGGTCTAGCTCCATCCTATCTTGCTGATTGTATTGTACCATATGTCCCGGCAAGAAATCTGCGTTCAAAGAATTCCGGCTTATTAGTGATTCCCAGAGCCAAAAAAAAGTCTGCGGGCTATAGAGCGTTTTCTATTCGGGCTCCAGTACTCCTCTGGAATGCCCTCCCGGTAACAGAGATGCTACCTCAGTAGAAGCATTTAAGTCCCATCTTAAAACTCATTTGTATACTCTAGCCTTTAAATAGACCCCCCTTTTAGACCAGTTGATCTGCCGTTTCCTTTCTGCTCTACCCCCCTCTCCTTCGTGGAGGGGGGGCGGGGGGACACAGGTTCGGTGGCCATGGATGAAGCGCTGGCTGTCCAAAGTCGGGACCCCGGGTGGACCGTTCGTCTGTGCGTCGGTTGGGGACGTCTCTGCGCTGCTGACCTGTCTCCGCTCGGGATGGTCTCCTGCTGGCCCCACTATGGACTGGACTCTCACTATTATGTTAGATCCACTATGAACTGGACTCTCACAATATTATGCTAGATTCACTCGATGTCCATTGCACCGGTCGCCCAGGGGGGAGGGTCCCCACATCTGCGGTCCCCTCCAAGGTTTCTCATTGTCCCATTGGGTTGAGTTTTTCCTTGCCCTGATGTGGGATCTGAGCCGAGGATGTCGTTGTGCCTTGTGCAGCCCTTTGAGACACTCATGATTTAGGGCTATATTAGTAAACATTGATTGAATGATTTTGTAGATTGTCACTGAAGGCATCAAAACTATGAATGAACACATGTGGAGTTATGTACTTAACAAAAAAAGGTAAAATAACTGAAAACATGTTTTATATTCTAGTTTCGTCAAAATAGCCACCCTTTGCTCTGATTACTGTTTTGCATATTCTTGGCATTCTCTCGATGAGCTTCAAGAGGTAGTCACCTGAAATGGTTTTCACTTCACAGTTGTCATAGTTTTGATGCCTTCAGTGACAATCTACAATGTAAATTATCATGAAAATGAAGAAAACTCATTGAAATGAGAAGGTGTGTACAAACTTTTGGCCTGTACTGTATATACACACATACAGTATACATATATATATACATATATATACACACACACACACACACACACACACACACATACACACATACATACATACATTTTTTATATATATGAGGACTCAAATTATTGGCATTTGTGTGTGTATATAATTATTTTTTTATTAGGCCTTTTTTTTTTTGGGGCTTCACGGTGGCAGAGGGGTTAGTGCATCTGCCTCACAATACGAAGGTCCTGAGTAGTCTTGGGTTCAATCCCGGGCTCGGGATCTTTCTGTGTGGAGTTTGCATGTTCTCCCCGTGACTGCGTGGGTTCCCTCCGGGTACTCCGGCTTCCTCCCACCTCCAAAGACATGCACCTGGGGATAAGTTGATTGGCAACACTAAATTGGCCTTAGTGTGTGAATGTGAGTGTGAATGTTGTCTGTCTATCTGTGTTGGCCCTGCGATGAGGTGGCGACTTGTCCAGGGTGTACCCCGCCTTCCGCCCGATTGTAGCTGAGATAGGCTCCAGCGCCCCCCGCGACCCCAAAGGGAATAAGCGGTAGAAAATGGATGGATGGATTAGGCCTTTTTTTTCTACGCACAGTAAATTGACACTGCTCGACACCTGAAGTTTCCAACGGATAAATATTGAATAAACATACATTCTTAAAATACATTCATATACTTCTCTGAGAGTGTCAAACTGAACTTTATTATGTTTATAAAAACTGTATTTTTGATACAACTTTTATTAGGTCTCATAAGTCCGTTGTTGCGTGCGACCGACTCTTCCTCCAATGGAGAATTCAAATTGCTAGTCTCTCCCAGGTTCTTTGAATGACACATAAGCTGAAGTTTAAATTGATCACCAGGCAGTAGTTGGTATTTTGTGGTTTATTCTCAAATATTTGACAATAATGAGACCAGCCTTGCACATACTTGCCAACCTTGAGACCTCCGATTTCGGGAGGTGGGGTGGGCGTGGTCGGGGGTGGGACGGGGGCGTGGTTGGTGAGGGGGCGTGGTTAAGAGGGGAGGAGTATATTTACGGCTAGAATTCACCAAGTCAAGTATTTCATATATATATATATATATAAGAAATTCTTGACTTTCAGTGAATTCTAGCTATATATATTTTTTATTTTATTTTATTATACGGTGGCAGAGGGGTTAGTGCATCTGCCTCACAATACGAAGGTCCTGAGTAGTCTTGGGTTCAATCCCGGGCTCGGGATCTTTCTGTGTGGAGTTTGCATGTCCTCCCCGTGACTGCGTGGGTTCCCTCCGGGTACTCCGGCTTCCTCCCACTTCCAAAGACATGCACCTGGGGATAAGTTGATTGGCAACACTAAATTGGCCCTAGTGTGTGAATGTGAGTGTGAATGTTGTCTGTCTATCTGTGTTGGCCCTGCGATGAGGTGGCGACTTGTACAGGGTGTACCCCGCCTTCCGCCCGATTGTAGCTGAGATAGGCTCCAGCGCCCCCCGCGACCCCAAAGGGAATAAGCGGTAGAAAATGGAATGGAATGGAATATGTATATATAAATAAAAGAAATACTTGAATTTCAGTGTTCATTTATTTACACATATACATACACACACATTCCACTCATTGTTGAGTGAAGGGTTGAATTGTCCATCCTTGTTCTATTCTCTGTCACTATTTTTCTAACCATGCTGAACACCCTCTCTGATGATGCATTGATGTGTGGCACACACAAAAGTGCTTTCATCAAATGCATTAGAGTCTGGAATCTTCCATCTCTCCCTAGCATGGCCCAAAACCGGTCAATCTTTGCTTCCTGAGGAAGATCTTCAGTGCCAAACACTTGGTAGTCCACTACTTCTTCCCGGAGGCTATTCAGGTCCAATCGCAGCTGCGGCTTGGAACTTACAAGCTGTTATGAGAGTAGCGTATGTGTGTGTGTGGCCCTTTAATAGGTGAGCATGTGAGGTGAGTGACGTCAGTGAGTGTGTGGGCGAGAGAAGAGAGGGAGCGGTAGCGTGAGTGTGGGCGGGGACTAGCTTGTTTTGTGTTGGATTGGCTGTGTGCAAGCAATCAATAAAGCAAGATTTGCAACTAATCGCCGGACTCAGGCAGGAAAGGTGCAACAAAGCGTATTTCTTCATCTTACTCGTCGTCGGCGTCGCCATGGCTGTATCTTCCTCGTTCTTATAAATGATAAATGGGTTATACTTGTATAGCGCTTTTCTACCTTCAAGGTACTCAAAGCGCTTTGACAGTATTTCCACATTCACCCATTCACACACACATTCACACACTGATGGCGGGAGCTGCCATGCAAGGCGCTAACCAGCAGCCATCAGGAGCAAGGGTGAAGTGTCTTGCCCAAGGACACAACGGACGTGACTAGGATGGTAGAAGGTGGGGATTGAACCCCAGTAACCAGCAACCCTTCGATTGCTGGCACGGCCACTCTACCAACTTCGCCACGCCGTCCGTTCCGTTCTTCTGCTTCGTCTCCTTGTTGTGTGCGCAGTTGTGCACTGCACTCTCTAAAAGCCGTATATGTTATTGATGTTATAGATGGCAGTATTGTCCTGTTTAAGAGTGTCACAACATTGCTGTTTACGGCAGACGAACTGCTTTAGGAAGACAAAAACGTGTCTGCTGCTGTTGAGTGTTGTTGCCGCGCTGGGAGGACGTTAATGAAACTGCCTAACAATAAACCCACATAAGAAACCAAGAACTCGCCCTCGATCATTCTACAGTTATAATGTGATTGGGCAGGCACACTGTTTATATCGTGGGAAAGCGGACTCAGGTCCGCATGGAGCTGGAGGGGGCGTGACTTCCAGCTCCGCCTGAATTTCGGGAGATTTTCGGGAGAAAATTTGTCCCGGGAGGTTTTCGAGAGAGGCGCTGAATTTCGGGAGTCTCCCGGAAAATCCGGGAGGGTTGGCAAGTATGGCCTTGCATAACCCATTCAGATGCGTGGCTCCACCCGGTCTGCCCCAGCATCACCCCCAGACGTTCTGTTCTAAACCCCTCTTGCCCTCCCTCCTCCCCACCTGTTGTCTGCTAGCCCAGCACCGCTTTGTGCCCCTTATCTCAAGAATGTTATGGGAATCTCAAGCAGAGAGAATATTCAACGCTCTGACTCTCTCAGCAAGGACACTCGTAATGCAAGCACTTTGTACCAGACAAAACATTAGCTGAATAAGATAAGACTAAAGGTGATACAAAAGAAGTAACTCTAAATAATGGATATATGTAATTATCTGCCTCCGTCAGGCTATACGAGCCTGTCACACGTGTGAGGAGTGAGGACATCACCACCCCAATTGTAATCACTGTGGTCTCACTCTAATTACTACTTTCACTGCGCCCTTAAAACAAGTCTCCAGCTCACAGCTCTAATGAACAATCCGATACGAGCAGCGTGACCTCACAAAATGTCAAAATGCAAGTACAGTTCATACAAACCCCGTTTCCATATGAGTTGGGAAATTGTGTTAGATGTAAATATAAACGGAATACAATGATTTGCAAATAATTTTCAACCCATATTCAGTTGAATATGTTACAAAGACAACATATTTAATAATCATTAACTTTAGAATTTGATGCCAGCAACACGTGACAAAGAAGTTGGGAAAGGTGGCAATAAATACTGATAAAGTTGAGGAATGCTCATCAAACACTTATTTGGAACATCCCACAGGTGAACAGGAAAATTGGGAACAGGTGGGTGCCATGATTGAGTCTAAAAACAGCTTCCCAAAAAATGCTCAGTCTTTCACAAGAAAGGATGGGGCGAGGTACACCCCTTTGTCCACAACTGCGTGAGCAAATAGTCAAACAGTTTAGTAATAATGTTTCTCAAAGTGCAATTGCAAGAAATTTAGGGATTTCAACATCTACGGTCCATATCATCATCAAAAGGTTCAGAGAATCTGGAAAAATCACTCCACGTAAGCGGCATGGCCGGAAACCAACATTAAAGGACAATGACCTTCGATCCCTCAGACGGCACTGTATCAAAAACCGACATCAATCTCTAAAGGATATCACCACATGGGCTCAGGAACACTTCAGAAAACCACTATCACTAAATACAGTTTGTCGCTACATCTGTAAGTGCAAGTTAAAGCTCTACTATGCAAAGCAAAAGCCATTTATCAACAACATCCAGAAACGCCGCCGGCTTCTCTGGGCTCGAGATCATCTAAGATGGACTCATGCAAAGTGGAAAAGTGTTCTGTGGTCTGACGAGTCCACACTTCAAATTGTTTTTGGAAATATTCGACATCTTGTCATCCGGACCAAAGGGGAGGCGAACCATCCAGACTGTTATCGACGCAAAGTTCAAAAGCCAGCATCTGTGATGGTATGGGGGTGCATTAGTGCCCAAGGCATGGGTAACTTACACATATGTGAAGGCACCATTAATGCTGAAAGGTACATACAGGTTTTGGAACAACATATGCTGCCATCTAAGCGCCGTCTTTTTCATGGACACCCCTGCTTATTTCAGCAAGACAATGCCAAGCCACATTCAGCACGTGTTACAACAGCGTGGCTTCGTAAAAAAAAAGAGTGCGGGTACTTCCCTAGCCTGCCTGCAGTCTAGACCTGTCTCCCATCGAAAATCATTGGTATGTTTTCATCTACAAAACCATTCTGGGTATCACCCCATCTTATCTGTCTTGTCTTTTAACAAAGAAACAAGGAAGTCACAATCTTTGTTCAATGAACGTTCTGCAATTTGTCGTCCCCAAAGTAAGAACTGAACTGGGCAAGAAAGCATTTAGGTTTTCAGCACCGATGGCTTGGAATAACCTACAATCGAATATTAAACTTCAAACCCTTGTTACATTAAATGAGTGTAAAGCTTCTGTGAAAGGACTGCAGTCTACCTTGTCTGTATGCACATGTGTCATGTGAGCAAGTTTTAATGTGGTAAATGTGATGTTTTATGTGTTGTTTACTGTTTTTAATGTAACCTTGCTGCTGCCCTCTTGGCCAGGTCTCCCTTGAAAAAGAGATCTTTGATCTCAATGGGATTTTTTTACATAGTTAAATAAAGGCTAAATAAAAAAATGTGAGGCGCATTATGAAGCGTAAAATACGACAGCGGAGACCCGGACTGTTGAACGACTGAAGCTCTACATAAAACAAGAATGGGAAAAAATTTCACTTTCAAAGCTTCAACAATTAGTTTCCTCAGTTCCCAATCATTTATTGAGTGTTGTTAAAAGAAAAGGTGATGTAACACAGTAATGAACATGCCCTTTCCCAACTACTTTGGCACGTGTTGCAGCCATGAAATTCTAAGTTAATTATTATTTGCAAAAAAAAACAAGTTTATGAGTTTGAACATCAAATATCTTGTCTTTGTAGTGCATTCAATTGAATACGGGTTGAAAAGGATTTGCAAATCATTGTATTCCGTTTATATTTACATCCAACCCAATTTCCCAACTCATATGGAAACGGGGTTTACACGATACAGCAGCGCCTAACTGAGACTTATTGTTACTTGTACACGCCACGCCGAAGTGGTGCAGTTTTGGAGCATCGTCAACAAGAATAAAGACAAGCTGATGGCAACGCCTACATGCTGCCAGAGGAGATGTAATGCAACATGTCAGTTAACGCACACGGCGGAGGTTATTTCTGAGCAAAAAAGCCGGGATGCTGCAAAGAAATAGGCCACTTCTAACATACATTCTGGATCAGACAAGACTGGAAGTCCAGCTAAGTTTGACCAAAAGAAAGGGAGTTGGGTCATCATACATTGTCCTGTGTGATTGAGCATGTTCGTCAGGTATTAATCCGCCTTTTATTTCTCGTTAAATTATCTTTACACTTGCATTACAGTTAATTAAGAATATTCAAACCATGAGAAATTGTCCATACAGTTGATAAAGGTTTAATGATGGCAACGGTTTGACCCTAAATTCACATTATTCCTAGTTACATAATTTACTGTACATAGCAAAATAATCCACTGTATTAGTTTTTTAAGTCGGTGTACATACAGTGGTACCTCAACTCAAGAGTGCCCAAACGTAAGAGTGTTTTGAGATAAGAGCTGTCTCTCCACTAATTGTTTTGCTTTAAGTTGCAAGAAAAATTTGAGCTACAAGCATCCCCGCCATTAGTTGGCATAGCAAATATAACAGTGAATCCTGTAAGATCTTCGCAAACATCTGGTCTTACTCGCTAGCATTAGTTTATAGTGAAAGATGGACATTTTCCAACTGTGTGAAGAAAGAAAGTGAGTGTGAAGGACAGTGCTGAGAAGAAGAAAAGATTAGGAGTGTGAAATGTACGGCCCGCGGGCCGGATCAGGCCTGCAAACATGTTTATTCTGGCCCGCGGTCTGCGGGATGAGTTTGCTAAGCTTTAAAATAAGCTGCAGTCTTTCATGTTCTAAATAAATCCACTGGATGTCCGAATAGCAATTCCGTTACGCAAAGAAACGGTTTACAGCGGGCATACTTGCCAACCCTCCCGGATTTTCCGGGAGACTCCCGAAATTCAGCGCCTCTCCCGAAAACCTCCCGGGACAAATTTTCTCCCGAAAATCTCCCGAAATTCAGGCGGAGCTGGAGGCCACGCCCCCTCCAGCTGCATGCGGACCTGAGTGACGTGTCGACAGTCTGTTTCCACGTCCGCTTTCCCACAATATAAACAGCGTGCCTGCCCAATGACGTTATAACTGTAGAATGATCGAGGGCGAGTTCTTGGTTTCTTATGTGGGTTTATTGTTAGGCAGTTTCATTAACGTTCTCCCAGCGCGGTAACAACACACAACAGCAGTCACGTTTTCGTCTACCCTAAAGCAGTTCGTCTGCCGTAAACAGCAATGTTGTGACACTCTTAAATAGGACAATACTGCCATCTACTGTACATGCATATGTGACAATAACATTTGATGAACGCACTTTTGTGTGTGCCACACAGCAATGCATCATCAGAGAGGGTGTTCAGCATGGTTAGAAAAATAGTGACAGAGAATAGAACAGGGATGGACAATTCAACCCTTAACTCAACAATGAGTAGATGAGCGTTATGTGTGTGTATATGTGTAAATAAATGAACACTGAAATTCAAGTATTTCTCTTATATATATATATATATACATATAGAAAAAAAAAATATATATATAGCTAGAATTCACTAAAAGTCAAGTGTTTCTTATATATATATATATATATATATATATATATATATATATATATATATATATATATATATATATATATATATATATGAGAAATACTTGACTTGGTGAATTCTAGCTGTAAATATACTCCTCCCCTCTTAACCACGCCCCCCAACCACGCCCGCGCCCCACCCCCGACCACCCGACCACCCCCACCCACCGAAATCGTAGGTCTCAAGGTTGGCAAGTATGACAGCGGGGCCAAGCAAGTATGCCAAGCAGGAGGTACACAGTAAAGCAGGGGTGCTCACACTTTTTCTGCAGGCGAGCTACTTTTCAATTGATCAAGTCGTGGGGATCTACCTCATTCATATATATAATTTATATTTACTTATTTATGAAATATATGTTTTTGTTAACAAGTTAAAGGTGTTTAATGATAATGCAAGCATGTTTAACACATATAGTTAATATTGTTAAACAATTAAAGGTGTTTAATGATAATACAAGTATGTTTAATACATATAGTTAATATTGTTAACAAGTTAAAGGTGTTTAAAGATAATGCAAGCATGTTTAACACATTAAGTTAATATTGTTAACAAGTTAAAGATGTTTAATAATAATACAAGCATGTTTAACACAGTTAATATTGTTAATAAATTAAAGGTGTTTAATGATAATACAAGAATGTTTAATACATATAGTTAATATTGTTAACAACTTAAAGGTGTTCAAAGATAATACAAGCATGTTTAACACATTTAGTTAATACTGTTAACAAGTTAAAGGTGTTTAAAGATAATACATGCATGTTTAACACATATGGTTAATATTGTTAACAAGTTAAAGGTGTTTAATGATAATACAAGCATGTTTAACACATATAGTTAATATTGTTAACAAGTTAAAGGTGTTTAATGATAATGCAAGCATGTTTAACACATATAGTTAATATTGTTAAACAATTAAAGGTGTTTAATGATAATACAAGTATGTTTAATACATATAGTTAATATTGTTAACAAGTTAAAGGTGTTTAAAGATAATGCAAGCATATTTAACACATTAAGTTAATATTGTTAACAAGTTAAAGGTGTTTAATGATAATACAAGCATGTTTAACACAGTTAATATTGTTAATACATTAAAGGTGTTTAATGATAATACAAGAATGTTTAATACATATAGTTAATATTGTTAACAACTTAAAGGTGTTCAAAGATAATACAAGCATGTTTAACACATTTAGTTAATATTGTTAACAAGTTAAAGGTGTTTAAAGATAATACATGCATGTTTAACACATATAGTTAATATTGTTAACAAGTTAAAGGTGTTTAATGATAATACAAGCATGTTTAACACATATAGTTAATATTGTTAACAAGTTAAAGGTGTTTAAAGATAATACAAGCATGTTTAACACATATAGTTAATATTGTTAATAAGTTAAAGGTGTTTAAAGATAATACAAGCATGTTTAACACATATAGATTCCTTTCTTTCATGAAGACAAGAATATAAGTTGGTGTATTACCTGATTCTGATGACTTGCATTTATTGGACAGTGGTGCTGATAACGTCCGCATTTTCGAATGGAGGAGAAAAAAAGTCCTCCTTTCTGTCCAATACCACATGAAAGTGGTTGGTTTTTGGCATCTTATTTGTCCAGCTTCCGTACTCCTTTGTATACACTTTAAAAGAAATACATTGTCGGCAAACTCCGTAGCTTGCTAGCTTGTGTGCGCCAGCTTTCTGAGACTCTTATTTTGTTAGTGCAACTGTGCAACTGTGCAGTCGGTCTTTGGAGTTTTGACGACAGGTACGGCGCCAGTCTGTTGAAATAAAGTGTTTCTTGCCTTCCAGTCCATAATTTTAATGAGCTGGCAGCAGCCAGCGTCATCTCAGAAGACCCTCGGGTGCCGTGAATGTCAATCAAGTGACGAAAGTGACGTCATAGTGAAGATTTATGATCGCTCATTTTTAGGACTATTTTTTTAATGCCTGGCTGGTGATCGACTGACACACCCTCCGAGATCGACCGGTAGCTCGCGATCAATGTAATGAGCACCCCTGCAGTAAAGCATGGCCTTGACATAAATTAAACGTAAAACCTTACATCCGCCGCTTTGAGGACATTGTGCTTAGGGTTGTACGGTATATTAGTATAGTACCACGATACTAATGAATCATATTCGGTACTATACCGCCTCTGAAAAATACCGGTCCCCCACACCTCCCCTCGTCATCACGTCGTGTCATTACTGGTTTATAAGCAGAGGAGCATGTTCGGCAGTGCACAATCACGGAGTACTTACTTACACAGTTTGGCTTAAACACTAACGATAAATGTGAAGTTATAACACTGAAAACGCCCACGGGAAGAGGTGCCTTAAGACATGGCTAGCTAGCTAGCGGCTAATGTTCTGTCCCATTCAGCAGTGTTTTAGCTACTTCTAAATCACTAATCCTCGCCTCCATGGTGACAAATAAAGTAAGTTTTTTTACAAGCATCATCCCTGCAGGACGAGGAATAGCTAAACATGCTTCACTACACACCTTAGCTCACCGGTGTCAAAATGTAAACAAACGCCATTGGTGGATCTACACCTGACATCCACTGTAATTATACCAAGTACAGGAGTGTATCTAGTCGATTCTACTTTGATTACGTCGATATTGTTTGGCATCACAACATATTTTTTCATTTTTTTCAAATTTTTATTATGTTTATAAACTCAGGAAATATGTCCCTGGACACATGAGGACTTTGCATATGACCAATGTATGATCCTCTAACGACTTGGTATCGGATTGATACTCAAATTTGTGGTATCATCCAAAACTAATGTAAAGCATCCAAACAACAGAAGAATAAGTGATTATTACATTTTAACAGAAGTGTAGACAGAAAATGTTAAAAGAGAAAGTAAGCAGATTTTAACAGTAAATGAACAAGTAGATTAATAATTCATTTTCTACCACTTGTCCTTAATATTTTTGACAAAATAATAGAATGGAAAATGACACAATATGTTACTGCATATGTCAGCAAACTAAATTAGGAGCCTTTGTTTGTTTACTTACTAATAAAATACAAGTTGTCTTGTATGTTCACTATTTTATTTAAGGAAAAACTTGCAATAAGAAACATATGTTTAATGTACCGTAAGATTTTTTGTTAAAATAAAGCCAATGACATTTTTTGTGGTCCCCTTTATTTACAAAAGTATCGAAAAGTACCGAAATTATTATTATTATTATTAAATATAGTGATTATTTATATGCCAAACAAGAGAAAAGTGGACACAGAGTCTAACTCAACCCACTTGAATGTGGGCCATCCGTTTTTCCTTTGGAATAAAAAATAATTGAACAAAAAAAACTACTTTACCGGTTTTTTGGTTTAATAATAAAAAAATAAAAAAACGGAAAACGGATCATTATCTGGTCCGTGTACCTTCCGTTAATTCTATTTCGAATTCTTAAATGCAAATCAAAAAAACAACTTCAGGCCATTTTTTCTATTTTAATTTCTAAAACAAAAGTTGGACAACTATTTAATGACACTTTTTTAAAATGACAATTGGACTCCTGCTGAAAAAAGATGTTAGCGTTATGCTAAATATATGCTAAACGCAAAGGAAAAGCTAAAATACTGCTTCCAGTTCAATTTGTCATCACACAGATATCCAAAATGCAAAACTGCGTGGTTGACTATTAATTGGATTTTTGTGTTTATCTGGAAACATTACAATCCATAAAAGGAAAACAGCACAAAATCCAATTTTATGGCAATATTTTAATGAAAATCAACCCTTTTTTGTTTGTGTTAAAATCTGCCATATATAATGGACCTTATCCGTTATCCAAATGTATTTAATGGGAATTTAAACAAGGTGGATTGCACATGCACAGTGTCTCTTCGGAATCCTCGTCTGTGAGTGACTCGGAACATCCGAAGAAGACAAAGAACGGTGTCAGTGTCAAAACAATTTTAATGCGGTCAAGAGTTTCCTTCTATTTTGTTATGTCCAGAGACATGGAAAGTGACATATTTTATTGGTTCTCTATTGAGCAGGCAAATGTTGCTCTTCTTCTTCTGTTGTGTTTCCCGGGTCGCTCAAAGTCACGACCAGGATACGGGAAAGGGACACTGAGCATGTGCAACCTACCATATCTCCAAGCTTTGAATGGTGAATAGAGAAAAGAGTTGAATTCGATTTTCAAACCCATTCATAAATTCGGATAATGGATACTGTTCCATTTTCTGTTTTTTTAATATCAAACCCAAAAACGGTGAACATTAATTTTGTGTTAAATAATTTTCAGATTCCAAACGAAAAGCGGATGGCGTACATCCATCCATCCATTTTCTACTTCTTGTCCCTCTCGGGGTTGCTGGAGCCTATCCCAGCTACAAAATCCTATTTAATACCTACAAGAGTTTTTATGATCTTTTATCTATTTAGTATTTTGTTTGATCCCAGATAAACTACGACTTAAAGGGGCTGTTTGCAACATTTACACAGAGGGCGCCAACTTTCCAATGTATATCTAGCTCTTACGGCTTCTCATACGTAATGGTGTAATTACGTAACACGTGCACGCGCATTAGCTTCAGGTGTTAGCTAATAATAGCAATTTGGATAGCTAGTGTTAGCTATCATTAAATGTATATTCTATCATAACAATATGACTGAAAATTGTTTGTTGCTTCTCTTGGACTGTTTGAGACAGCCCTTTGAGACACTTGTGATTAAGGGCTGTATAAATAAACTTTGATTGATTGATTGATTTTTGTATGTGTGCACACGCTCCCTGCGCGTATGTGTTGACGAGACTGGGTGAGTGACAGCCGTAAACACCAATCATTTTATTAGGGTCGGTAAAAATCTTTATAACATAAACTTTGTTATTGTGAAAAATATAGACCATTGTCAAACAATCGTGTTTTGTTAAACCACTATTAGTAACAAAAGCTAGCCGGTGGTGTTCTCGTAGTTTTTTTTTTTTGCTTTGAAAACATTTTACTGTGAGGAAGTTACAAACAGCACTTTTAAAATTGAAATGGCTTTGTAGATACACTGAGACAAAGTCTACGTTTAAATTTTGTGTTTTTTTATTTTTATTTATTTTTGGATAAAGATTTATGTATTTAATATTTGTTTACTTACTATGGTATATTATTTATTTATTCACTGTTCTGTTACAGAGAACAAGGAAATGGGATAAAATTGGTATGAAAAGGGGTAGGATTAAATCAGCTCAGCTTCTTTCTACACCTTTTCGAACGTGCTGTAATGAAACAACTGGAAATATGTGATGCATTACATTGTATCGTATGCATGTTCGAAATAAACTGAAACTGAAAGTTCCTTTGTCGTGTTTTTGAAACTGCACCAATTTTTTCCTCAGAATTTTCAACTAACTTGAAGTGTTTTATCAAAATAACTATTTTAATTTTCAGAATGGGCTTGTTTTTGTAAAACAAAGAAAACAATCTGAAGTTGTCTTATTTTTAAGTTATGCCATAAGTTTACCAAGCCCGCCCACTTGGGGAAAGATTTTGAGTTTGACACCCCTGCATTGAATTAAAGAAAGAAAACAGTGAGTCTGAATTATACTAAATAAAAATGATTCTATAAAGAATGTTATTTGTACAGTAAATCTATCTTATTGCTATTTTATCCTGCTCTACAACGAGCTAATGCAACGAAATTTCGTTCTTATCTGTACTGAAAAGTTCAAATTTGAATGACAATAAAAGGGAGTCTAAGTCTAAGACTAAGTTAAAGTATTATCTAAACAGACGACATTTATTCATCAAAATATGTAAAAACTGCTAATAATGTGTTTGACTGAGAAGTAGCTGGAAGGAAATACCGTAGAAAACCACGCTGTGCATTATTACATTACTTCATAAAATTTCTGTAGTTGTTAGTAATACATTCTATTGCATTGTTTGTATACATTATTTATTGTCCCAGAGTTTGTTTTTCTTTTAAAAAAAACATGTTACATGTTAAAATTGTGCTGTTTAAGGGGAGCCAACTCAATTTATTTCAGTTGCGTCCGCGTGGATTTGAGATACAAGTGTTTTGACTTAAGAGCTCCTTCACAGAACCGGGAATCTGAGGTATTACTGTTGTAGAAATTGATTCCTCTTGACATCATCGCAATGGTTTTAAGAGACCGTTTCAGTCTGAATGGTGGAAATTCTGAAAAATTCCTTACCATTCGTAGCCTCATAGACAGGAAAACAAGAGTGGAATGGTTCCTGTTTCTGTAAAATGACCACAACACTGTTAATTCCCCAAAAGAAGACATGACTTCAGTATGATGAGAGTTAATACGCTAATTTTCTATATTGTATATCCTGTGAGCTGGAGCCTATATCAAAGTCTATAGGTCTACAGGACAATGAATAAACATAAAAGCCTACATTAGGTTCAATTAGTGGGAAGCGTCTACTGTACAGTGTACCCAATGAAACTTGTCGTTATTGTTTACTGTGCGACCATATGGAGCCACATTTACCCAAAGATTAAAACATTGAATTGTCCGGTTGACAGGGCTTACCTGATCTGACTCCTGTATGACCAGAACAGTCCTGGGTGAATACAAAAAAAAAAAAGAAGTGGGAAATTGGTTGCCTAGCAACTGGTCAGCATCTGTCTTACCCATTTAATCCTTGCACATTTTTTTTTTGCAGCTCATTCATTACATTAGAAAGTTGACCAGGAGCAGAGTATACCATAAGCAAGTCACTACATAGTGACAAAAATCTGTCCTTTTTTAAAATTAATCAATGTTATTACATAATATCCTGCAATAGAACAAAATTTACTAAACAGGTATACAAAATGGTCACCTACACAATTTAATGACATTTAAATGTCCATTATAACAAAAGATAATAATCACTTTTTTATGTCATGTACAGTATATAACATCACTAACCATTTTCAGTATGATGCAGTGCACCAATAATAATTAACATATTGTTTAATTAAAACCAGCAACAGTGCCAGTCATATAATATACATTTATATACAAGAAAAAAAGACTAATGTGGTGCATTGTTATTAATGTTACAGAGGAAGCTATAGTTCACCCTCCACCCCATCCCCCCGCCCCAACCCCACTTCCCCATCCCCACCCACCCCGCCTCGCCTCCCTCCACCGGAGCAACGAGGAGATGCTCCATGCATGCTGCAGCCTGCGGAGCTGCTGAGCGCACAGCCAACTCACACCTTGCTTGCGTGTGGATTAAAAACACACACACAAAAAAAAAGCCAAGGAAAAAAAACAAAAAACATTTGAATCTTCATTCTGCGCGCATGGAAAAGGATTTAAGATTGCGGAGGATCCATTCAGGAGAAGAGGCTCTTATTGGGACCAGATTGCCAGCAGCAGCAGCAGCAGGTTTAAGTTTGACCGTGTGGAGTAACATCTTACTCCCCCAACCAAATAGGACTCATGATGTCCCTCATGGTTCACCTCAAGTCGGTCGCCAACCTCCGGGGGAAAGGTGACCGCATCGCCAAAGTCACATTTCGAGGTAGGTGGACCAAGTGGATGAAGTTACTTTTGCTCTTTGTTGTGTCAAAAGTTGAAACAAATTGGAATCACAGTTTCTCAGATCTCTTGTATAGGTCCCCTGATGTACAAAAATGTACCTTTTAAATCTGGCAATGGTCAAGCTACCTTCTCCTATGTCCTACTGTATGATCACGCGTTCTGGGTAGTGGTCGTAATAGCAAGATTGCGGATGCAAGAGGATGATATTGGTTTCCTCTGTAGCAGGCTTGGCCAAAATTGTAATATCATTTAAAAATTTGAATTTGAATTGAACAGGCTCCACTCTACTGGAATTAGAATTACAGGAAGTGAAAGTCATTGAAATTCAGACAAATTCCCAAAAGGAAAACTGCGCTTTTTTTGTTGGAATTATGCCAATCTTCCATAATCCTTATGTGAGACAACAAGTCTCTCTTTTCTGTGCGCTCTAAATAGTGGGAAAACTGAGAATGCAATGAACTGGGATACGATCTATTTAGCCTATAAAGCTCTTTAAAAACCACCGGTCAGTAAATATAGACGTATTCATCACAGCATGCAATATTTACAATATTTTAGTCCATTTAAGCATTAACATAACTTCTTTCAGTGGCACATAACGAATGTTGCTCTTGCTACGCGCTCTGTTAAATCAATGTCAACAACAACTACGAGAGCACTTTTCTCTGTGTGCTACCACTAATGAGAGAATTTGTGAGAGTCTCGGAGCGTTATCATGTAACACTATTTTAAACGTTCCATATAAGAAGATAAAACAGTAAGTTGCAATGTCTGCTCTCACTGGGATGCCGACTGATGGGATGGTTGTATCTTCCAGCATTAGTGAGCAGCTAAATTCAGAATGACTCCTCAGATAAAACATGCCTTCTAGCGATGTTGCGATGGTCTTATGCTGTGCTCCATTTGTTGAGAGCCACATAGTATCATGTTGGTAGTGTGTGGATTTTTTAAAGTTGACACAACCTTCTGCTATACAAGTGAGATGCATGATTTATAGCAGGGGTCGGCAATCCAAAATGTTCAAAGAGCCATATTGGACCACAAATACAGAAATGTAATCGGTCTGGAGCCGCAAGAAATTAAAAGCCTTATATAAATGTTATGACGTAAGTGTCTATATTAGCTATATTAGCCTATTATCAAAATAACTATGTGTCGCAGGCTGATGCAAATCTTTGTTAACAGAAATGTTGAAATATTTATTCTAAACATTTTTAAAACATTGGAAAACATTAGTAAAACTTCTCAGAGGGTGAGATAACTCCTGGAAATAACTGTCTTAGAATGGCCTAAGGTATAGATGTGTGTGTCCAAGTTAAAGGAAACGGCAGGCTGTCTTCTTCTAATGGATTAATTACAATCTTTGCTAGCCAAGTAATGTTTGCTGTGGTCTGGAACAACATGGCGCACAAACAACTATCAGAAATGCAGCCAATATTACATACAGATAATGTGTTATGAAACATGGAAAAATAAACTAAACACACAATTAAATGAGCACAAATATACCTACAAACGAGGCATAATGATGCAAAATGTACATACAGCTAGCCAAAACACCATGTTAGCATCAATTAGCTTGCAGTCATGCAATAACACCAACAAAACTGACCTTTGTGCTTTCGTGCACAGTATAAAACGTTTGGTGGACAAACTGAGACCGGCATAAAACACAGCGTCGGAGAAAGTTATGGATACAAACAAACTGTTGAGTCACAGTCCACACAATGGTGAGTTCAAGGGCCGCAGAAATTAGTAGGACAAAACGGACACATTTTTTAAAAATCTCCATGGAGCCACCAGGGCGCCGCTAAAGAGCCGCATGTGGCTCTAGAGCCGCGGGTTGCTGACCCCTGATTTATAGCCTGGCATTAACTTTTACAATCTCAAATGCTATAGAGCAGCAACAGAAGCTTCTTCTTTTTCTTCTTTATTTTATGGCGTCTAGCAACCAATGTAACTAGCAGGTTAAGCTAGCTAGCAGTTTGTAGCTGGCTACTTGCGAGTGGCCGAAAGAGCAGCGTGAGCAAGGTAGTTCTTAGACTTAGCTCTTACAATAACAATGTATCCATAGCTTGGTTAAAATCCAGGTCACGGCAAGTAAATGGAGCATTTTTGGCGTTTTATGGATGATTTTTAGAGCGCTTTAAAAACAAAATCAATGAATCCCATTACTTGAATTGTTAGCCGCCTCGCACTCAGTTTTTTACTGTTTTAAAAAGTACATAAAAGGTGAAGACGTGTGTTCTTGTCTCCCATAAAGCAACATTTCAACAAATAAAAGTGAAGTTTCCCTTCAAAGCAAAGTTTCAAGAAGAATGTGTAACGTTTTGGCTTAACTACTAAACATACTTTAAAAACACTAAAATCAAACACAAATTACCTCCATTTTGAGTGCCTGGATAAAGTAAAGCATTCTGGGATATGAAATATTTTTCTATATAATTTGCAAGTAATAATACGTCAGAGAAATTATCTATTTTCCAGAATATGCTTTTTAGGGATGTGACTCTTACAACAACTCATGTTTCGATCTTGATTCTTAGGGTAACGATTTAATTCAGAATCGATTTTCGATTCAACACAATTTTGATTCAAATTGATATAGAATTTGTTATAAAAAATATATAAAATAAAACCTTTTAAAACAGGTTACAGGTTACAAAAGGTCCTCGACTGCAGACGTACACGCAAGTAAGTGAAATTTTTGAACGTTATGAATCGATATCGATCAAAATAAATAAGAATCACAATTTGGATGTGAAGCTTTTTTTCAGCCAACTTAATGCTTTTATTCTTAATTGTCAATGAACAAGGTTTCCTGTAATTAAAGCCTAGTGTGTACATGAGGTCCCTTGTAATAATATTTCTATGTAATATGTTTGATGTAAGGAATATAACAGAGCAGTGCTCTCCAACCACCGGTCCGGGGACCAGCACCGGTCCGGGGACCAGCACCGGTCCGTAACACATTTGCTACCAGGCTGCACAGAGACATTATCTAATTTATAACCGACCGCATTTTCTCCTACTTAATTTTCGCCAGTCCCACCAGACACCAATAAGCTTGATCATAGATGTATTATAAAACTCCTGATAGGAAGTCACCATTTGCTTTATTTGTTACGTCTTTGTTACATGGGACAATGCACATTAATAAACATATAAAATGTAAAGGTGGCAAATTGTAGCCAAAAGCTAGGTACCATCTGCAGTCTGCGGCAGGTTGATGACCTAAAATCAGGGCGGATCAGGAACAAAGTGACCATGGTAGTTAAAGTGCATAAGGCAGATGGAGAAGTGTTAAATTGTTGCATATAATAATTGTGCTGAAGGAAGGAAATACACATCTCCTTTGGCCTCGTAAGTTAAAGTGCTGGTATTATTGCTCATAGTCCTATTACACAAGTAGTTAGCAATAACAGATGTATTTACGCATGGAAAATTGGACCAAAAAAAGCTAACAGTGATTCTACGTATGAAATATTGCACAAAATATGAATAACTAACTTATAGAATGGAAATATAAATCCACAGAAAACTATTGGATCTAGAGGCAAGTATTTCTAGCTTTATTATATATCCATGCTCTTGTCCTTGAATGTGATGTATAACCCATTAGATACTAAAGCCAAAAAAAGCCTACTACTAGCAAAAACGAATAAAAAACAAAAGTCTATGGAGAGGGGCTCCCACTAATTCAACGTTATGGTGTATTTTTTCATGTATTCATTTTCCATGCACTTATTTGCTATATTTATCTGCCACACGTGGAAGGCCGGTCCGTGAAAATAAAGCCTACATTAAACCGGGCTTGGGGACCCCTGATATAAAGCATGATTTTAGAATACACCAAAATTATTAATGAACATTTCATGGATTTTCAATATTATTTCCCTCAATTCGAAGTTTATTTGCAATTCTACTCCCAGTTTGCAACCCATAAATTGGAATTTGGGCGGCATTCTCAATTCAATTCATACTTTTGCACACAGCTGCTCTGTAGAGTGGCTGGACTCACCTTTAGAGATAGTATCGGTAGTTCAGTCAGCTCAGAGTAGAGCCAATGGTCCTTAACGTCGAGAAGAGCCAGTTGACTAAGGCATCGAGTCGGGACGTCCACGGGCTGCTTTCGAGTGTAGTGTTCTGGGCATGCCCAGTCCGAAGGAGGACCTAAGGCAAGCTGGAGGGACTACAGTATGTCTTGCATCTGGCCCGGGAATGTCTTGGTGTCCACTCAGTGGAAATCAAAGCAGTGACCGGAGATAGGAAAGTCCAGGCTTCTTTACTAATTAGACTACTGGACTTGGATAAACAGAAGAAAATGGGTGGAATATTGTTACAACAGTAATATGTGTCCCTTCAGCAGGTTTCAGACTGCCAAATATGAGAAACCTCTCCCTGGGATTTTGGGCAACACACTTGGAATGTTAGACCTCTGTACAACTGTCTAATATGGATGGGGCTTCATCTGGCAGTGCTTACAAGTGACAGATTTGAATTTTTTCCACATGTTTCTACTTTCTCATTAAGAGTTAATGATGAGGTCATGTGATCTCAACGATGATTGGGCTCTGGAGGTGTGTGCGCTTGTATGTGCATTGTGGTAATGTGTGCCTGGGTTATTCCGGGCAGTTGACCGCCAACCTATGAGCACTTATGATTGCTCGATATGTCAAGGCCCATGAAAACATGCCATGATGGAGCTTCCAGGAAATACTATCTGGTTAATAACTAACCAG
Source organism: Nerophis lumbriciformis (assembly GCF_033978685.3). Taxonomy (NCBI): domain Eukaryota; kingdom Metazoa; phylum Chordata; class Actinopteri; order Syngnathiformes; family Syngnathidae; genus Nerophis; species Nerophis lumbriciformis. Next base: position 19,043,040 of record NC_084573.2, read on the forward strand.
AGAAAATTGGCCTGAAACCATTTGAATACAGAATCAATACATTACTGTAATAATGAAAACGTGAATCAACTGTTCTGCTGGAGTAATTGATCATCGAACTACATGGTCGTAAAAAACAAAAAAACTAATTACATGGCTGTTTGCATACATTCTGATAAAACTGCTAACTGATTTATGGGCAAGAGTTGCTAATTGCTAAAGACATTTTGGTTAATGGCAGCCATGTTTTTCAACCAATCTTGCACACATTTTACAGACATGTACTAAGTTCTGTGGCTTTACGGTAACACCCGAATGTTACAGTGGGGTTTTTGTAGAGTGTACTGAACTGTGTGAGAAATTTCAAGTCAATCTAACTTCTGAGGTGGATAATAGCACAGGCAACACATCAGGGGTGCATGTTTTGCCAACATGGTGTTAGGAAGTGTTGGTGACAAACCCCAAGATGCAGAGATGGCAGGCTTGATGTAGGAAAACATGACTTGAATGTCAAAAATGCAGAGAAAACACGCACCAGGAACCAGGAGACAGGAAACAGGAAAGCAGGCAACAGGATACAAGGAAAACTGGAGATAGCAAACGGTCTACAGCATACAATCCTCCAGCACTGATTGGAGGGAGAGGCAGGTATAAATAGTAGCCTGATTGGCAATTGCCACCAGGTGTGTCAGGCTGCCAATCTGGGACAGGTGAGGGAAACAAGCACTCGGGAGACATGCAGGAACTGTAACCAAAAAAAGAGCGCTGACAGGAAATAAAACACAAACGGGGGAAAACCCAAACATAACCCAGTGGTTAAGTTTGGGTTTGATTACATCTCAAAATACCATAATTGAAGACACCACATGATCATTGCTGGAAAAATACTATACAGGAACACATTTACACCCTACTGGGCATACAATCACATCAACAGTATACAAAACGGGTTCTTTTCTGGCGCATTTAAAAATCGATTAAAACGCATCAGCAATTAAAACATATACCGTAAATTTCTCTGCTTGGCTTATGCAACTTTCCGTCAATAAAGTTTTATTCAAAGTACACACTTCTCAAAGATATTTTAACTGCCCTGACCACATGATGGCGACAAATACACATGTAAGAATGTTAATTAAATGACAAGTATGACACACTTTAACAACAAGAATTTACAGCTTTTAGTTGTAACACAACAGCTACTGTGAACAACTTGCAATCTGATTGGCTATCGCAACTGTCTCTGAACTCTATGTGATCTCAAATTCATCCGCTAACGGTCCCAATGAGTATCCAATCACAGGACGCGTAAATGTCACGCTCAACGTGAGGCCAGCTCGACGGCCTTACTGACAACAACTCGTGATCTGATTGGCTATCGCAACTGTCTATCAACTGTATGTTCCCCTTCACTTAAAGTACACAGCATTGCTGAATCTGAAGGAGCCTGGCAGATTTGGTGCAGAATGGCAACATAAGCTAGCTGAATTCTGATTGGATACACAATAAAACTAAAAACAGCAGCACTGGAACAAGCTTAATATGACATGAAGAGGATATGAATAATTTTAGATATTTAGGGAAAGTAAATAAAAAAATAATTGTATCTTAAATTATGATCATGATTTCTGGTTATGTTAGGCCACCAGAGAAGTCCTTGCTGGCCCTGACGGCACACCACTGTCAGTGATAAGGCTGACAAATGGTACCTTTTTGTTTGAGAGTAGAAAAGGCTTACACTAATACGGTCATGTTTATATTTTCAAATTCTCATGTACAAACCCCGTTTCCATATGAGTTGGGAAATTGTGTTAGATGTAAATATAAACGGAATACAATGATTTGCAAATCATTTTCAACCCATATTCAGTTGAATATGCTACAAAGACAACATATTTGATGTTCAAACTCAAAAACATTTTTTTTTTTTTGCAAATAATCATTAACTTTAGAATTTGATGCCAGCAACACGTGACAAAGAAGTTGGGAAAGGTGGCAATAAATACTGATAAAGTTGAGGAATTCTCATCAAACATTTATTTGGAACATCCCACAGGTGAACAGGCAAATTGGGAACAGGTGGGTGCCATGATTGGGTATAAAAGTAGATTCCATGAAATGCTCAGTCATTCACAAACAAGGATGGGGCGAGGGTCACCACTTTGTCAACAAATGCGTAGGCAAATTGTTGAACAGTTTACGAAAAACATTACTTAACCAGCTATTGCAAGGAATTTAGGGATTTCACCATCTGTCTGTAATATAAATGATAAATAAATGATAAATGGGTTGTACTTGTATAGCGCTTTTCTACCTTCAAGGTACTCAAAGCGCTTTGACACTACTTCCACATTTACCCATTCACACACACATTCACACACTGATGGAGGGAGCTGCCATGCAAGGCGCTAACCAGCACCCATCAGGAGCAAGGGTGAAGTGTCTTGCTCAGGACACAACGGACATGACGAGGTTGGTACTAGGTGGGGATTGAACCAGGGACCCTCGGGTCGCGCACGGCCACTCTTCCACTGCGCCACGCCGTCCCGATATCATCAAAGGGTTCAGAGAATCTGGAGAAATCACTGCACGTAAGCAGCTAAGCCCGTGACCTTCGATCCCTCAGGCTGTACTGCATCAACAAGCGACATCAGTGTGTAAAGGATATCACCACATGGGCTCAGGAACACTTAGAAACCCACTGTCAGTAACTACAGTTGGTCGCTACATCTGTAAGTGCAAGTTAAAACTCTCCTATGCAAGGCGAAAACCGTTTATTAACAACACCCAGAAACGCCGTCGGCTTCGCTGGGCCTGAGCTCATCTAAGATGGACTATGGACTAATACAAAGTGGAAAAGTATTCTGTGGTCTGACGAGTCCACATTTCAAATTGTTTTTGTAAACTGTGGACGTCGTTTCCTCTGGACCAAAGAAGAAAAGAACCATCCGGATTGTTATAGGCGCAAAGTTGAAAAGTCAGCATCTGTGATGGTATGGGGGTGTATCAGTGCCCAAGACATGGGTAACTTACACATCTGTGAAGGCGCCATTAATGCTGAAAGGTACATACAGGTTTTGGAGCAACATGTGTTGCCATCCAAGCAACGTTACCATGGATGCCCCTGCTTATTTCAGCAAGACAAGCCACATGTTACATCAACGTGGCTTCATAGTAAAAGAGTGCGGTACTCGACTGGCCTGCCTGTAGTCCAGACCTGTCTCCCATTGAAAATGTGTGGTGCATTATGAAGCCTAAAATACCACAATGGAGACCCCGGACTGTTGAACAACTTAAGCTGTACATCAAGCAAGAATGGGAAAGAATTCCACCTGAGAAGCTTAAAAAATGTGTCTCCTCAGTTCCCAAACGTTTACTGAGTGTTGTTAAAAGGAAAGGCCATGTAACACAGTGGTGAACATGCCCTTTCCCAACTACTTTGGCACGTGTTGCAGCCATGAAATTCTAAGTTAATTATTATTTGCAAAAAAAAAATAAAGTTTATGAGTTTGAACAGCAAATATCTTGTCTTTGTAGCATATTCAATTGAATATGGGTTGAAAAAGATTTGCAAATCATTGTATCCGTTTATATTTACATCTAACCCAATTTACCAACTTATATGGAAACGGGGTTTGTAAAAATCTGAGATTTTAAAGAAACGTTAAGTTTTCTTCCCTTTCAGGTCAAGCCCGACTTGACCTGCATTGAGCATCCTGTCGGACAGAACGAGAATCAGTGTTGCGTACAGGGATTACAGCCACTCGGTGTGTGTTCGTGTAAGAGAGAGGAGAGTATCTTAGAAAGCATTTAGTTTTAAGGTCAAAGGACAGCGTTCAACTCGAACTTGTATCTGATACACTGATTAGAGTTAGCATCAGTATTGTTAAGGATGTCACGGGACCAACTCCCCCTTCCTTTTTCCGACCTGCGTGTGTGTGTTTCCAGTGTGCTCACTGGTGAAGGGATGGAGGATTTTTCGTGTTTTGTGCTACTGCAAATTCCCCGGGGTCTCAGCTGTACATGCAGCATTGAGCTAGATACTGTATAAAGCCCCCCACGGTCTACTAGCCGCAGTTCAATTGCTTTCCTTGAGTGTGTGTTTTGTTTTAATGTCCAATTGCTCCAGCATGAGCACAGTTCATGCACAACCTAGCATTTAAGAAGGTGTGACGGGTTCATGTAATACTGTACATAGACTGTTGCGCCAGGGGTAGTGTAGTGGTTAACACGGCTGACTTTGTTTCCAAAAATATTTTTTTAGGCTTTGCTCTCTTCATCTAATTCAATATTACTCGGCAGATGCGGGTTTTCTTCCTGTATATTGCATAATTGCTGGACTATGATGTTATTGTCATTGTTGACTAGGGCTGGGCGATATATCGAGTTTGTAAGATACATAGATATATTTTGAAACAAGATATGAATTAAGAAAATATCGTAACATCGATATAGTTTATTTCACAACAAAAATGACCAAACACCGCTTGTTTGTTGTGTTCCTTGTTCTCGCCCATTTCTAACTCCTTCGTAATGGGCTACTAAACCCCTCCCCTTCCTCCTTCCAAGACGTGCTTGCATGTATAAGAACATCCATGATTGGTGGTTGTTTACTATGATGAGTCACGATTGGTTAAGATTAGGGCAAAACATTAGGGGCAGGCCAATCAGAGGCAAGATAGGGCAGGTCATGGAGCCAGGAAGGGAAATCACAACAGACATCCCAAATGACGACGAGAGAATCGTAGAAGAGAAGAGGGAATATTCAAGCGGGCGATTTATATATTAAAAAAAACTAATGGAAGATGGCAGAGGGATTCTCTTCCTTAGATTTTTCTTTTAGCGATGTAGACAATGTCCAGGAAATCCACAATGTGTCTACTTGGCCATATTTGGACAAATGTACCGTATGCGTCTAGATAAAACATTCATTTGAGTTGTTTACCATGTAAGCACAAATCCAAACTGTTCTTGAGTTGCATATTTCGCACGAGAAATGCTGCCAAAAATGTATACCGAAGTGAGGAAGATCATAGCCACACAATTAAGTCAAGTCACTTACTTGGCGCTGACCAGAACTGTACGTGTGTGACATCGTCGACTGGGAATCAAAAAGCGCCTGCCTGCAAATTTATTTTTTTATCTGAGTTTGATACATTTTGTATTATTTGCACAGCTATGTTATTTATTTTACATAGGGAGAATATTTTTCAATTTTATTTATGTTATGTAATTCTGTGCTACTTAAACAGTTTATTTTCTGTTCTGTTAATACCCATCTTGACTAATCCATCCATCCATCTTCAACTGCTTATCCGGAATCGGATCGCGGGGACAACAGCTCCAGCAGAGACCCCCAGACTTCCCTCTCCAGAGCAACATTCGCGACTTCCTCCTGGGGAATCCCGATGCGTTCCCAGGCCAGAGAGGAGATGTAATCCCCCCATCTGGTCCTTGGCCTGCCGCGGGGTCTACTCCCAGTGGGACGTGCAACAAGGACCTCCCTAGGGAGACGCTCGTGAGGCATCCGCACGAGATGCCCGAATCACCTAAGCTGGCTCCTTTCCAAGCGAAGGAGCAGCGGCTCTACTCCGAGTCTCTCTCGGGTGACTGAACTTCTCACCCTATCTCTAAGGGAGATGCCAGCCACCCTTCTGAGGAAACTCATTGCGGCCGCTTGTATCCGCGATCTTATTCTTTCGGCCATGACCCACACTTCATGACCATAGGTGAGAGTAGGAATGTAGATAGCTCGGTAGACCGAGAGCTTTGCCTTCTGGCTCAGCTCTCATTTCGTCACAACAGTGCGGCAGAGAGACTGCAATACTGCCCCAGCTGCTCCAATTCTCCGGCTGATTTCCTTCTCCATCTTTCCCTCACTCGTGAACAAAACCCCAAGATACTTAAACTCCTCCACCTGGGACAGAGTCTCGTCCTCTACCTGGACTGTACAATCCATCGGTTTCCTGCTGAGAACCATGGCCTCAGATTTGGAGATGCTGATCCTCATTCCAGCCGCTGAACACTCGGCTGCGAACCGATCCAGTGAGAGCTGAAGGTCACGAACCGAAGGTGCCATCAGGACCACATCATCTGCAAACAGCAGTGACGTAACCTTTAGCCCCCCGAGACGTATACCCTCTCCGCCATGGCCACGACTCTGCCTAGAAATACTGTCCATGAAAATCAGGATAGGTGACAGAGCGCAGCCCTGGCGGAGACCAACCCCCACTGGAAACGACTTACATCCAAGCACCCGGACACAACTCTCGCTTTGGTTGTACAGAGATTGGATGGCCCTCAGCAGGGTTCCCCTCACTCCGTACTCCCTCAGCACCTCCCACAAGATCTTCCGGGGGACCCGGTCATACGCCTTCTCCAAATCCACAAAGCACATGTAGACTGGATAGGCATACTCCCAGGCCTTCTCCAGGATTCCCGCAAGAGTAAAGAGCTGGTCAGTTGTTCCACGACCAGGACGGAATCCACATTGCTCCTCTTGAATCTGAGGTTCGACTATCGGCCGGACCCTCCTTTCCAGTACCTTGGCATAAACTTTCCCAGGGAGGCTGAGTAGTGTGATACCCCTGTAATTAGCACTCACCCTCTGGTCCCCCTTTTTGAAAAGGGGAACCACCACCCCAGTCTGCCACTCCCTCAGCACTGTCCCAGACTTCCACGCAATGTTGAAAAGGCGTATCAACCAAGACAGCCCATCAACACCCAGAGCCTTCAGCATTTCTGGACGGATCTCGTCAACCCCCGGAGCTTTGCCACTGTGGAACCCCCATCATCCTCAGGCTCTGCTCCTATCAGGGAGGGTGTGTCTGATGTAATTGGGTTCAGGAGTTCCTCAAAGTGCTCTTTCCAACGCCCTAAGACTTCCTCACTTGAAGTCAGCAAAGTCCCATCCTTGCCGTACACAGCTTGGATGGTTCCCTGCTTCCCCCTTCTGAGGTGCCGTATGGTCTTCCAGAACAGCTTTGATGTCGCCCGATAGTCCTTCTCCATGGATTCCCCGAACTGCTCCCACACCCTCTGCTTAGCCTCGTCCACAGCCACGGCCGCTGCCCTTCGAGCCTGTCGGTACCTTGCAACTGCCTCCGGAGTCCCCTGGGATAACATACCCCGGTAGGACTCCTTTTTTCAGTCGGACGGCTTCCCTGACCATCACTGTCCACCAGGGTGTTCGAGGGTCACCGCCCCTTGAGGCACCTAAGACCTTCTGGCCACAGCTCGCAGCTGCAGCTTTAGCAATAGAGGCTTTGAACATTGCCCATTCCTGTTCAATGTCCCCAACCTCCACAGGGATGGCAGAGAACTCCCGCCGGAGGTGGGAGTTGAAGTCCTTCCGGACAGAGGACTCCTCCAAACGTTCCCAGTTCACCCGCACTACACGCTTGGGTTTGCCAGGTCTGTCCACAGGTTTCCCCCGCCATCTGACCCAACTCACCACCAGATGGTGATCAGTTGACAGTTCAGCCCAAAAATGCAGCCTATAATCTTCCTAAATAATCTTTTTTTCCTCTCGTCTAAATAGAATATCAAGTTATTCAGTACTTGAATTACAAAAACGTTGCTTGATACGATCTTTTATTTCTGCACACATGAAGCTGCCTTCCTCAAACGCTCAAAGACAAAACACCTGCACAAAACAAACTACCGCACAAAGACAATTACACACAAACGCCCGCCGCCATTCATGAGCACCACAAAGCAACCAGGTGCAGCCCACACGAGTGAGTAAGGTGACCGTCAACAATTCTTTGCCCTCTTTATTATGTAAACACTCACTGGACACCTTATTAGGTACACCTGCATGATGCAAAATAGTGTCCGAACAAAACGCAAAAGTGCTCATATTTTCTAGAAACAAAGAATTGAGTAATATTGTTATAATAATGCATGGTTTTAGCCTCTCTTTAAGTCCACCACTGATCTGTATTTGCTGAATGTCAAACTAAAATGATTAAATTAAATAGTATCAACTGATTGCACTCTCTTGTGCGTGCGCCACACTGTGCAAATGGGGCGGCTTTTGGGATTCTCCCCACTTAAACGGCAATGACATTTATTGCCAAGTGGCTATTGAACCTCTCGACCTGACCTCACGTCTTAATCCCTCTTTACCTTTCAGGTTTGTCCTTCTACAGCCATGTGGCGGCCAACTGTGAGGAGGTGGCTCACTTTAATGAGGTTGGTATCTTTTTATTTCCTACCTCGATAATGGCAGATGGGCAATTCACCAGACTGTAATGCAGTAAACAAGGCCCCGATTTAACGTACAGTATTAGTATTTGATCGTGGCAATTATTATGCCACCTGCTACTTGCATACATTTTACAACCAGGGCCGTAACCAGAATTTGACAAATACAGAGGTCAAAAATTGGTGGTCCATATGAGGAGCTTTGAAAGGCTGAAATCATGGGTATCCCAGCACCATTACCTTAAGCAACACAATGAAAAATCCAGGTTTTTTTTCATTACTATTCTGAAGTTTGGCGTATAGAGAGATTCAGATTTTTCCCAAAAGTATCCCACAATGCATTGCCGGAATCCACGCTACACGCAATACTTAAAGTTACCACTGATAGTCACACAAACACTAGGTGTGGTGAAATTACCCTCTGCGTTTGACCCATCCCCTTGTTCCACCCCCTGGGAGGTGAGGGGAGCAGTGAGCAGCAGCAGTGGCCGCGCTCAGGAATCATTTTGGTGATTTAAACCCCAATTCCAACCCTTGATGCTGAGTGCCAAGCAGGTAGGCATGGGTCCCATTTTTATAGTCTTTGGTATGACTCGGCCGGGGTTTGAACTCACAACCTACCGATCTCAGGGCGGACACTCTAACCACAAGGCCACTGAGCAATACTTAGGAACTATTCGGAGGAAAATAACATTGCACAGGTTGTAATACGATGGAGAAATACTGAAAGTCTTTGGTAGAAATCCCTTTGTCGTTACAAGGAAAAAACAGCCGTAATTGGATGCAAGGATCCGTACCAGATCGACAAGACTGAGTGGAGCAGGGATCAAAACATCTTCCTCGAAGTCTCATACCCGGACTTGGTGGACTATCTAAATTTCCAACCGAAGCCATTTTATACTTTAAAGGATTTTCTAAACTATAAGAGCCTTGAAAGCTACGTCCGTTTTGTTTGTGGATGGGTTTGTGATGTTTCTATTTTTATTGCATAAACTCAGTGGACATTGTGGTGTCAAGACGAGAGTCATGCACTTACAGAAATTGCCTGATCAAAGTTTAACACCATGGATGATTACGGATAACAAATCTAAGGTCATCTCATCACACTGTGATTGTAAGGCAGGATTGGGAGAATGCTGTTCGCATGTGGCTTCAGTTTTGTTTTATGTGGAGGCTACAGTCCGGATAAGAGTAGTGAGTACAATTATTTTTTTTAATCAATACAACTACTATCAAAGTTCTTCGACCAAGCACATCAAGTTAATGCAAAGTAGGGTTGTCATATTTATTTGACATTAATTTTTACTTACAAAATGTCTCTCAATTACCTAAAGCCGAACAAACACGAAGATGTTCATAGCACACACGTGTGCTGGGTACATCGCAACAAACCATGATAACACACTCTTCTTTTTAGTAATTTCTCCCCATCCTAAAATGAACCTTAGTAATTCGATAAAAGCTAGTCTTATTCCTCCCACCTCGATTGTGACAGTGACAATGGCACAAGTCGTCAGCATTATGAGTATCACTGGATAAATGATCGGCGACAATTAGCGTTTCACGAACGCGGCCCTTCAATATAGCATGCATTGTCGGAAATGTAAACAAATCTGAACCTCTCTTTAAACAATTTTAACATCATAAAAACAAAAGCTTAAAAACTTTACAACATTTCATTTCCGACATGGGTTTATTAAACCCAAGATCTTGTGCTTGGAATTTGAAGTACTTGTTACGTGTGCCACAAGAGGAACCAGAAGTTAAAAGGAGAAATCTGTCTTCATATTCTAATCAGTCACAGAGCGTTACGTGGCCAGGAAATTGTTTGGGGTAAAATTTCATATGAAGCGCCTTGTCATTCAATAATTTACATTTGACAAGCTTTTCTTCACACAAAACTGGGCCCTTCCTATGGACAGCGAAGCCCTACGCAAAGTGTGTGTTCTGTATTTAGGGCGAGGTGGCACCTGACTGACATGATAGTATTATACCGACAGTGTTTCATATCAATTTAATTTAGGTGAAACCAACATTAGTGACGTCAGTATACTTCAATGTTAATGTTATGTTGTCAGCACATTTCGGATCGGATAAGGTTTAAAGTAAATGTGAACTTAAGTGCGTTACAATGTTGTCTGAAGTGCATGACCAAAGATCGTACATTGAGAAAGGATGATCTACCTCGTGGTGCAATACAGTGCACACGATGTCCTACACAAAGTATTTACAGCCAGTCATACCATCTTCTATTTGCCACTAAAAATACCAAAGACATGACCTCGGTATCCTCAATAGTATTTACGGCCATGGTTATAACTTACAGTGGCTCAATCAAACTGAGACTGGCAGCACTTTTCAATCATGCATTCCAGGGAAATAGATATTCTTGCAATGCTTTGTCATAGAAAATAGATTCAAATGCAAGGTGTTTATCACACAGTGGAAGAAAAACAGAAAACAGTTAGAAAAAAAGGACGATATTCCTCTCTAACGGTCTCCCTGAGGGGGAATTCAGTTTTTATACACTGTTATTAAACATGCTGTGTAAATGAAAGGCCAGAAATGCACTCGCACACAATCAGATGGCCATGGACTGTGGGGTATGTCAAAGAGGAGGCTGTACACATAAGAGCACTCCAAGCAGTTGCTCAAAGGCATATACAACCTTTTCTTTTTTCTCTGAAGTCAAATGTGAATATGCCAACCTCTAAGTCCCCAAGCTAAGTCCTTACACACCTAGCTTTCTCGATTATCCAACCCCTAATAGTCCCTCCCTGTACGCATATCACGCGATGTACCTAGGGCCCCGCGATATCTGGGGGTCCCCACTTTGTGTGCAGAGGTGCATTTAAAATATAATTTGATTAAAGACAGGGCGGTTCGTAAGAAAATTTACCCCAAACATATTTCTAGCCTCTTACTGCTCCGTCACTGATAACAATATGTCCCTTAACCACATCACAATTCTGATTAAGGCACTGACTGACCTTGTATGCTTAGTGTTAAATTTGGTATTTTGTTGTTCGTTGTCCATGTTGTGTTTTTCAGTTCCCTAAAGGTGTGTACTCCCGTGATTGTGGTGATTCGGCTAACATCCTAAAGTTTGAGTGGGTATTTTGAAGAGCGCATGTTTCAATCCGATTTATGGGGTCATTATTTGTGACTATTTGTCAGAAAACTAACAGCAGAGGCAACACTAACGTGACCAACATGGGCAAACATGCAGCAGCTTCCAAAACACACACAAACCGCCAAAACACGTCTATGAAGGTTCTCATTCATCTAGGTCATTGTCATCTCAGGGCGTTTAATCGATCGCAACTGGACTGCTTGGTTTGTCTTGGAAGACGTTTCGCTGCTCATCAGAGTAGACCATCAGTTTGTGCTGATAGACTTAAATTGGTCAGATCTCGTCTGAGATTTGAGTCAGATCTATAGGGAGATTTACACTTCAACGACTGTCGTTGGCTTTGACCGTTAGGATTGCTCGTTTGCATTAAAACAAGTGTTTTTGTCACTACGATAGGGCGAAACCATCCTTGCCCAGGCTCACCCTCCTGTTTTTTTTGAGTATAAATATTTGGGTTTTTGGCACCAACCGCTGGACTAGATCTTATCAATCTAAGTCGATAAGCACGAACCGATGAAGCCTACTCGAATGAGCGGTGAAACGTCTTCCAAGACAAACCAAGCTTTTCAGTTGGAATCGATTGAATGTCCTGAGAAGCAAAAACACATCCTAAACACACACAATCCCCTAAAATACATGCATCACAACTAATTTAATTGGTAGCTCTACGATATTGTTTCGCCAACTTTCTTCTGGGCATCCTACTCATGTCTTTGTATATCCCTCCCAGACCTGGCGCCACTGTTAAGGTGTACCCATAATGTAGATGGCTTGTCAGGCACATCAACATCAACATCAACATCAACATCAACATCAACATCAACATCAACATCAACATCAACATCAGCATCAACATCAACATCAACAGCGGCCGTCTTGAGTAGGGGTTCCGTCAGATCGACTGGCACTAAAATTTTAGCTGGTATACCTGGTAGTGTTTTCCCCTTATTGCATGTATTTTGAGAGTTTGTGTGTGTTTTGGATGTTGCTGTGTGTTTGTCCCGCACTTGTGTTTTGTGAAATTGCATGTGTTTTGCCGGTTTGTGTGTGAATATTTGTCTGTCTATTTGTGTTGGCCCTGCGATGAGGTGGCAACTTGTCCAGAGTGTACCCTGTCTTCCGTGCGAGTGCAGCTGGGATAGGCTCCATCCCAAGGTACGAGAGGTAGAAAATGGATGAATGGATGCGTGTGTTTTGGACGTCGCGGCGCGTTTGCCCCTGTTAGTTACAGTACAACAGTACGGATGCATGTTTTGACACCCTTTTGGAAGAGTTATCTTAGGCCCCGTTTACACTAAGCCGTATAAGGTTATCCAGGGTAAAGACTCCCGCCCCCCGGCGCAACGCGACCTAGTACACATACGCGGAAAATGCGCACGTCATAGTCATCTCTAGTGTTGCTTTGTGTGCAAATTCTTACAATTAACTTATCTGAACAATATCCAGTGTTGTGGTATTTCAATTAAACTGGAATTCAGTATGCTGTGGGGCCCTATTGTAGTAAATCACACCTGAGACATCATAAATTAATCAAATATTTATTAGACACATAAACAATGTGATAAAGAACATTTAACATTAATCAATCTAGGGATCTAGATATCTGTCCATTCGTTTTTGGTGACTTTATATACTCTGGCCCGAGACGTTGAGTCCGCGACATACATGGTGGACAATAACTGATAGTCTGCTTTGCCAGTCCAAATGCATTCGCCGTTTTCCTCGACGGCCAGGTAATACAAAGCACACGCTATCTTTTTTATCACATCCACGGGAGCTCGCATTCTTGTTGTCCCTCCTTCGACAAATGGACAAAGTTTTTCGGTAAGTAAATCACAGCTGACCTCGACATTCGAAAGTTCTCTTGCTGTCTGAGAAGTGTTGTATCCGAAATAGCTGCAATCGCTTTCTCTAAATGTATTCATGTGTGATTTTCACAAGCGTCTGTACATGTAGAAGAAGGAGAAACATGTGCATGTCTGGATGACTTGCCTTCATATTTCCAGTGGCTAGCTCCGAGCTACGAAACCACTTTATTATGAAGCTGGCTGTGGCGCGTTCTTTCTGACGTCACTTTCTGTGTGGGCGAGGTCTTTCTGGCGTCACTTCCACTACGAACTCACTTTGTAAACGATCAATGAGTCCATACAAGGCTAAGTGCCGGATATTCAAGAATTACACGGCTGACTTACCCGTGTAAAAATTTGTCCGAAGAGGGGGACCTTAAACGCTGGTTTAGTGTGGCTGAAACGGAGCTTAGGCTAAATAATTATTTGTTTAAGGGGTTAAACGACTTAGTGTAGACATGGCCTTATACAAATACATAGGTATTCTCAAAATCTTCCACATAATTGTGCAATACAACACTAGTTTATGCATACAATCCTACCAGATTATCATGAGTAACCAAACATTTCAAGCCTTTTTAGTCTCTGACATGCTCAGATTTTGTACAAAAAAGTAGCCTTTGACGGGCTTTCAAGTTAGAGGAGGCCTGTTTCCTTTGCTGAACTGATAACCGAAGCTTTTGTTTACGCTTTAATCAGGAAGATTGTTCAATGAGTCCAAACATTCGCCACAGTCCCCAATCCTGCGGATACGCACAATCAGATTAGCGCTCACACCTACGCATTGACACAACACATTCCAACACTTAACAATCACAACTCGACTAGAAATGCTTAACTTTGAAGACAAAACAGCTTTTTCTTATGACTGTCAGAAATGGAAACAGGGTTTTAAGTTAAACCAAAAGTGAGCTGAAGCCCTAGATCTGTTCTTCGTAACCCTCATGGGTATTGTCTGTGAGAAAAGCAGGCAAAGGAGAGAAATGTGTCAGAAATATCTATGATGACATTATCCCCTTGCCTGAACTGAGCGACTATTACTGATTTCTTGCGACGTTGTCTCATTTGTTGCTCTCTTGTCTGCCTCGACGCTGGGGGGGTCATTAGCATCACTCAGCATCAATAAAATGTCTAGAAGGACGACTACAAGTGGCTCCCGAGACCTTGTGTGTTTGTGTATGTGTGGGTCTGTGCGTACGCTGGTGCCAGGGCGTGTATATATAGTGTCTTGTTGGCCTGTCGCCTTTCTCTGAACTACTGGAACCACTGCAACACTTGCATGGCTCAGTAAGCTCAGTCAGGCCTCTGGTGTTGAGGTGCCATTAGCATAGAGCTGTGAGTCTTGTTGCTTTATGCATGGTCTAGCAAGAACGCCTTTGAACTAGCATGCCGATTGCCTGGATGGGGAATGCGTATTCATTATTCATCCCATGGTGGGATTTAGCTTTTAGCTACATTCCCCACCAGTGCCTCCCCCTCACTAGTTAAGACAGAAGTAGAGCAGAGAACAGCCAAGCCTGCAAGTTGTATGAAGTTTGGGGGCTTTGCTTCACTGCTAATGTGTGTGCGAGATAGCGGTTCACCATGTCCAAAGACTTGACTTTGCGGGCAAGACCTCATGCAAAAATGATGATGCTCAAATATTTAGTCTTCATGAGTGAGCATCCAGCTGTTGCAGTTTGACTTTTTAATAATAAGCCTGTGATTATGTCACACAAGACTTCTTTTTGGATGATTTCACTTGGACCTGCCATGCTGGATTTTGTGATTCATAAGAGCACTGAATAACAATGAGAAATGTTTTTAAAGTTATTAATCGGTTCTGACAGGAAAAAAAATGTATCAAATTGGTTGAAACCAGTTTTTCAAAACAGTCTTAGGCCCCTTCTACACTAAGCCGGATAAGGTTATCCAGGGTAAACCCCATCTATCCATCTATTTTCTACCGCTTGTCCCTTTTGGGGTCGCTAGGGGTGCTGGAGCCTATCAGCTGCATTCAGGCTAGGCTGACCATATTCTGAAATCCCAAAAAGAGGACACATATATGCGTGCCAAGGCGGGCAGCACGCCAAGGCCAGGACGAGGTGAAAATTTGCCAATGATACTCTAACTTGCTTTATAAATAATATATATATTTAAATAAAGCATTTTTTCTCCTCTGTTGACAGCAGTGTTGGCGCTAGGAATTTTCAAAATGGGGTCCCACAGTCAATTTTTGGGGTCCCACTTTTTTGTAAGCGTTTGGAAAATTTTTTATAAATGTATGCATTATCCTGTTATATCTCACATTCTAAATTGTGTTTTGGAAAATGGTTGTCATAAACGTTACTTAATTCATAAAAAAAATAATAATAAAAAAAGAAAACACATTTGTATACATATGTAAATGTATTCAGTTATAAACATTCATTCACTTTCTTCTGTCCTTCATGGATCTAAACTTTACCGCTGCTGGTAGTTTTTTCTAGGTGTATTAATTTCAGTATAAAAGTTTAAAAAGTGTTTTGCTTCAGTCATGAAATGATGATAATGGTGTGCCAGGGCATACATACATTTTATATTTAACGCTTAAATCTCTGGAGTCTACATCAACGTCAGATCTATCCCTCATTTCAAAATGTTTTAGTTTTTTTTATGTTGTTTTTTTGTTTGTTTGTTTTCCGCCCGGGCAGCACGGTGGAAGTGGGGTTAGTGCATCCGCCTCACAATACGAAGGTCCTGAGTAGTCTTGGATTCAATCCTGGGCTCGGGATCTTTCTGTGTGGAGTTTGCATGTTCTCCCCGTGACTGCGTGGGTTCCCTCCGGGTACTCCGGCTTTCTCCCACCTCCAAAGACATGTACCTGGGGATAGGTTGATTGGCAACACTAAATTGGCCCTAGTGTGTGAATGTGAGTGTGAATGTTGTCTGTCTATCTGTGTTGGCCCTGCGATGAGGTGGCGACTTGTCCAGGGTGTACCCCGCCTTCCGCCCGATTGTAGCTGAGATAAGCTCCAGCGCCCCCCGCTACCCCAAAGGGAATAAGCGGTAGAAAATGGATGGATGGATGGATGTTTTCCGCCCTATTTTGTCAAACAAAACTATGCTTTTAATGGCAAACACACAAAATATGCAAAATCTTCCACCAAAAATATTTTTCAAAGTGGAATATTTGATGTGATGTAATCGGAACCTTGGATAGGTCAATAATTCATTATACAATTTATTTTGATTCAATATTATGTTTTGAGCAATGACAGTTTGAAAGAAAAAAAAAACAGCTTTGTTTTATTAGTCAACGTTGCAACTTTTTCTAAATTACATTTCACCTTTAAGCTTTTTTTATTTCACTTTTGTTATGTTTTTGTTTATTTTAATAGTATTTTTAGAATGTGCTGTGGGCCTTTAAACATTAGCTGTGGGCCGCAAATGGCCTCCGGGGCATACTTTTGACACCCCTGCTATAGATAATAAAAAATTAAATCTGATGAATCTATCGATAAAAAGCAGAGCCTGGCGACGCATGCGCGTTTATCATAACTCTCTCGCTCTCTCTGTCTCTGCCCCCCCCTCACGAATGCTGCGGCATGCCACACTTTCACAATTTGTTGTGTTTTTAACCCCTTCTTACGTACATTGAAAATACACGCAACCCTAACTCAAAATGCTGGACATTTGAGGCATTTAAGAAACTCCGCCCGGACAGCCCTGCAAAAGAGGACATGTATGGTCAGCCGGAAGGCGGGGTACACCCTGGACAAGTTGCCACCTCATCGCAGGGCCAACACAGATAGACAACATTCAATCCCACCTAACCTTATCCGTGTCCACACACAACAATGCCACCGTTTAAGAACCCCTTTCCCCTCCGTCCGCCGGCGCAACGCGACCTAGTACGCATGCGCGAAAAAAATGCGTGTGTCATAGTTACCTCTGACCTGGAAGTTTATTCTTACCCTGTGTTTCAATGTAGACTATCGTCACATTTCTTTTAACAGTAAACCTTGCCTGCCTCACCATCAGCAGCTGTTGTAGTGAATCACACCTGAGCCATCATACATGAATCATATATTTAATGGATGTGTGAAAGTAAACAATGTGATAAAGAACATTTTACAACAACCAACAACAGGACACTGTGCTTGTAGGCTGAAACTGGCGGTCGTATTTGACGGCGACAACCACTTCATGGCTTCACAATAGTTATGGAGTACAAATCTAGACGTTGAGTAATCGCTCGACATACAAACCCCATTTCCATATGAGTTGGGAAATTGTGTTAGATGTAAATAAAAACGGAATACAATGATTTGCAAATCATTTTCAACCCATATTCAGTTGAATATGCTACAAAGACAATATATTTGATGTTCAAACTGATAAACATTTTTTTTTTTGCAAATAATCATTAACTTTAGAATTTGATGCCAGCAACACATGACAAAGAAGTTGGGAAAGGTGGCAATACATACTGATAAAGTTGAGGAATAATCATCAAACACTTATTTGGAACATCCCACAGGTGTGCAGGCTAATTGGGAACAGGTGGGTGCCATGATTGGGTATAAAAACAGCTTCCCAAAAAATGGTCAGTCTTTCACAAGAAAGGATGGGGCGAGGTACACCCCTTTGTCCACAACTGCGTGAGCAAATAGTTTAAGAACAACGTTTCTCAAAGTGCAATTGCAAGAAATTTAGGGATTTTAACATCTACGGTCCATAATATCATCAAAAGGTTCAGAGAATCTGGAGAAATCAATCCACGTAAGCGGCATGGCCGGAAACCAACATTGAATGACCGTGACCTTCGATCCCTCAGACGGCACTGTATCAAAAACCGACATCAATCTCTAAAGGATATCACCACATAGGCTCAGGAACACTTCAGAAAACCAGTGTCACTAAATACAGTTTGTCGCTACATCTGTAAATGCAAGTTAAAGCTCTACTGTGCAAAGCGAAAGCCATTTATCAACAACATCCAGAAACGCCGCCGGCTTCTCTGGGCCCGAGATCATCTAAGATGGACTCATGCAAAGTGGAAAAGTGTTCTGTGGTCTGACAAGTCCACATTTCAAATTGTTTTTGGAAATATTCGACATCGTGTCATCCGGACCAAAGGGGAAGCGAACCATCCATGCTGTTATCGACGCAAAGTTCAAAAGCCAACATCTGTGATGGTATGGGGGTGCATTAGTGCCCAAGGCATGGGTAATTTACACATCTGTGAAGGCACCATTAATGCTGAAAGGTAGATACAAGTTTTGGAACAAAATATGCTGCCACCGAAGCGCCGTCTTTTTCATGGACGCCCCTGCTTATTTCAGCAAGACAATGCCAAGCCACATTCAGCACGTGTTACAACAGCGTGGCTTCGTAAAAAAAGAGTGCGGATACTTTCCTGGCCCGCCTGCAGTCCAGAGCTGTCTCCCATCAAAAATGTGTGGCGCATTATGAAGCGTAAAATACGACAGCGGAGACCCCGGACTGTTGAACGACTGAAGCTCTACATAAAACAAGAATGGGAAAAAATTCCACTTCAAAGCTTCAACAATTAGTTTCCTCAGTTCCCAATCATTTGTTGAGTGTTGTTAAAAGAAAAGGTGATGTAACACAGTGGTGAACATGCCCTTTCCCAACTACTTTGGCACGTGTTGCAGCCATGAAATTCTAAGTTAATTATTATTTGCAAAAAAAAAAAAGTTTATGAGTTTGAACATCAAATATCTTGTCTTTCTAGTGCATTCAATTGAATATGGGTTGAAAAGGATTTGCAAATCATTGTATTCCGTTTATATTTACATCTAACACAATTTCCCAACTCATATGGAAACGGGGTTTGTACATGTACAAGAAGGAGAAACACGGGCATGTCTGGATGACTCGCCTTCATATTTCCAGTGGTTAGCTCCGAGCTACGAAACCGCTTTAGTATGAAGCTGGCTGTGGCGCGTTCTTTCTGACGTCACTTCCTGTGTGGGGCCCGGTCTTTCTGCCGTCACTTCCTCTCCGAACTCAGTTTGTAAACGATCAATGAGTCCACACAAAGCTAAGAGCCTTAGATTCAAGAAATAGACGGCGCACTTACCCGTGTAAAAAATTGTCCTAGGAGGGGGACCTTAAACGGTGAGTTAGTGTGGCTGAAACGGGGCTTAGGCTAAATAATTATTCGTTTAAGGGGTTAGGCGGCTTAGTGTAGACTAGTGTTGTAACGATAACAATACTTTGGTACCTGTACTAAAATTATTTTGATACTTTTCAGTACTTTTCTAAATAAAGGGGACCACAAAAAAAAATGCATTATTGGCTTTATTTTGACAAAAAATCTTAGGGTACATTAAACATATGTTTCTTATTTCAGTTAAGTCCTTAAATAAAATAGTAAACATACTAGACAACTTGTCTTTTAGTAGTAAGTAAACATAGGCTCCTAATTAGTCTGCTGACGTATGCAGTAACATATAATTTATCATTCTATTATTTTGTCAACATTATTAAGGACAAGTGGTAGAAAATTTATTATTAATCTACTTGTTCATTTACTGTTAATATCTGCTTACTTTCTCTTTTAACATGTTCTGTCTACACTTCTGTTAAAATGTAATAATCACTTATTCTTCTGTTGTTTGATACTTTACATTAGTTTTGGATGACACCACAAATTTGGGTATCAATCCGATACCAAGTCGTTACAGGATCATACATTGGTCATATTCAAAGTCCTCTTGTGTCCAGGCACGTATTTCCTGAGTTTATAAACATAATATACATTTTTTTTAAACGAAAGAAGATGTTGTGATGCCAAAAAATATTGACGTAATCGTAGTAGCATCGACTAGATACGTGCCTGTACTCGATATCACTACAGTGGATGTTCGGTGTAGATCCACCAATGGCGTTTGTTTACATTTTGATGCCGATGAGCTACGGTGTGTAGTGAAGCATGTTTAGATATTCCTCGTCCTGCAGGGATGATACTTGTAAGAAACGTACTTTATTTGTCGCCATGGAGACCAGGATTAGTGATTTAGAAGTAGCTAAAACACTGCCGACGGCGGATGGACGTTAGCCGCTAGCTAGCTAGCCATGTCTTACAGCACCTCTTCCTGAGGGCGTTTCAGTGTTACAGCTTCACCTTTATCGTTATTTTTTAAGCCAAAATGCGTCCATTCTCCCTTTTCTGTCTACACACTGTGTCTGCTTGTAAGTACTCTGTGATTGTGCGCTGCCGAACATGCTCCTCTGCTCGTAAAACCAGCAAAGTCACGATGTGACTTCGATGCGGGCGAGGGGGGGTGCGAGACCGGTACGTTTCAGAGACGGAATAGTACCGAAAATGATTAATTAGTATCGCGGTACTATACTAATACCGGTACACCGTACAACCCTAGTGTAGACATAGCCTTTAGGTTCACATTGACAGACTTGGATTACGAAATTGCATGAACATACTTTGATGTCACCAGATTGACTATCTGTGCATGTGCCAGTTTAAAGGAGACCTATGATTATTCTAATCTACATTCAACACACTTCCTTGTAATCTAGATAATATGTGCTGGATATGCTTTGGTGCTAATTATGAATTTTGCTCCACAGTCACATTTATAAGCCATTTTCTGAGACTGTCTGCAAACGCTTTGTGCGGGGAGAGATTAGATTTCAAATAAACCTTCTACGCGCCACACTCTCCTGTCATGATCCTCCACGACCTATATTTATTATTTTCCTGTGCGTGATGTTATTTCCATTCCAGCACTCTTTATTTTCTTGTTTCTACTCCCTATGTGCTTTCACTACCTGCCACTTCGCCTATGGCCTTCGCGTTGCCTCTCTTACCTGTCCCTGATTGTCCCTGGTTGCCAATCAGGTTGCTTCTTTTGCCTGCCCTGTTCCTGTCGAGAGGGCTGGATCATCATTGTCTGTTACTACCTCGACAGGTGTTCTCATTTTGCACTCATTAGCATTGTACCCGCACGCCATCTCCTGTCTCTGCATCCTGGGGTCACGTCATCAGCCGACATGCACTATTGTGACATCCCAAAAAATTTCAGAATGTATATTTTGAAAATTGACACTGTTTAAAGGAGAACTGCACTTTTTTGGTATTGTGCCTATCGTTCACAATCCCTATTAGAGACAAGACGACAACATTTTTTTTTTTTTTGCATTTTAATTTTTAACAATCGGCTCGTTCTAGGTGGCTAGCAATGCAGCTAATGAGATCAATTCATTATGCCTTTAAATCTCTTTTACAAATCCAAAAACAGCCAACAGTACTTAATTTACGTTTCATGACCTGTATAATAACGAGCTGTAGTGAGAGCAAACACTGAGGAACTATTTTTCCATGGTAGTGACATATCGGCATGCTACGGCATTAGCTGTAAGCTAGCTACGGCAAAAGGTAAGATAGCTTCTACGTCAGCACCGGAATCGCTTTTGAGTTTGTAATGCACAACACAATGCGATAGGGCACCAATCTGTACTGACTAAAAACATGTACAATCATATTACAGTATCTGTAAAGTGTTAGCCCACATTTCATGTTTTGTCTGTACACAGCTATCTCGACAACGTCCATCCATCCATTTTCTACCGCTAGTATGTTCTGTAATTGTATGGTGATGTGCTGCATGTATCATGATCAATATTATAGTGACTTAATCGATGGACAGTTGTTTTTTGGTCAAGCTGGCAGGGGACGTTTCAAGTTGATTTTGGGTTAGCACTCCATTTATATTTCATAGCTTGGCTTGAAGTTCCACATTTGCACCGTCAAGTCACGACCTCACTCTCTCGGTTTCCGTCTGCTTCAACGTTTCAGCCTCTCTTCGTGCTTGCTTCTCTAACCAGTAGTTCATCCTCCGTATATTCAGGTTCGAAAAGATAAGGTTGTGAATACTCATTTGTCCTAAAGTAGTCATCTTCGTCGTCTAATACCAAGTCTGCCATGATTAAAACACAATCACGTTTGTTTCCGGAAGTAGGAACACAATAACTTCCTGTCGAACACGAGCATATTTTAGCTTCATTGAATGGTTTTGTTGCAGCGTCTGACAAAAACAGCAGCTCTGCGTATATTTAGCGTTGGAATGCGGAACTACAACGGCATGTCGGTGACGTTCCGCGGCCCTATCGGATTCAGTGGATATTTGAGGTTACACTGCAGACTGTAGGCAGCTGTCTTGGAACAGCAGAGGGACCAACATAAAACCCAGCATATAAGAGAGAGGGACAGTTTACAGGAAACAGTAAGACCAAATTAAACATTACATACCCTGGTTGCTGAAATAAACGTTTTTAAAGTGGATACAACAAAAAACCTACCTAATATGTGGCACATTCTAGAAGAGGACAGTTTGGTACAAATGTACCACCAAAACTTCATTTTTGTATTCACAACTGAATTAAAACTAACCAAAAAACAGTAGCTGTACAAAGCTGTTTTCCAACCAACGGCTATTAGAATGTCGCATTCTCTTCCTCTACCCAGATGGCTACAAAAGCTGAAATGACCACTTATGACCAAAATGTTTGGCTAAGTATCGAATTAGAAATAATGTAGTGTGCACAAACAAGGACATCACATGGAAATGTAAAAAATGGAGAGACCTATTTATTTTGGGGCTCTGACTGTTTTAGTGCATGTAAACATGCTGTATGAGATCTAGTATTATTTGAGTCCTGAAAAAAAGTACTCACATAAATCATTCGGTGCTTAGGCCAACTTTGGAATTGATCCATGATTAAGTTGTGAACATGTTTCCTCCTCTGGCACGATTGACTGTAATCAGTGCAATCATTTGAATTAATTTTGTGTTATTAAAGGCAACTACTACAGTAAATTGTATAATAAAAATAGACTCAAAACAGTCAACAAAGTCAATGGCATGCTCATCTACTGTCTAGTACATTCACATGCATAATAAAGACATGTCATTTAAATAATGCAATCGATCCCCCTGCAAGTTATAAATGACATCTTACACAGTAGAAGCGACTCAAAATAAGACTTAAATGGGTCACATTATGACTTTTTTTTAAATTATTTTTATTTATTTTTAAATTTAAAACACTTCCTTGTGATCTACATAAGACGTAAAAGTGATTCTTTGGTCAACATTTTCCACAGATTATATTTTCTCATCTCGTATCATCCGGATGCGCCGTTTTGTGGGAGGTCTTATTTACTTTGTTCCACTTGGACTGCGTAATCTCGTCGCCATCTTTGTTGTAGTTTTTAGCTCTTCCATAGCGAGTCTACTGACAGACATAGGTTCGAACTAGATGCTACTTCACAGGTGTCAAACTCAAAGCCTAGGGGCCAGATCTGTCCCCGCTACATCATTCATTGTAGCCCGTGAACATCTGGAAATAATATGCGTCAATAAAAGTACTCTATCTTTTTTATCAAATGTGTTTGTTTTATTAATTTTTTGTGAAAAAATTAAATGCATTGCATGCAACGGCATATCTTTTACATTTTAATGTTATCTAATAATACAACAAATATAATACTATTATACTTTTCAAACTTGATAAAGATCTGGGTGACTTATGATTTCAAAGCAAGTTTTCCTTACAAGGGTACACTGTAAAAATGACAATAGATTTTATGGTAAAATTCATTGAAATTCATTTGCCACAATTTTACTGTAAAAAAACTATGGCACCGTTTTGCCATTTTCAGTAATATGTTGTAAAAATTATTCCAATCTACTATTTACATTGTAGATTGTCACTGAAGGCATCAATACGACACCTGTGAAGTGAAAAGTCTTTCAGGTGACTACCTCTTGAAGCTCATCGAGAGAATGCCAAGAGTGTGCAAAATAGTAATCAGAGCATAGGGTGGCTATTTTGAAGAAACTAGAATATAAAACATGTTTTCAGTTATTTCACCTTTTTTTGTTAAGTACATAACTCCACATGTGTTCGTTCATTCATAGTTTCGATGCCTTCAGTGACAATCTACAATGTAGATTGTCATGAAAATAAAGAAAACCCATTAAATGAGAAGGTGTGTCCAAACTTTTGGCCTGTACTGTATGTATGTATATACTGTATATAAATATATACATATATATATATATATATATATATATATATATATATATACATATACATATATATATATATATATATATATATATATATATATATATATATATATATATATATACATATACATATATATATATATATATATATATATATATATATATATATATATATATATATATATATATATATATATATATATATATATATATATATATCCATCCATCCATCCATTTTCTACCGCTTATTCCCTTCGGGGTCGCGGGGGCGCTGGAGCCTATCTCAGCTACAATCGGGCGGAAGACGGGGTACACCCTGGACAAGTCGCCACCTCATCGCAGGGCCAACACAGATAGACAGACAACATTCACATTCACATTCACACACTATATATGTATATATACAGTAGGTCAGGAAAAAACAAGAGACTATATCACCCCTCCAAGCCTGTTTCGCAGGTTTCCCTGATTTTAGTTTTTTCCTGACCTAACGTATACTCCCCTCTACTTCGATATTGAGCACTGTATAACGGATAAACCACAGAAACCTTGACTATATATATGTATATATATATACTATATATATGTATATACTATATATATGTATATACTATATATATATATATATATATATATATATATATATATATATATATATATATATATATATATATATATATATATATATATATATATATATATATATATATATATATATATATATATATATATATATATATATATATATATATATATATATATCATGAGGTAAATCCCTGTACATTTCTATAAATTATTCACTGAGGGCAACCATAACTGCAATGTGGCCCTCAGTAAACAGAGTTTGACACCCCTGTGCTACTTTGTATCAGAAATATCAACGGCGGAGAATGCATCTCCATGTATGAGCCAGTTTGCCCCACATCAAGAGGATAGCTTAAAAGAAGAATCTTATTGACTATAGAGTCGAACTACAATGTTGGACCCATGCAAAGCCCCTTTGGGTAAAAATATACCATACATTAATAATCCACTGACGTCACACTTGGGAAAAACGGCAAGTTTGGAGGAAGTATGAAAGAAAGCAAGACTGATTTATATATTATAAATATCTCCGCAATGCCTCCCTGCTTTGATTTTCGGGACTTATGCTGATCCCAAATAAACAACAGGAGGCAAGTCCCCCTTTAAAAGCAGTGTACAAGTGATGGCACTAACAAATGAGCCGAAGTACAAATGTTCAGGGCGGCCAGCGGAGGGAAGGCAGTTTGTGCCTAAGTCCTATGGTGTCAAGACCTCGGTAGAGGTGGAAGAATGATGAAGGGTAAACAATACACAAAACAACTTAAATATACTGTACATTAAAATAAGATAAGCGTAATCAAGCAGCTGGTTGGTTAGACGCAGATGCAGCCGTGCAGGGCTGAGACAACCACATGGAAGTAATTCCTAAACAACAATAGAAGCCAGGATCTATAATCACAACATCATTAAACCACATCACTAGCTTTGAGGTTACATTTCACCCCACTGACCATTCAAGCACTATAGCTGCTATGTGAATAAGCCTATTGCCAACATCTTTTATGAAGTGCGTGCATCAGTTTTAAAATCCAGGGCTGCTCCAGGGGGATGCTTTCTATCTCTAAGTATCCTCAATAAATGATGATCCCAGCAGAATATTTTCTTTGCCAGTTTAGAGCTAAAAAGGAAATAGACTGCAAGTAGGATTGCAAGCAAAATGAGCACAGGGTTTTTGCATATCAAACCTAATCTTGCAGTGTTTCACCTAAAACTTAACGATGATGCAAAGTTTGTGTGTCTGCCTGAACTCCTAGCACCAGCTCGGACCTGCTCGGCTTTAATAAGTCCAACTCAGCAGTAACAATGTGCCTAACAACATTGTTAGAGTGGAGTATGCAAGTCAGTGAAATTATAAGAACGCTGTCTCAGCTGAAAAGTAAGTGAATGTTGCTTGTATCCTCTGGGCGATACTTTTCCCAAGAAATTCTGAGTCTTGACAAGCACGTTTTGATTTGTGTCATTACGGTACATTGTGTCCGCAGAAGTACCTAGGGTGCCAATTAGAATTTTTTTGGTGTCTAGCTTAAACCTGGAATACACTACAGCGTCACTCACTCGTCCACTCAGTGGCTTCGGCACGTCACACGGTCAACACACACAAAGAGCTACTGTATGTAAGAATCAAGAGTAAATAAAGATGGGTACTTTTCACCCATCAATACCAGTACTCAACGATACCAATTTTCAGGATATCTGTGTGTGTTTATGTTAATAAATGTTCATTTGTAATAACACAATCTTTGTTTATTTAACATTTAACAGTCGGCTGATAACTATAACTGTGCTGTCCAGTCTTTATATATATATATATTTTTTTTTTACTTCTGAGCCTCATTTGCAAGTATTATATAGTTGATTTTTCATGCAATTGCAATTCCAAGACGTTAGATGGCAGTAGTAGATGTGCTACAACACACTTAGGCAAAATACGGCCCATTAAGATTTTCAATCCGGCCCGCTGGACGTTCTGCATAATTTTTTTAGACCTTTAACACCAAAACTGTATGATGTGCGTATATTCTAAATGACCATAAGTCTTGAACTATAGAAAGTATTTCAATGGCTGAAATCTGCACTTTTGAGTGTTATACGAATTATTACGGTAATCTGGGCGGGGTTTGATTTCAGAGCAACCAGCCTGAAAAGCATGTGTCAGAAACATATGCAGAAGCACATTTTTGCAACAAAGTTCTGCATAAAAGTGATAATATATCATATTCTAGGTTTTCATTACCCTTTGTATTCTTATTTTGCTGTTTTTTACATTTTTGTTGTGTTTTGCTTGATTGTAAAAGATACACAACTATCAAGGAGCTGGTCTGAGAAGTAAAAGAGGAGCGACGTTCATATGTTGTTAATATCCAGTATTTTATTGTTCATAGTTAATATTTTAAATCCCACTTTCTTTATTTTCATGTACATTTTGGGTGTCCCATTCAGTAAAAAACTGTAAAATTCCATTCCTTTTTTTGAGGTGGTCTGACATAACCTTTTTAGAATTCCATCGGACATTGTGACTTTTGGTATTAGTTTACCTGAAAAAAGGGACCCAAACACACATACTGTACAGCAGATTTTTACAGCTAAATGTGTATACATCATTTATACACATTGGCCCCCAGACACATTTTTTCTCTCAATGTAGCCTCAATCTCAACATATTTGCCCAGCTCTGTGCTACAGTGTGTTGCTTAGTCAGGGATTAGTCTTTGCCATTAGACTGAATCTAGTCAGTTATTTTGCTTTTAAAAAGTGTTAGTTCAGTAAGTATTTTACTTACCACACGCTAGCTGTTGGATTGTAATGTGCATCTTAATTGTAGTTTTCATTACCAAATTTGGAGGTGTTGAAATCATCATGTACAATTGCTTATGCTAATCAGTAGCATGTCTAAATAAAATAAAATGTAAATGAACCTTGAGCTATCGCATTTTGAAAGGTGGAGCCAGACTGTACAAGTGTTTTCTATTAGGTATCCTTGCCTTGTTGGATTGGAAAATTGTAACATTACCTAGAGGCAGTCCACTATCAATTGCTGCTTGAGCGCTTGTTTACCCTCGGCCGAGTCTGCAACTGGACGTGTCTTAACATGCAAAAAAGATATCGAAATATGGCACCATTTGATTTTACGTAAATTAATACTCGATAGTAGTGACGGTATTCGGTTGGTGCCTATAAAAGTACCGAATTTGGTACCCATCCCTGGCTCTGAGTTCTTGTTTCCCCGCCAAGTGCTTGAGTCGGTGCAGACGTGACATTGCGTGCAACAAAAGTAACAAAATATGGTACCGTTTGATTTCACGTAAATCAGTATGTGGTAGTACCGATGAAATTCTGTCGGTACCTATCGAGGTGAAGTGAATTATTAAACGTTAAAGTACCACTGATAGTCACACACACACTAAGTGTGGTGAAATTATTCTCTGCATTTGACCCATCACCTTGTTTCACCCCCTGGGAGGTGAGGGGAGCAGTGAGCAGCAGCGGTGCCCGCGCTCGGGAATCATTTTGGTGATTTAACCCCCAATTCCAACCCTTGATGCTGAGTGCCAAGCAGGGAGGTAATAGGTCCCATTTTTTATAGTCTTTGGTATGACTCGGCCGGGGTTTGAACTCACGACCCACCGATCTCAGGGTGGACACTCTAACCACAAGGCCACTGAGCAGGTGGAATTATATTTATATAGCACTTTTTCTCTCGAGACTTAAAGCACTTTACATCGTGAAACCCATTATCTACATTTTTAAGCTACATCTATACCAGTGTGGGTGGCACTGGGAGCAGGTATGTAAAGTGTCTTGCCCAAGGACACAGCGGCAGTGACTAGGATGACGGAAGCGGTAATCAAACCTGCAACCCTCAAGTTGCTGCCACGGCCACGCTGCTCCCAATACGCAAGGTACGGAATTCGGTACCCATCCCCAATCAAGATGTTGAAGGGTCCTGTGTAGTGACTATGCTTTAGCATAATCTAGGCCAGTGGTTCTCAAACTTTTTTCCTCCAAGTACCACCTAAATATTCATTAAAAACAAGAGAGATGTTTTATTTAACAGGTACATTTAATATTTTTGGCAACTGTAACATTATACACAGTTTGAACAGTAACACCGTGTTTAAAGATTTAAATATGTGGTTCTTTGGCGTACCACTAGATAGACCTTGTGTACCAGTTTGAGAATCCCTGATCTGGGCTTTACAAAGGCCATAAAATGTAATAAATTGCAGCACCAGCAGCATCCGTCCACAGCAGTGTAAAATAATGATTTATACCAGCTCATAAAAACATGGGTCTTACTTCATCTTTAGACATTGGCTTTCTTCTACTTCATGAAAAGGATCTGTAATAACTAATGAGGTCATTCTCCCCTACCTAATAAGAAAGTGACTTCCACTGTCATTTCCACTGCTTAGTAAGAATATGATTATAAAATGTCTTTCGCCTCCTACCAATAGTGACCTATTTAGTGAGTTATAACTGCTGCCAACAGTCATTTATTTTATTCTTCAAGCAGATGCTGACGCCTGAAAGCGCATGTCGTACTGTATGAAATCACAACAAGCAGATAAAAGGTTGGGTTGCTGTAAATGTAGAGCGTTTTAAAGTGCTGTCATTCAATGCAAAATGGTAAATGGTAAATGGGTTATACTTGTATAGCGCTTTTCTACCTTCAAGGTACTCAAAGCGCTTTGACACTATTTCCACATTCACCCATTCACACACTGATGGCGGGAGCTGCCATGCAAGGCCCTAACCACGACCCATCAGGAGCAAGGGTGAAGTGCCTTGCTCAACAACGGACCCGATGAAGTTGGTAGAAAGTGGGGATTGAACCAGGAACCCTCAGGTTGCTGGCACAGCCACTCTCCCAACTGCCAATACCCAAAGTATATGCTTCATAATTCATTTTGGCTGTGTTTCCATTCTCTGTGTTCACGGCAACACATTTAAGATATCAAAGGATTGCCTTGGTATTGCAACAACAATTTCTAGGTCAGCACTCTATAGTGTTTTTAAGAATTTGCTATACAAATGAGAGTCCCTCACAAGTTAACTGAACCACCAGTTAAATAGCCCAAATGATGAAAAAGAGAGGGCTTCAAATAGGGCCTTGAGAAAAACCACTAGTCTTAAGGAGGAACTGCACTTTTTTTTTTAAATTTTGCCAATTGTTCACATTACACACATTAGAGCAGTGGTTCTTAACCTGGGTTCGATCGAACACTAGGGGTTCGGTGAGTTGGGCTCAGGGGTTCGGCGGAGGTCAAAACACACCCGACACATCATGTAAATAAAAACTTCTCCCTATCGGCGTATTACGGATACGGCAACAGCAGAAGTCAGACAGATTTGCAGGTGTGTAATTTGTTGTGAGTTTATGCACTGTGTTGGTTTTGTTGTTTGAACAAGGTGATGTTCATGCACGGTTCATTTTATGCACCAGTAAAAAAACATGGTAACACTTTAGTATGGGGAACATATTCACCATTAATTAGTTGCGTATTAACATGCAAATTAGTAACATATTGGCTCTTAACAAGTCATTATTAAGTACTTATTAATGCCTTATTCGGCATGGCCTTATTATAACCCTAACCCTCTAACCCTAACCAAATAACTCTAAATTAAGTCTTTGTTACTTAGAATATGTTCCTCGAGTGTCCAATAAACTCTAAATTAAGTCTTTGTTTCTTAGAATATGTTCCCCATACTAAAGTGTTACCAAAAACATATAACTTTGTCTTGAATTTGAAAAACAAAACAAAACATTTTATTTTTCACTAAAGAAGGGTTCGGTGAATGCGCATATGGAACTGGTGGGGTACGGTACCTCCAACAAGGTTAAGAACCACTGCATTAGAGACAAGAACACGTCATTTTTTTACTATCCTAAAAATGATAAATGCTTGCAAAGCTTTCAAAGCCCTCTAAAACAACTTCAAAACCCTCCATCAATGTTTTATATACACACTGCAAGTATATATATCATGTAGTAAACAGACACATTTATAACAATATGTAATGTGTTCAATATATACCGTGCATTGGTCATTTTAAGCATTACCAGAACTTCTTTCCAGGGCACATTTATTTCCGTTCCCATAGCGGTGCACTTCCGACTTCTGCCAACAAATGCGTGTTCCTACTTCCGGAAACAAACACCAGTGTGTTGTAATCATGGCAGACTTGGTAATAGACAACAAAGACAACTATTTTTGGACAAAGGAAGATTCACAACCTTATCATTTTGAACCTGAATATACAGAGGATGAACTTATAGAAGTAAGCACAAGGGGGTGAAAAGTTGGAGCAGACAGACGGCGAGAGAGTGAGGTCAGCGTGACTTGCTGGTTTAAGTGTGGAACTTGGAGCCAAGCTACGCCGGCATATATGGCGTGCTGACCAAACGTCAACTTGAAAAAACTTCCCAAGTCAGCTGGATTAAACAGACAAAGTGTCCATCGAGTGAGTCACTATACTATTGATCATGATACATGAAGCACACCATGCCTGTTATTACAACTACATACACTTTCAAGCTAGCTGTGTACAAACAAAACATTAATAATGTGGGCTAATACTTCAGATACGGTAATATGACCGTTCATGTTTTTCAGTCCATATAGACTGGTGTCCTATCGCTTTGTGTTGTGTATTAAAAACTCAAAAGTGATTCAGCTGCTGACACAAAAGGTAGCTTAGCTATTGCCGTAGCGAGCTTAACTCTTGCTGTAGCTAGCTTGCAGCTAATGCCGTAATATGCCGTTCCAAGACGATGTCTGACTACGCTAGAAAAAAAGAGTTCCTCCGGGTTTGTTCTTACAATAACAATGTCACTACAGCTTGGTTACTACACAGGTTACGGAACATAAATGAAGTACTATTGTCGGTTTTTGGATGTATTTTTAAAGTCATTTGGAGGCAGAATGGATTCCTCCCAATATCTGCTTTGCCAGCCACCAGGAACGAATTTTACAAATTCAGAATGCAAAAACCCCCCCCCCAAAATAAATGTTGTCTTCTTGTCTCTCATTAGGATTGTGACATTAAAAAAAGTGCAGTTCCCCAACAAATGACTACTGACTGCATCTGAAGTAAACCAGTTTCAAAAACACATTAGTTACAAAAAATAATCACATTACGAAAAAAATGTATAACTGCTAAAAAGGAGAGGACTTACAGAGGTGCCTTGAGGAATGCGTCAGTTAAGTAAATCACAAGTTTGGACCCCAGTGCTCTGTGTTTGCTCGCAAGGTTAAAATGTCAATGCATGGACCAGTGTTTCAAGTTCCTCTATACAACAGGAGCATTATTGTGTTCTTAGAAATTTCCATCCATCCATCCATTTTCTACCGCTTGTGCTGGAGCCTATCTCAGCTGCTTCGGGCGGAAGGTGGTGTACACCCTGGACAAGTCGCCACCTCATTGCAGGGCCAACAAAGATAGACAGACAACATTCACACACTAGGGCCAATTTGGTGTTGCCAATCAACCTATCTCAAGGTGCATGTTTTTGGAGGTGGGAGGAAGCCGGAGGGAACCCACGCAATCACAGGGAGAACATGCAAACTCTTAGGAATTTATTGCAAAAATATTTGTCTGCCAAGGTTTGAACTGAATATTGTGCCAAACCCCGACTGGAATTGGCCACCAGTCCACCAGTTAAATAGCCCTGCTGTAAGTCATATGGAATGGGTTTTATTGAGGTTACATGTACAGGTATATTATAGCTTGTCTTTCTTGAACCAGTGAGGAGGAAATGCCAGCTTATCAACTTGTGTGAGTGTGTCTAAGTTTATTTGTGCATGTCAGTATGATTATAAAAATGTATTTCCACAAAAATGATGCAGAAGGTTGGGACACGAGCTATGGACCCTTTAAATTTGGTGTAGTTGTGAATGAAGGTACTGAGCTTTGTTCATTAACAATGCAAGATTAGTCCATGTTTTCCCTGATGTTTCACACAAATTACAAATGAAGCCGAATGACAGCATTCAAACATTGGTCTCCACTGGCGCTTTACTGGGTCTCATTCTTGTCAATACTGGATGAGACAAGCCTTGTGTGTCTGGATTGGGAACAGATGTTAATCACAGTCTAGCATCATATTTGTAGTCTAATTGAATAATCCTTCTTTCTAATAGTCTTTTATGCTCAAGAAGAAGCTGTTTCCTCATCTAAAAAACATTGAAAATTACTTAAGGGACAGAACGTATTTAATCTTGGTTTCCCTGAATGGATTTTCAAAAATGTCGTAAGTACCCAATTACAGTACCTTCATAACCAAAGGGAAACTTACCTGTGTAAAACTAATTTGTGTTTTATGGTCCATAAAATTGGTATTTTGGTAATAGTGTTGTGACGTCAGCCTTTCAGCCAGTTGGTTGTAAATGTTTTGAAGAACAATTACTCTTGGCATTAAAAATCAGTGCTAATCTTTTAAATATAATTAATACTGTACGGACCATTCAACCGAATCAGTGTGATTTGCTTGTTCTAATTTTCTCAGAATAAACTTAAATGTATGTATTTTTTTTCAACCTAAATCTGATTATTCACAGAACTACACTACTGTATTTGTTCATTTCAGGCAACTATATAATATTTCAAGGTTCCAAAGCCAACGATGACTCAATTAAGTTACAGGACTGAAAGTAACAGAAGTGAGTTTTTAGCCAATGATTCATTAATACAGTGGTTCTCAAACTTTTTTTGTCATCCCCCACTTTGGACAAGGGCGAGTTTTCAAGCCCCACCTGCCCCCATCGCCCCAACAGAACGCTAACGCCAAGCTTAACATTTTCAAATTTATTGAACATCAAGTAACATCAAGTTGTATACATTCAAACTCAATAACATAAAATAACATCAAGTTCAATAATAAATAAAATAACTGTGCAGCTGTGGTATAACTTGCCCATCCATCCATTTTCTACCGCTTATTCCCTTTGTGGTCGCGGGGGGCGCTGGAGTCTATCTCAGCTACAATCGGGCGGAAGGCGGGGTACACCCTGGACAAGTCGCCACCTCATCGCAGGGCCAACACAGATAGACAGACAACATTCACACTCACATCCACACACTAGGGCCAATTTAGTGTTGCCAATCAACCTATCCCCAGGTGCATGTCTTTGGAGGTGGGAGGAAGCCGGAGTACCCGGAGGGAACCCACGCAGTCACGGGGAGAACATACAAACTCCACGCAGAAAGATCCCGAGCCCGGGATTGAACCCAAGACTACTCAGGACCTTCGTATTGTGAGGCAGATGCACTAACCCCTCTTACACCGTGCTGCCTGGTATAACTTGCATCAAGTTCAATAATAAATAAAATAACTTGCATCAAGTTCAATAATAAATAAAACAAAAGTGTTATAACTTGCATCAAGTTCAATAATAAATCAAAAAAAGGGTTATAACTTGCATCAAGTTCAATAATAAATCAAAAAAAGTGTTATAACTTGCATCAAGTTCAATAATAAATCAAATAAAAGTGTTATAACTTGCATCAAGTTCAATAATAAATCAAATAACTTGCATCAAGTTCAAAATAAATAAAATAAAAGTGCCACTTTGCAATCTTTGCAAAAAAAAAAGGAGGAGCTATGCATTTGGGAAGACAGGGCAAGTGACAGCACTTTGCCCTGGGAGAGCCACCTTGCTTCACTGTGAAACACATACTTGCCAACCCTCCCGGATTTTCCGGTAGACTCCCGAAATTCAGCGCTTCTCCCGAAAACCTCCCGGGACATATTTTCTCCCGAAAATCTCCCGAAATTCAGGCGTACCTGAGTGACGTGTCGACAGCATGTTTTCACGTCCGCTTTCCCACAATATAAACAGCGTGCCTGCCCAATCACGTTATAACTGTAGAATGATCGAGGGCGAGTTCTTGGTTTCTTATGTGGGTTTATTGTTAGGCAGTTTCATTAACGTCCTCCCAGCATGGCAACAACACACAACAACAGCAGTCATGTTTTCGTCTACCGTAAAGCAGTTTGTCTGCCGTAAACAGCAATGTTGTGACACTCTTAAACAGGGCAATACTGCCATCTAATGTACATGCATATGTGACATTAACATCTAGGGCACACAACAAGGAGACGAAGCAGAATTCATCATCAGAGAGGGTGTTCAGCATGGTTAGAAAAATAATGACAGAGAATAGAACAAGGATGGACAATTCAACCCTTAACTCAACAATGAGTAGATGAGTGTTATGTGTGTGTATATGTGTAAATATGAACACTGAAATTCAAGTATTTCTCTTATTTATATATATATATATATATATATATATATATATATATATATATATATATATATATATATATATATATATATATATATATAGCTAGAATTCACTGAAAGTCAAGTATTTATTTTATATATATATATATATATATATATATATATATATATATATATATATATATATATATATATATATATGTGTGTGTGTGAAATACTTGACTTGGTGAATTCTAGCTGTAAATATACTCCTCCACGCCCCCAGCCCCAACCGCGCCCCCCACCCCCACCTCCCGAAATCGGAGGTCTCAAGGTTGGCAAGTATGGTGAAACAGCACGGCTGTATGATCAGCTCCCATTTCCTCACACAGTGCAGAGAATAGTCGCGCTTTCAGTGGTCGTGTTTTGATCAAATTTACCGCGCTCACATCTGTTAAAACCTCATTGAGTTCGGGGCTGAGCTGCCTTGACGCGAGTGCTTCCCAGTGAATGACACCGTGTGTCCAATGCGCATTTGGCGCAACCCTCTTTATTAGAGCCTGCAGCTTGTTTCTTGACCCTGCCATGGTCATTGCGCCATCAGAGCAAAAGCCCACACAGTTTTCCCATTTAAGGTCGTGTTCTTTGAGGAAACTGTCCATTATCTTGAACAGCTCATCAGCAGAGGCTCTATTTTTGATGTATTTGCAAAACAGCAAATCCTCGCACAGTGACTCGCCATTCACAAAGCGGACGTATGCGATGAACAGGCAGTCTTTATTGCTGTCAGTAGCTTCGTCCACTTGTAAAGCAAAACGACTTTATTTTCATTTGTCTCCGAGTTGTTCCTCAAGATCACTTGCAATGTCGCATATACGTCTCGCAACTGTGTCGTTTGACAGTGGGACAGCTTTTCATTTTGCTGCGCTTGTCTCATCAAGTTTGTTCCGCTTAGCCCCGCCCCCATTAGTTACTGTTGCTATGTCTGTCAAACTTTTGCTCCTACCTAGAAATGTAAAGCCTACAGGAAAAATAAGTAATTTACATTTATTTATAAAGCGGATTTCACAGACAGAATCACAAAGTGATTTACAGTGTGTATAGAAAATGAAAGCATAGTAAAAAAAAAAAAATCTAAAAAAAAATAAAAAAAAAATAAAATAAAAGTGAAATTCCCTCCCGTTCCTCGCTGTAATGTCTTTATTCCCCACCAGTGGGGCGCGCCCCACACTTTGAGAAACGCTGCATTAATACATGACATATAACTACATAACATTCATGCTAATAGCATGTGGACACAAAGCACATTACAGTGATTCAACTAGAAGTTGTATTAAAAAAGAATTACAGTAGTGCCTCAACAGATTACATGACCGCTACCTCACAACTCAAAACACGCGTATCTCAAATCAGCGCCGGCCACTGAAATTAATTAAAATCAGTTTAATCGGCGCTTCCTCCCTCCCCCAAAACACCACAATTTTAATATGTTACACTAACATGTCTTTAAAAAAAAATAAATAAATAAATAAATATATATATATATATATATATATATATATATATATATGTAAGACACATTGTATAAAAAACAATACAATAGAATGTACTACAAAGTACAGTAATTTTCTGAAATAATGCAATACTAATGAACAACATTTACTTTGGAGAGAGGACTATAGCTGGTATCTCAAAATACTTGTAAGTTAAAGTACCACTGTACCTTCAAGTGTGAATTACGTTATTTGAAATATTGAATACAAAAAAACATCAATGAGTGATCCTGAGATCATGAGCTTTGAACTGTGCAACTTTGTGTGGACCATGTGACTTGTGTAATACATGTTTCCATCGTTTATCGTGGGTGTTACATTCCAGACTCTTCCACATTTTTCAGAAGGGCCAATGTGTTAGGGTGAAATAAACTTTTAAGCACAGTTGTGAAAGAGTGACACCAATATGTAAAAAGTAGTGCTGTCAAATGATTACATTTTTAAACAGATGAATCCCACTTTGTGTTTAGATTAATCATGATTAATTGCCCATTTTGTTTAGATTAAATCACAATTAATCACACTTTTTGTTTAAATTAGTCACAGGTTATTACTCACCTGCATAATTTCAATTGTTAAAAAAAAAAAAAGACCCCGATATTTAACATTTTATTGTCAGAATGTCACAGAGGATCATTTTTCAAATCTTAAATAAATGATAAATGGGTTGTACTTGTATAGCGCTTTTCTACCTTCAAGGTACTCAAAGCGCTTTGACACTACTTCCACATTTACCCATTCACACACACATTCACACACTGATGGAGGGAGCTGCCATGCAAGGCGCTAACCAGCACCCATCAGGAGCAAGGGTGAAGTGTCTTGCTCAGGACACAACGGACATGACGAGGTTGGTACTAGGTGGGGATTGAACCAGGGACCCTCGGGTCGCGCACTGCCATTCTTCCACTGCGCCACGCCGTCCCAAATCTTCTAATATGATGCACGTCATTTATTTACTCAAACTTGGTAACAGTATCATTTAATTACTAGTATTAAGTCCAGCTGGGGTGTATTTTAAGGTAAAATTTGCCAGCAAGCACACCAGCTCTCTTCATTCATATTTTCACTGTTGCATGTATTGACCTGATCATCGACCATATAAGAACCCATGCCGCCTTTCAGGTAACTATTTGTATGGTTAAAGTAAAGGAGCATGTGGGGTCAAAATAAATTGCGTGATTAGCCCGTGTATAAACATGGTTAATGCGATCATCCTTTTGTAACAAATCCCACGAGTTAACCAAAATTAACAAGTAAAAAGACTAACATTTCTGAATAGTTTAAATGATTATTTTCATGGCAAAGTCTAATTTTAAGGAGCAGGAACAGGCAACAAATGCTAGTGTTCCAGTGTTTGAGGTAGTTTCAATTTATACTACCGTATTTTCCGCACCATAAGGCGCCCTGGGTTATAAGCCGCGCCTTCAATGAACGGCATATTTCAAAACTTTGTCCACCTATAAGCCGCCCCGTGTTGTAAGCCGCATCTAACTGCGCTAAAGGAATGTCAAAAAAACAGTCAAATAGGTCAGTCAAACTTTAATAATATATTAAAACCAGCGTGATGTGGGCGCGCATGGAATCGTATATCAACATGGACGAAGCTGCGTGAAAAAAGCCACCCGGCCTCTTCGCGTAAACTTAAACTTACCTTAACCACTCGCTCATCTTTTCTTCATCCATCCCTTCGAGTTAGCTTTTATGATGACGCCGGCTGGAAAGGTCTCTTTTGGCAAGGTCTTCCTTTTGAATATCACCATGGGTGGAAGTTTCTGGCCATTAGCATGGCAAGCTAGAACCACAGTGAAGGATGACTTCTCATTCCCTGTGGTGCGAATATTCACCGTACGTGCTCCCGTTGTATCCACAGTGCGGTTCACAGGAATATCAGTTGCTGTGAAATAGTAATCCGTGTGCGGATGGAGAGATTGCGTCTTTTCATGAACCGGATCCCTGTCGCTTAGTAGGAGCCATTTTGTGGTCGTTACAGATGTAAACACACAAAGGAAATGAAGTACGGTAATATCCGCGCGCTTTTTCTTCTTCTACGCGGGCGGGTGGTTGCTTACAGTAGAAGAAGAAGCGCTTCCTGTTCTATGGGGGCGGGTGCTTACCTTGGCGGTTGCTTGCGTAGAAGAAGAAGCGCTTCCTGTTCTACCGGGAAAAAAGATGGCGGCTGTTTACCGTAGTTACGAGACCGAAACTTTATGAAAATGAATCTTAATATTTATCCATATATAAAGCGCACCGGGTTATAAGGCGCACTGTCAGCTTTTGAGAAAATTTGTGGTTTTTAGGTGCGCCTTATAGTGCGGAAAATACGGTATATATAATAATAATTTCAACTTAAATTCCAATGCTCCAATCACTGTTAATACAGATTGCTCAATAAGATGAAAACAAGAAAAATAAGGGAGTAATTCACTTTCATAAAAACCTTGGTCTCATGTATTTGCTTTGATAAAATAAATAAAACCGTTTACCTTCTACTGTATTTGTATGCGAAGCAGCGTGATCTATCGTCCATGAAAACATACTTTGTATGATCGCCTCTGTTTTGTCTTGAGGCCAATTTAGAGAAGTATTTGATCTTGGATAGACAATCCTCCGTATTGGCAACCACATTAATGTGTTCATTCATTCAGCAGAGCAGTTAAATCTGACAAAAACAAACCAATGCTGGTTTCCTGGCTGATAAATCGGCCCCACTTCCAAGTGTGGTGAGTCAGAGTACTACAAGGTTTAGGACTACAGAGCCTACACCGTCTCTTTGCTCTATTTATAGAAAGATTTTCAAGAATAATTACATTAAAAATTTACTTGCTGTAAATTCTATAAATTCATGTTGTAAAAATGTATTTTTAAACATTATTTTGGCAACAAGCAGACCAGCCAGTAAGCCACGAGAAGCTGTTCGATACCTAGAAGCCTCATGTTAGTTTTGTATGCAAAGTTAGTGATTTTTACTGACTAATTGTCAGAGCGTAATCATACAGAAATTACATTTATACCACAACCACAGTTTAACGGACAGATATTGATATTCATTTTATGGTTTTATCATTAGTTTGTTTGTTTTTTGTTTTTTTCATCAAGACCGCACGTCCCTGCGGTAAATATTGATGGCCTCATGAGGCAGGTAGAATCCTTGAGTTACAGTAGTGCATGCGAGTAAACGTGTGCATAGAAGTACATATGTAGGATTTATGGTCAGTGGGTTGTCTTTTTACACTAGGGAAATTAATGTGACCGTCCATTGTCTATAGATGTTGGACAAACCAAATTAGGTTTGTACTGGTGTTTGTGTATATCATTTGCTCACCTTTAGCTACATGTGCTGTGATCATTGAAATATTAGCACTGGGCACAAGGTCAGCGTAAATTAGATCTATTAAAAGTAGCAGGTGGGGAACCCCAGGATTTGTTTAATGAGATGAACAAAAGGCTGATGCATCGCCTGCCTGACAGCCTGCAGTGTTTTCATGAGTGAGAGGACAGCATCAGCGGGAGTTGTTGAATGAGTTTTAAATCCCCTTTTTAACCTTCATCCTGGAACACTAAGTGCAGCTCAAAGGAGGACAACAGCACTCTGGTGTTTTTAAGAATCTGCTGCAAAAATGTAAATCAATCAATCAAAGTTAATTTAATATAGCCAAGTGTCTCAAAGGGCTGCACAAGCCACAACGACATCCTCAGCTCAGATCCCACAAGTTTATTTTTTTAACAGAATCACGAGTTGAACAGCCCAAATGATGAAAAAGAGAGGACCTAAAATAGAACCTTGAGGAACACTACTAGTATAACTAAATGCATTGAACAAATGACTACTGACTGCATCCGAAGTAAACAAGCTACAGCAACACTTTAGCAACATAAATCACATTACGAAAAAAATGTTTTACTGCCAAAAAGGAGAGGCCTTAACAGGGTGCTTTGACGAACGCCTCAGTTATGTAAAACACAAGTTGGGAACCTAGTGTTTTATGTTCGCTAGCAAGGTTAAAATGTGTTTATAATGGTCCAAGTTCCTCTGCACAACAGAAGCACTGTTGTGTTTTTAGTAATTTACTGCAAAAATATTTGTCTTCAAGTTTTGAACTGAACTTGGGGGCTGTTATTGGTGTCATTTCTGAGCTGGATTTGGCCCCTGGGATGCCAGTTGAGAATCTCTGCTATTCCTCGTTTTCTACCTCAGATGTTCCCCTGTAATACAATACCAAGTAGCGTAGTCCTCGATTAAGGTGAATACAGAACCAACACTGGGTCAGCGCGTTTTAAAACTAGTCGTTGGTTATTGTTCTGTTACGTATTTACTGTAACTGTTCAGCTTGTGCCTCTTTCAGACTTTTCGATGGCCGATCGCTAGCAGTCTGGATGGAAGTGAGATGCTGGAGATCCAAGTGTACAATTATAGCAAAGTCTTCACTAACAGGTAAACCCACATTTAAAAACATGATTCCCAACATAAAATAGCTGTGGTCTATCACAAGCCTGTGATCGGTAATAAATGACATACCGCAAGTTTATCGGCTGAAGAAGAATAAACAAAAATCCCCAAAGTGCTTGTACTTAATTGACTCACTTGTTTATGCAATGGACTTGCAAACCACAAATCTTCCTCTGGTGTCGAAGAACTTAAATTCAAACTTTGGTTTCATCTTTTCATTTAATGCCTTGTTTCCCAATTGCACCAGTGTTTTGGTTCCGGCTCAACTTAGGCGGTCTCCTCATCATCACAAGCAGGTTGTGAATGAGTTCCCCATCAGTGTGAAAGTGGATTAGGTCATCAGTAATGGACCCATTTGTCACTCAGTGATCTCCTGACTAGCAGATCTTGATGACTACGAGGTGCCATGACGGACGATATAATTCAGATGTTATGTGGAGCTGGCTTTATAAATCACAGCTATTGATATTTACTGTCAAAATCATTCTGTGTCATGTTTAAATACGTCCGTGGTTGTATCAGAATCCCAGATTGAAACAAATTCATCCAGATTGTAACAGCTGCTTGTTTATGGTCCACATGCTACCACATGTCGCCCACACACAACTATTAGACACCGTTTATATGTGTGTGTGCCCTTCAACTGGCAATCCTCAGCTAGAAGCTGATGGCAGCCAAGTCGACAGATGTGGTGTCAGCTCAACAGAAGGACGTTAGTAATTGTCAACACAGTTTTTCTGGTGGAGGTTTTTCCAATGTGGAAAACAGAAAAATTACCATCTAAAACTTGTCTCAGTGCCATCAACTTGTATATTCTCCTGAGAACCAGCGTCCTCTGCATTGGACCTTTGTTTTTAGTCTATTTCTTATTTTCTCAGGGTAGAAATAGCCTTGGTATGCAAAACACAAATCTCCATTGCATAAGAGACTAATATTACTGTACTGACTTGAATATAAAGCGGTATTTTCCCTTGAAAGTATCTGAAAATAATTGGTCGTTGTATGTTTGGGGTCAGAAGATTTGAGAATGAATCCTACCAAAGTCTTGCTTTGAAAAGTTGTCTCAAAGGTAAAACTAGTTAGAAAATATAATGCAGCTGAGATAGGCTCCAGCACACCCCGCCACCCCGAAAGGGACAAGCGGTAGAAATGGATGGATGGAAGACTTTAAAACTTTTTTCCCAGGGACAAAAATGCTGTCTCTTAGTATATGTTAAAGGGGTCATATTAGAATTTGTTTTTTACATGTAAAACACTTCATTGTGGTCTACGTAACATGTAATGGTGGTTCTTTGGTCAAAATTTTGCATCGCTTTCTAACTATATCTTCCGAATGCGTCATTTTATAGGCAGTCTTATTTATGTGCCAAAGTCCTCCTCCTGTCACCCCTCCTTCGAACTGTGTCTTCTCCCCGTCAGCCATGTTGTAGTTTTAAGCGCTTCCATATCAAATCTATGGACACATATACAGTACGTTAGAACTATACGCTACTTACAATTAAAAATGGCGCTCAGTGACAACGTCAACTACAACTGAATAAAAAAGGTAAACTCGTGCAAAGCTCTTAAAGTAAACCTCTACCATGTATCTGCTAACGTGACTAAGGCAAAATACATCACTAAAAACTTAAATTCTGAACGGCTCGTTGGGAGAAAGTTTGGAAGAAGACAAGGTTGTTTTATAAACAGCTCCGCCACGCCTCCGTGGTTTGATTTCAAAATTTTGGGACTTATGTAGATCCCAAATAGAAAAAACAAATACCAACAGGTAAGAAAAGATGGTTTTGCATATTATGACCCATTTAACATATTTGCTATAAGCCTTTCCATATCTATATACAGTAAATATATACAGGGACAGTTTTGTATACAGGGCAACAATGTATACAAAACAATAAAGAGCAACAATGTACACTGTGTCACAAAACCGTGATATGATCTGAATCATGGACTTTGTGATCCATTCCACCTCTACTTTACACATTATATATATATATATATATATATATATATATATACTCATATTTTCTATGCAAAGCAATATAGCCTTCTTATTCCCATCTGTAATATGCAGATTTCAATTAAGTGCCTGCTCAGTGCTTAAAATATTGATTGTGCTTGCTTGTTTTGTGAGATTTTTGCTCCCCGTAGGCTTTTATCCCACACTGGGTGATTGTTTGCGTGTTCCATCTGACGACTTTCTTAATGATTATGCACACTCTCGTAGGGGATGTCACATATACTGTGTGTTTATGGAACCTTATATTGTGGGCATTGCTTTGGGTAAACTCTTTCAATTATTCACAAGCTCTAATTGGCTTAGTCAGTGGCGACTCACAGGATATGTACAATCATAATCGCATGTCTATGCCGAATTATTATGTTTGTAACAATATATTTTAGTTAAAGGCAGAACTAGATTTAAGGACAATTAATTATACTTTATTCTATTTTCCCTGGGCAAGTAATAACCTCAGCGGAGGAGTGCACCTCGGAGCTAAAATGTTATAAGTATTTGGGTAATTAGCTCATTCATACTATTTGCAGGCCTCCAATAGTATCGCTAAGGATTATTTATACTGGATTTTAATGTTTTTTCATTCAGACACTAAAGGCCTGA
Source organism: Nerophis lumbriciformis (assembly GCF_033978685.3). Lineage (NCBI taxonomy): Eukaryota > Metazoa > Chordata > Actinopteri > Syngnathiformes > Syngnathidae > Nerophis > Nerophis lumbriciformis. The sequence continues at coordinate 19,086,686 of NC_084573.2, forward strand.
TCTACTAAAGGTTTGTATGTACTAAAACATGTGCAAACTTGGTAGCACATGCAAATCTGATTTACTAGACTGGTGCGCCGAGGATTGCGTTTCTAAAATGAGCAAAATAAGATGTGTAATCCATTTAGCGTGTCTGTCTTTATGAATAGGCAGAATATATGCTGATTATCAAAACGCCGACAATAGTGGGAGGAGAAAATGAAAATATAATTATTTAGCAAACGCAGTGTGATCTATTAAGGCTGAAACTGTTCTGCGGTTACTGTTCAGCATCTTCATCTACGTCTATAGAAAGGAAATGCAAAATGGCAGAAATACAGAAATACTGCAGCAATGAGAAAGGAGGCGATCATATTGCAGTTCCCAAGCTCTGGAACGACCTACCTCTGAGTGTTAGACAAGCCTCCTCTCTTCCTGTTTTTAAATCTCTCTTAAAAACATACTTTTATTCCATGGCTTTTAACACTGAGTGATATCCATCCTGCAATGGCGCCCCATAATACACCTGCTGTGAACCTGTTTTTATGTTTTTATTTATTCTATTTTATTTATTTATTTTTTATCGTGTTCTGTTTGTGTTGTGTTGTGTTTGCTCGGTACTCGTTTTATCTTTTAACCTGTCCATTGTACAGCACTTTGGCTACCCCTGTGGTAAATTTTAAATGTGCTTTATAAATAAAGTTGATTTGATTTGATTTGATTCCATTTTAGGTATGCTTGTCAACATCTATGGATTGTCAAAAATAATTTATTATTTTCGCCATTTCCAGGTGTTGCTCTGTAACCAGTTCATCCTTGATATTTAATCTGATCGCTATTAAACTTTACCCAGGCATATTAAACATATGGGGGAGGCTACATTTCGAAATGCTTAGGTTTTCATTACATGGGTGAAGCATGGCGACCAAGATTATCCTTTTCCATTGACAACTTTACCGTTAAGCATGGGTCTCAAATTCAAACGCAACTAGTTAGCCTGTTGAAAAAAAAGAAAAAGGAAAAAAATCAATAGATTTCCCCCCCCAAAAAAACAGTAAGCAGTCACTGGAATTTTACCATAACATTTACAATGGTTTTTACAACAAAATACTGTAAATTGAAAAAACTGAACTGCTGTTGTTTTTACATTAAAATTGTGGTTACTAAGCTGCCATTTTTTAATCGTAAAATCTATGGCCATTTTTTACAGTGCATTACTATAAATTCAAAAACAGTACCACTGTTATATTTACTGCACAATTTCTGACTGAGCTGCTCCTTTTTTACCGTAAAATCTGTTATGTGTTTTTGTAGTGCATTACTGTAAATGGAAAAATGGTACCACTGATGATTTTACGGTAAATTTCAAGTGACGAGCTGCCAGGTATTTATAGTAAAATCTACTGACTTTTCTACAGTGTAGCCTTGAGGACATGCAATCAATTACTTTTGCAGCTTTGCAGCAATTTGCCTACTTTGGGCATCCTTGCTATAGGCCTTAGTGTAGGCTGACCATATTCTGAAATCCCAAAAAGAGGCCACATATATGCGTGCCAAGGCATAACTTGCTTTATAAATAATATATTTATTTAAATAAAGCCTTTTTTCTCTTCTGTTAACAGCAGGGTTGGTGCTAGGAATTTTCAAAATGGGGTCCCAGGGACTCCATCAAGTCATAAAAATGGGGTCCCACAGTACATTTTTGGGGTCCCACTTTTTGGTAACCGTTTTGAAAAAAAAAAGATAAACGTATGCATTATCCTGTTATATCTCACATTCTATATTCCATCCATCCATCCATCTTCTTCCGCTTATCCGAGGTCGGGTCGCGGGGGCAGCAGCCTAAGCAGGGAAGCCCAGACTTCCCTCTCCCCAGCCACTTCGTCCAGCTCTTCCTGTGGGACCCCGAGGCGTTCCCAGGCCAGCCGGGAGACATAGTCTTCCCAACGTGTCCTGGGTCTTCCCCGCGGCCTCCTACCGGTCGGACGTGCCCTAAACACCTCCCTAGGGAGGCGTTCGGGTGGCATCCTGACCAGATGCCCGAACCACCTCATCTGGCTACTCTCGATGTGGAGGAGCAGCGGCTTTACTTTGAGCTCCCCCCGGATGGCAGAGCTTCTCACCCTATCTCTAAGGGAGAGCCCCGCCACCCGGCGGAGGAAACTCATTCCTTTCGGTCATAACCCAAAGCTCATGACCATAGGTGAGGATGGGAACGTAGATCGACCGGTAAATTGAGAGCTTTGCCTTCCGGCTCAGCTCCTTCTTCACCACAACGGGTCGATACAGCGTCCGCATTACTGAAGACGCCGCACCGATCCGCCTGTCGATCTCACGATCCACTCTTCCCTCACTCGTGAACAAGACTCCGAGGTACTTGAACTCCTCCACTTGGGGCAAGATCTCCTCCCCAACCAACATTCACCCAACACCAACACCCAACATTCTATATTGTGTTTTGGAAAAAGGTTGTCATAAACGTTACTTAATTCATTAGAAAAAATAATAAAAAAAGAAAACAAATTTGTATACATATGTAAATGTATTCAGTTAGAAACATTCATTCACTTTCTTCTTTCCTTCATGGATCTAAACTTTACCACTGCTGTTAGTTTTTTCTATGTTTTTATTTAATAAGTTGTAGATGTATTTATTTCAGTATAAAAGTGTAAAAAGTGTTTTGCTTCAGTCATGAAATGATGATAATGGTGTGCCAGGGCATACATACATTTTATATTTAAGGAGTCTACACCAACTTGAGATCCATCCCTCATTTCTAAATGTTTTAGTTTTTGTTATGTTGTTTTTTTGTTTGTTTTCCGCCCTTTTTTGTCAAACAAAACTATGTTTTTAATGGCAAACACACAATATATGCAAAATCTTCCACGAAAAATATTTTTCAAAGTGGAATATTTGATGTGAAGTAATCGGAACCTTGGATAGGTCAATAATTCATAATAACATTGATTTTGATTCAATATTATATTTTGAGCAATGACAGTTTGAAAGAAAAAAAACAGCTTTGTTTTATTAGTCAACATTGCAACTTTTTTTAAATTACATTTCACCTTTAAGCTTTTTTATTTCACTTTTGTTATGTTTTTGTTTATTTCAATAGTATTTTTAGAATGTGCCGTGGGCCTTTAAAACATTAGCTGTGGGCCGCAAATGGCCTCCGGGGCACACTTTTGACACCCCTGCTATAGATAATAAAACATTTGATCTGATAAATATATCGATAAAAAGGAGAGCCTGGCGACGCATGCGCGTTTATCATAACGCACAGTCACCATTTCTGCTTCAGTAAACAATGACGGTGATGACGTCACTGTCAGCAATGCTAACTTGTCAGCCACTTCTTCAAGAGACTCCTTTTGAACACTCCTCCCACATTAACACTTCAAAAGGCAAACAATTGCCCCGTTTTTTGACCTTTAAAGTATGTTTTTGGGGTGGAGGAGTCGCTCGGGTGCTGGTTAGCTTGAAGCTAACAGCTAACCTGTCTCCATCCTTGAATGATGTGGATCCAGCGGGAGATAAAAGTGAAGTTTCCATGGACTCACAAAGACTAAAATAACTCATTTACTGGAGTTAAAAATTTTGACTTTACACTCACCTTAGTGTTTACCATGAAGTCTTTATTTTGACAACCCCTCGTGGTAAACTTGTCCGAGTGCAAACTGAGGCAGTATTTGTCATTGATAAAACTTTTGGCGAATCAAAATTAAAAAACGCAATAAACGGGGACGAAAATTTGACCCGGTAAATATAACAAAACAAAAAACTGGCGGAAAGCGATTATCGATACAATAAAAAAACAAGCATTCCCTCGCTCTCTCGTTCTCTGCCCCTCCCTCACGAATGCTGCTGCGTGCGCACACCTTCACAATTTGTTTTGTTTTTAACCCCTTCTTAACCCTGAACGTACATTGAAAATACACGCAACCCTAACTCAAAATGCCGGACATTTGAGGCAACCCCGCAAAAGAGGACATGTCCGGGGAAAAGAGGACATATGGTCAGTCTACCTTAGTGACAACTACTCAAACTTTTATTGAATAAAGTAAAACAATATAATTAGTTTCTCATGGCTTTCATATCTTGTTTTGTTTGCAACCACCTAAGTTATTCCCTGCAAAGACTACAGTTTTGAGATGTGTGTGTTTCAGTTGCAAGACAACAAACAATAAGAACTACTCAGCCAAAGCCCCAGTAAAAAGATGAGTCTCAGTAGGCCGGCATGAATAAGTTGAGCTTTAATATAAATGTACTAAACAGTCGGTCTTGGCTGTACGGAAATAGTAATGATTTATCGTGTGTGTGAACTTTCTTCTTGCAAAAATAGACTTTATCCAACTTAGAACCAGCGAACTCTACAGTGGACATTTGTGTTTTGCGTAACAGGACACATTTTTCTCAGAAATGTGTAACTTTGACAAAAATATATAGATCTTGTGGCTATAGAGTAAGGGGGTATTGCAAAGGAACAACAGTACAGTGGAACCTTAAAAGTCTAAAGGTTGTAAAATACGGAACTGAGCACTGAATTTCTGCAAGACTTCAGTTCAGACCTTCAAAGGATTCATTCATGCTTGGGGGTGTGTTATTTAGCAAAACATGTTTTGTATTGTACTAAATGGATTTCTTTCTGCAGCAATCTCGCAAAGGCTATAGCTTGCATCATTTTCAAAATGAATAAGAAGCTTTAGAAAAAAAACATTTATTTTGCTATACAAGCAAACTGGATTATTGTGGCAGTATTCTGCTGTTAATCTCATTTTAACTACCTGTCTGTCATAAAGTAAATGAACTGAGGAGTTTTCTCAATGCTTGTCTGAGCTCATCCTTGTCAGCATTAATGACTTATATGCTCTTTAACCTCTTACACAGAGCAAGAGTGAAGAATACATGCGTCAACATGAACTGTGATAATGATTAAATGTCTTTACAGGCAATGGCGTCACAGCACATGTTCATCTGTACAGGACACAAACACATAATGGTGTGTATTGATCGATGTGTGTTTTATTTTTTTTATCTCCCCCTGCAGACTGGTGGGGACTTTCTGCATGGTGCTCCAGAAAGTGGCGGAGGAGGGGCAGCTCGAGCTGACTGACACACTCTTAGACGATAATAACACATCCATAAATGTGAGTCTTGCTTGCACTCCACTAGTTTTGGGTATCAGGAGTGTTTTTGAGGTGAACATGTCCATATCAAGCAAGCATAGATTGTTCCCACGGAAAAAAAAATTCAACAAATGCAGGAATTAAGTCATGTAACTGAATACAGGGCATAAAATTAGCTGTAAAACTTTTTTTTTTAACTAAGCAAAGTGTCCTGCGGTACAGTGCTCGGATTACATATTTAATCAATTAAATTAAATTAAACAATTAAAAAATACAACAAAGACTGGAAACACGTATGTATCGGAATATATATATATATATATATATACGTATATATATATATATATATATATATATATATATATATATATATATATATATATATATATATATACATATATATATATATATATATATATATATATATACGTATATATATATATATATATATATATATATATATATATATACGTATATATATACACATATATATATATATATATATATATATATATATATATATATATATATATATATACGTATATATATACACAGGTAAAAGCCAGTAAATTAGAATATTTTGAAAAACTTGATTTATTTCAGTAATTGCATTCAAAAGGTGTAACTTGTACATTATATTTATTCATTGCACACAGACTGATGCATTCAAATGTTTATTTCATTTAATTTTGATGATTTGAAGTGGCAACAAATGAAAATCCAAAATTCCGTGTGTCACAAAATTAGAATATTACTTAAGGCTAATACAAAAAAGGGATTTTTAGAAATGTTGGCCAACTGAAAAGTATGAAAATGAAAAATATGAGCATGTGCAATACTCAATACTTGGTTGGAGCTCCTTTTGCCTCAATTACTGCGTTAATGCGGCGTGGCATGGAGTCGATGAGTTTCTGGCACTGCTCAGGTGTTATGAGAGCCCAGGTTGCTCTGATAGTGGCCTTCAACTCTTCTGCGTTTTTGGGTCTGGCATTCTGCATCTTCCTTTTCACAATACCCCACAGATTTTCTATGGGGCTAAGGTCAGGGGAGTTGGCGGGCCAATTTAGAACAGAAATATCATGGTCCGTAAACCAGGCACGGGTAGATTTTGCGCTGTGTGCAGGCGCCAAGTCCTGTTGGAACTTGAAATCTCCATCTCCATAGAGCAGGTCAGCAGCAGGAAGCATGAAGTGCTCTAAAACTTGCTGGTAGACGGCTGCGTTGACCCTGGATCTCAGGAAACAGAGTGGACCGACACCAGCAGATGACATGGCACCCCAAACCATCACCCAACCATGCAAATTTTGCATTTCCTTTGGAAATCGAGGTCCCAGAGTCTGGAGGAAGACAGGAGAGGCACAGGATCCACGTTGCCTGAAGTCTAGTGTAAAGTTTCCACCATCAGTGATGGTTTGGGGTGCCATGTCATCTGCTGGTGTCGGTCCACTCTGTTTCCTGAGATCCAGGGTCAACGCAGCCGTCTACCAGCAAGTTTTAGAGCACTTCATGCTTCCTGCTGCTGACCTGCTCTATGGAGATGGAGATTTCAAGTTCCAACAGGACTTGGCGCCTGCACACAGCGCAAAATCTACCCGTGCCTGGTTTACGGACCATGATATTTCTGTTCTAAATTGGCCCGCCAACTCCCCTGACCTTAGCCCCATAGAAAATCTGTGGGGTATTGTGAAAAGGAAGATGCAGAATGCCAGACCCAAAAACGCAGAAGAGTTGAAGGCCACTATCAGAGCAACCTGGGCTCTCATAACACCTGAGCAGTGCCAGAAACTCATCGACTCCATGCCACGCCGCATTAACGCAGTAATTGAGGCAAAAGGAGCTCCAACCAAGTATTGAGTATTGTACATGCTCGTATTTTTCATTTTCATACTTTTCAGTTGGCCAACATTTCTAAAAATCCCTTTTTTGTATTAGCCTTAAGTAATATTCTAATTTTGTGACACACGGAATTTTGGATTTTCATTTGTTGCCACTTCAAATCATCAAAATTAAATGAAATAAACATTTGAATGCATCAGTCTGTGTGCAATGAATAAATATAATGTACAAGTTACACCTTTTGAATGCAATTACTGAAATAAATCAAGTTTTTCAAAATATTCTAATTTACTGGCTTTTACCTGTATATATATATATATATATATATACATATACGTATATATATATATATATATATACATATATATATATATATATATACACAGGTAAAAGCCAGTATATACGTATATATATATATATATACACACAGGTAAAAGCCAGTAAATTAGAATATTTTGAAAAACTTGATTTATTTCAGTAATTGCATTCAAAAGGTGTAACTTGTACATTATATTTATTCATTGCACACAGACTGATGCATTCAAATGTTTATTTCATTTAATTTTGATGATTTGAAGTGGCAACAAATGAAAATCCAAAATTCCGTGTGTCACAAAATTAGAATATTACTTAAGGCTAATACAAAAAAGGGATTTTTAGAAATGTTGGCCAACTGAAAAGTATGAAAATGAAAAATATGAGCATGTACAATACTCAATACTTGGTTGGAGCTCCTTTTGCCTCAATTACTGCGTTAATGCGGCGTGGCATGGAGTCGATGAGTTTCTGGCACTGCTCAGGTGTTATGAGAGCCCAGGTTGCTCTGATAGTGGCCTTCAACTCTTCTGCGTTTTTGGGTCTGGCATTCTGCATCTTCCTTTTCACAATACCCCACAGATTTTCTATGGGGCTAAGGTCAGGGGAGTTGGCGGGCCAATTTAGAACAGAAATACCATTGTCCGTAAACCAGGCACGGGTAGATTTTGCGCTGTGTGCAGGCGCCAAGTCCTGTTGGAACTTGAAATCTCCATCTCCATAGAGCAGGTCAGCAGCAGGAAGCATGAAGTGCTCTAAAACTTGCTGGTAGACGGCTGCGTTGACCCTGGATCTCAGGAAACAGAGTGGACCGACACCAGCAGATGACATGGCACCCCAAACCATCACCCAACCATGCAAATTTTGCATTTCCTTTGGAAATCGAGGTCCCAGAGTCTGGAGGAAGACAGGAGAGGCACAGGATCCACGTTGCCTGAAGTCTAGTGTAAAGTTTCCACCATCAGTGATGGTTTGGGGTGCCATGTCATCTGCTGGTGTCGGTCCACTCTGTTTCCTGAGATCCAGGGTCAACGCAGCCGTCTACTAGCAAGTTTTAGAGCACTTCATGCTTCCTGCTGCTGACCTGCTCTATGGAGATGGAGATTTCAAGTTCCAACAGGACTTGGCGCCTGCACACAGCGCAAAATCTACCCGTGCCTGGTTTACGGACCATGGTATTTCTGTTGTAAATTGGCCCGCCAACTCCCCTGACCTTAGCCCCATAGAAAATCTGTGGGGTATTGTGAAAAGGAAGATGCAGAATGCTAGACCCAAAAACGCAGAAGAGTTGAAGGCCACTATCAGAGCAACCTGGGCTCTCATAACACCTGAGCAGTGCCAGAAACTCATCGACTCCATGCCACGCCGCATTAACGCAGTAATTGAGGCAAAAGGAGCTCCAACCAAGTATTGAGTATTGTACATGCTCATATTTTTCATTTTCATACTTTTCAGTTGGCCAACATTTCTAAAAATCCCTTTTTTGTATTAGCCTTAAGTAATATTCTAATTTTGTGACACACGGAATTTTGGATTTTCATTTGTTGCCACTTCAAATCATCAAAATTAAATGAAATAAACATTTGAATGCATCAGTCTGTGTGCAATGAATAAATATAATGTACAAGTTACACCTTTTGAATGCAATTGCTGAAATAAATCAAGTTTTTCAAAATATTCTAATTTACTGGCTTTTACCTGTATATATATATATGTATATATATATATATACAGGGCCGGCCCGTGGCATAGGCCGTATAGGCAAATGCTAAGGGCGCCGTCCATCAGGGGGCGCCACGCCAGTGCCACAAATGTTGGAGAAAAAAAAAAAAAAGAAAAAAAGTTGGTACTATTATTTCTAAATACAAAAAATAATCCCACGTTAATTAAAATGCAAAGTAAAGCCTATTTAATAGAAATATTATTTGTTACAACATTGCGCCCTCCTCCCTCCGCACGGTGCGCCCCCTCCCTTCCCGTATCATGACTCTTTTTGGACGTCACCACATCAAAAAATCAACACAAGATGCCAAAACTGTCAGGTGCCCAGGGAAGAAAAAAGAGAAAAGAAGAGGAGGAGAAACGAGAACAGACAGAGGTAGCAGGTAGGTAGCGTTAGCCTACATGAAATTATTTGTCTGTTACAGAATGTGATAGTAACCTGGCTTTTTAGCATTAAGCTAATGTTACATGATTCGGCAATTGCTAATCAATAAATAGCTAGTTCTGTTTTAACGTCGGGTTAATATTGTGGAGGGGGCTAAATTGTTATGGAAAATAATAATGTAACGTTAGGTAATTACAGTACTCCCACCTTACATTCCTCAGGGACATTTCTTTCTTTCTTTAGTTTATTTCGAACATGAACACACTTACATCATAATACATCACACAATTTCATATTATTTCATTTTACATCATGCCCGAAAAGGAGTAGGAAGAAGCAAAGCTTATTTAATCCTACCCCTTTCCCACTTCAAAGCGTTTACAAATATATAGAATCATTTACTGACCTTTTTATATAATAAAATAACATCTATGAATTAGTATACAACAGTTTTGTAATATGTAATTAATTAATTAATTCAGTCATTATTAACATACTGAGATGAAGAATATCTTATTTTCAATAAGGTTGAAAGTATTTCTCATAATTCTTCTTCTTTGTACTCTGCAAGCACTATTATTTTGAACAACCTCTTAAACTGGATCATATCAGTACAATTTTTAACTTCTTTACTTAATCCATTCCATAATTTAATTCCACATACTGATATGCTAAAAGTTCTAAGTGTTGTACGTGCATATAAATGTTTGTATTAGATCTTTTAAGCAGGTGTTTTTTGTTTACATTGTCATACCTGCCAACTACTCCGGTTTTCCCGTAATTAGTACGGTTTTCATCAACCTATTCCGGGTTACGGTTGCAGTGATAAAAAATACGGTTTTTCATTAATTACATTTTTTTTTTTTCAAGTTTTATTCACGAAATCGCGTAACAACAATCACAATCGACACTGCTTCCCGTAACTTCCTATCGAGCCATTCCGAATGCCATGCGCGAGGCTATTTATAGCACCGCTGCCAAGCACGAGGCACCTGTTGCCCATTGTTTCCAAACATTGAATCAGCCGGAGAAAAATCGCAAACGAGTCTTAAACCGAAAAGAAAACTGCAGTGAAGAATATTCAAAAGCCTATCCGGGAATAATTATCCGTTCCAAAAAGGGTGAAAACTACGCGAATTGCACCTTGTGCAGACAAGATTTTTCGATCGGACACGGAGGAATTAGCGATGTAAAAGACCACGTTGGGACAAAAAAACACAAGTCTAATGCCGTTGCTAAATTTGGATTTTAGCCACAAAAAGGTAATGACACCAATGTTATCTATTGGAATTGTTTAGTACTGTTATACTGTTAAAAGTGTTTATACTATTTATGCTTTCAAGTCCAAGTTGAAGAAATCTTGTTAAATGTTGACAGCATAACTACCAAAATACAGTATGTCCTTAATATTTTTGCAGTGCTATTTCTGTTGAAAAGTTAAAATGATTACATTAGAGATGTGATGTGCCACTTTTCAAGTGTCTGATGGCTTAAATTAATTTTCATTAATTTTTCATATTTTGAATTCTTTTGAAAGGCTTACAAAAAAACTACATTTGAATTGTAATTCCATGCTATTGACAGGACTATTCATTTTAATGAAGTTAGCTTACCAGGTTTACAGTATGATAATTGTGATAAAAATGTGAATTTTAGGCACAGAATATTTTTTACAATTGAACAAGGCAGTAGATTATACAAGCTTGGACAGAAAGTTAATGACACCAATTTCTTTTTTAATGGAATTGTTTAGTATTGTTTTACCATTTGTTTACTGTAAAAAGTGTTTATACTGTTTATACTTTCAATTAACAAATTGAAGTCTTGTGAAAGGTTGACAGGATAACTGGCATTAACTGTCAAAATAATTTCAAACTATTGAAGTTATCTTACAGAATAAACATGTCAATCAACCCATATGATTTTTGCTGTAATATTTTAGTTTTGAAAAGTCACTGTGACTGATAGAAAAGTGATGGTTTTAGCAACATTTTAACCTGTCTGAATGCAATCAATCATTTTGCGTCGGGGGGCGAAGCCTGAACCCCCCACCAGGACTTTGTCCTGGACTTACCGGGGCCTGCGGCCCCTGGACCCTGGCTACTAGGTTTTTCTGATTTCAAAAGTTGGCAGGTATGCATTGTTATTGCCTTCTGGTTAGCTAATGTTTGCCCTGCAGGTAACCGTCACTTTTCCACCCCTTTATATATTAGGTATAGTTGTAAGTAAAAAAAAAAGAAGGTCAAAGACAAAGCTATTCAGGTTCTTGTGAGTATATATACTTCACTGCCGATGTGGGGGGGCGCCACCTAAAATCTTGCCTAGGGCGCCAGATTGGTTAGGGCCGGGCCTGTATATATATACGTATATATATATATATATATATATATATATATATATATATATATATATATATATATATATAAATTGAACAAAAATATAAACGCAACACTTTTGTTTTTGCTCCCTTTTTGCATGAGGTGAACTCAAAAATGTCAAACTTTCACTATACACACAAAAGACCAAATTTTCTCAAATATTGTTCAGAAATCTGTCTAAATCTGTGTTAGTGAGCACTTCTTCTTTGCCAAGATAATCCATTCTACCTCACAGGAGTGGCATATAAAGATGTTGATTAACCAGCATGATTAAGGTGTGCCTTAGGCTGCCCACAATGAAAGGCCACTCTGAAATGTGTGTATATATATATATATATATATATATATATATATATATATATATATATATGTATATATATATATATATATATATATATATATATATATATATATATATATATATATATGTGCATATATATATAAGAAATACTTGACTTTCAGTGAATTCTAGCTATATATATATATATATATATATATATATATATATATATATATATATATATATGAAATACTTGACTTGGTGAATTCTAGCTGTAAATATACCCCTCCCCTCTTGACCACGCCCCCCACCCCCCACCTCCCGAAATCGGAGGTCTCAAGGTTGGCAAGTATGGTATCTGGTGTGACCACCATTTGCCTCACGCAGTGCAACACATCTCCTTGATTGTGGCCTGTGGAATGTTGGTCCACTTCTCTTCAATGGCTGTGTGAAGTTGCTGGATATTGGCAGGAACTGGAACACGCTGTGGTATACGCCGATCCATAGCATCCCAAACGTGCTCAATGGGTGACATGTCCGGTGAGTATGCTGGCCATGCAAGAACTGGGATGTTCTTAGCTTCCAGGAATTGTGTGCAGATCCTTGCAACGTGGGGCCGTGCATTGACAATGCTGCAACATGAGGTGATGGTCTCGGGTGAATGGTACAACATTGGGCCTCAGGATCTCGTCACAGTATCTCTGTGCATTCAAAATGCCATCAATCAAATGAACTTGCATTTGTTGTTAACAACGTACGCCTGCCCATACCATAACCCCACCCACACTATGGGCCACTTGATTCATAACGTTGACATCAGCAAACCGCTCTCCCACATGACGCCACACGCGCTGTCTGCCATATGCCATGAACAGTGAAAACCGGGATTTGCCCGTGAAGAGAACACCTCTCCAATGTGCCAGATGCCATTGAATGTGAGCATTTGCCCACTCAAGTCCGTTATGATGACGAACTGCAGTCAGGTCGAGGACGACGAGCATGCAGATGAGCTTCCCTGAGACGGTTTCTCACAGTTTGTGCAGAAATTCTTTGGTTATGCAAACCAATTGTTGCAGCGGCTGTCTGGGTGGCTGGTCTCAGATGATCATGGAGGTGCACCTGCTGGATGTGGAGGTTCTGGGCTGGTGTGGTTACACGTTGTTTGCGGTTGTGAGGCCAGTTGGATGTACTGCCAAATTCTCAGAAAAATGCATTTGGAGACGGCTTATGGTAGAGAAATGAACATTCAATTCAAGAGCAACAGCTCTGGTGGACATTCCTCCTACAAGACTTTGAGGGGCGGCTGCTGGTCTTTTAAGAAGGAGATGCTCATTTACAGCTACTTTCTAAACACGAGTATAGTCTCCATATCAACTCAGAACAACGGAATGAAACTTGAAAAATGCTCTGGTTGTGGTTTAAATTTAAAGAGATCGCTAATTTGCTCATTTTGCTGTCAATCAAAAAGAGATTGAGCCTCAGCAAGATCATCCAATCATCATGCAGAAGCCCAAAGTCCAAGCCAGCCGAGGCCAAGCCCACTTTCCATTCACTTTCAGAGACACTCGGCATCCATGGCGAGACAAAGCCTAGCATTTATCCAATGATTGTCTACTTTGGCTGCAGTGAAACAACCCACTCTATGCTCCCCCATTAAAGTCAATGGACGCTCAGCTTCAACACTGTTTAATGCACCACTGTGACGCTATTACAATGAATGAGAAGAAAGTCGCAACCTGACCAAAAGTACAACTTATTCAAGTGCATATTAAGTCAATGAAATGTAAACACAAAAGTACATATTTGACCACTTATTCTTATTTATTTTTTGACATTTTAGACAAAGCTGAGCTTTCCTTGCAGTATAGAGCAATCGCCAGTGCTCAAGACATGAAGCTAAAATGCTAGCTTGAACTGCTTATTTTTCTATCCTTTGTTCAAGTCCCATCTCCTCCTGAATCGCTTAATGAGCGTCAACATTTAGCCAAACTTGCATCTCCAAACCGATGGTTTGTACAGTCCAGGTAGAGGACGAAACTCTGTCCCAGGTGGAGGAGTTTAAGTATCTCGGGGTCTTGTTCACGAGTGAGGGAAAGATGGAGAAGGAAATCAGCCGGAGAATCGGAGCAGCTGGGGCAGTATTGCAGTCTCTCTGCCGCACTGTTGTGACGAAACGAGAGCTGAGCCAGAAGGCAAAGCTCTCGGTCTACCGAGCTATCTACATTCCTACTCTCACCTATGGTCATGAAGTGTGGGTCATGACCGAAAGAATAAGATCGCGGATACAAGCGGCCGAAATGAGTTTCCTCAGAAGGGTGGCTGGCATCTCCCTTAGAAATAGGGTGAGAAGTTCAGTCACCCGAGAGAGACTCTGAGTAGAGCCGCTGCTACTCCGCTTGGAAAGGAGCCAGCTTAGGTGGTTCGGGCATCTCGTGCGGATGCCTCACGAGTGTCTCCCTAGGGAGGTCCTCGTTGCACGTCCCACTGGGAGGAGACCCCGCGGTAGGCCAAGGACCAGATGGGGGGATTACATCTCCTCTCTGGCCTGGGAATGCTTCGGGATTCCCCAGGAGGAAGTTGCTAATGTTGCTCTGGAGAGGGAAGTCTGGGGGACTCTGCTGGAGCTGTTGTCCCCGCGACCCGATTCCGGATAAGCGGTTGAAGATGGATGCATCTCCAGTAAGTGGGCTGTGCTATTACTTTTGCAAACAATCAGCAACTTTGTGTTAAATTAAATTAAACTGATTACCTTGACATTTCTCACACGAGTTTGGCTCAATGTGCTCTAAGAAACGCACACTGCACCTGCACACCGATAGAGAGTAGCACCTGAAATTTTAAAAAGAAGTAAAAAATAAATGGCTCTGTCTCTTAGCAACATCAGCGTATCTGTACCCTTGCTGTATGTACTAATTCTAGCTGTTGAGTGGATTTTTGGGCACATCAAAGACAGAAGATCAGTGCAAGAATGACAGTAGTTCTTTTTAAATTGAAGGTCTAATACTGCATGCATGTGGGAATGAGAATGGCACTGGAGCGAGTTTAAAGCTTCCCTGTGGCGCACAGTTGGAATGGAGGATCTGTGTGTGCTGGTGTGATGTTTTTTACACGATAACACACATTAGGGGGTGTGCGAGCTTACAACATACACATGAAGGGGAGTCATGCATGTAGTACACACACACACACACACACACACACACACACACACACACACACACACACACACACACACACACACACACACACACACACACACACACACACACACACACACACACACACACACACACACATACTTAAGAATGTCAGTGGTGTGAAGAAATGAAGCCCAAGGTTAACCCTTTCAGTTGCAAATACTGTATATAATGTATGTGCTGGTGTGGTTGCTATGGTAACAAAAATAAAACGACACCAATTACCCTGTAAGAATAAAAGGAACAGCTCAGAGAGAGAAAGAAAACATTTAATTTCTCCGCTCATCCATCTGTGTGCTGAACAATATGTTTGTCTTCTTTGGGCTAAAAATGAAGTGAAAGTCAGAAGATTAATAAGGCAAAACCAAACCTTTGAAGACGCACAGAAGACAAACTACCATTGTTTCTGGTGGGGATTAAACTACTGTCAACCTCATTTCAAGCCCAGCAGGCACTATAGCGATGATTTACAACTCCTATAATGACAGCTTCATTACATCCGAAATGTGACGGCAGTTATCCTCAAGGTGGTGTATAATGTCTTTAATTGCCACAGAAAGATTGATACATGCAGGTAAACAAAGGACAAGAGCTTTGAGCCATAACTGTGTGGTAAAGAAGCATATATGCCCTGCTTCATTAGTATTGTTGTCACTTGACCATATTTCAAAAGCAATACGTGATCAGACACAACTAAAATGTATCCCATGTATTTTGGGTATATGTCATGCCAAGTTAAGAGGTTACAACCATCCGAAAATACATAGAATGCAGTTGCTATAGTCAGTAGGAAAATTAGTCAATTAGAGTATTGCCAACCCATGGACAACAGAAAATGTCCTTTATATGTCAACATTTAAGGATACAAATTGTGTCATATGTTGAAATGCCAAGTACAGTGTTCCCTTGTCACTTCGCAGTTCACTTATTACGGTCTCAGTATATCGCAGAATTTAAAAAACAACTGAGTACCATTGAGTACATTGAGATTTGAGGAACTATTTAAGTGTTCATGTTAAAATTACGCTGGTTTTAGAGTATATGAAGTGCTTTAACCCTCAAGGAATCCCTCAATGTTATGAACGTTATAGGTCAGAGGACCTGAAAGGGTTTCAGTCATTAAAGTCTTAAAGTTATATATATATATATATTTTTTTTAACTTTAAATGCTTAAATGTCTAGATCGACTTTAGATGTATTCACTGATATAAAGCTTTCTATGTTGTTTTTATGTGTTATGCTCTTTTTGTCAAAGGAAACACATTTTTTTGCTAAAACCAACTTTTCTTACCTGTTGGTACCTGTTTTTGTGTATTTGGGATCCCTGTAAGTCCCGGAAATTTGAAATCAAACAATGGAGGCATGGTGGAGATAATTATAGAACAATCTTGCCTTTTTTCAAACTTGTTCCAAACATGCCGTTTTAGATTGGTGACGTTTCCCAACATGTGATGATAATTTGTGACGTTTTTCCCAAGTGTGACGTCAGTGGATATCTCCATATATGGTAGAGATTTACCCGAAGAGCTTTGCACCAGTCCGCCATTGTAGTCCGAAGTTGAAGTCACTAAGTTCCTTATTTTTCTCTATCCTCTTGTTGTGGGGTAGACTGGCTCATACATGCACATGCATCCTGTGCTGTTGCCATTTTTAATACAAAGTAGTGTATAGTTCAAACTTATCTCTGTCAGTAGCCTCGATATGGAAGCGCTAAAAACTACAACATGGCTGACGGGGAAAAAGACGCCGAAGTGGAGGCATGTAAGTAAGACCGGCCACAAAATTGCGCACCCTGAAGAGATAGTCAGTAAGCAGCTTATAGATGGTTTGTAAAACAAAATCAATGCAAAATTTTGACCAAAGAACCAACATTACATGTTATGTAGACCACAAGGAAGTGTTTTAAATGTAAAAAAAAAATCATAATATGACTCATCTAAGAGCATAGGAAGTTTTTAAAAGTGTGTGCTAAAGCTGTGTGGAGTGAAATGTATAGTACCGTGTTCCCTAGTCACTTTGTGGTTCACTTACTATGGTCTCAGTACACCGCAGATATTAAAAATGCACTAAGTACCATTGAGTACATTGAGATTTGAGTACCCATGACATTCCCATGTTAGAAATACATTCTGTACATTTTAAAGCGTGTGACGGGTTTTAAGAGAATAGGAAGTGTTTATAAGTGTATGTGAAAGCTGTGTGGAGGGCTTATAAAGAATTAAAATTTACCTACTTTGCAAAATACCTATAGGTACAGTATAATTCAGGATCTAGAGATTTTTTTTGGAATAAAACCAGCATATTCGGCACCAAATGACTGATGATCGAGCAGCTGATAAATGTATTTTTTGCCGATACAGAAGTACCTCAACTTAGGGGTGCCCCAACTTTAGAGTGTTTTCAGATAACAGCTGTCTCTCTGCTAATTGTTATGCTTTAAGTTTTAAGCAAAAATTTGAGTTACAAGCATCCACGCCATTAGCTGGCGTAGCAAATGCCACAGTGAACTCGTAAGAGCAGCTCAAACATCTGGTCGCAGCATTAGCTTATAGCTAGAGATGGACTTAGTTTTTCCAAACATGGGAAGGAAGAACGTGTGGGTGAAGGACAATGCGGAGAAAAAGAAGTGGATGATATTCATTGAATTAAAACACATCATTAAAAAACATGACAGAGTGTGTCACCAACTTAGCAAAGCAATTTGAATGTATCACTGCGAGTCTGCACCATACTGAAGCAGAAGGAGTCTTATGCCAGTCAAAAATGTTAAAATAATATTCAAACGGCAGAAATATAGAAAAGCTGCTGATGGTTTATTTGACAGTGAAGCATTAATATTACTATTACATAATTTCATAAAAGTTGTTAGTCACGTGTTTATACAATACTTATTATCTTAAAGTGTGCTTTTCCTTTTAAAAGGTATGTTAAATGTTAAAATGGTGTTGTTTTGGGGAGGCCAAGCCCAAATTAAATGGATTTCAATTCATTTCAATGGGAGTGTTTAGAATTAATAGCTCATTACAGAATCAATTAAGCACGTAAATTTAAGTACTACTCTTGCTGTTATGTCCCTGATATTGAAAACATGATAAAATAAGATGCATTTTGTCCTAAAACTTTTTTTTCACAAAAACGGATCTTGAAAAAGAGAGGTTGTCTTATATTGCTGGTTATCATACATTTTGGTCAACATTTTGGAGTGAATGCATTGCAATGAAGAAAATTTTCCCATTCAGTCAAAGATATGTCAATCCTCACTCAATCAAGCCTTCCTTCTGTTTCCAGACCAGCGTTACCATAGAGATCAGATACCAGTCGATGGATGGCACAGTGGGCATGTGGCGCAACGGAGAGCTACTGGATGTTCCCGATGACCGTGATGGCGTGTTTTCTTTTGAGACAGAAAGCCTGCTGTCCGGACAAAGTCACGGATCGGGAGCGTCTGCGGGACGATCCTTGCAAGGATCCATAGCGACATTCAGAAAGTGAGTCCAACATGCACAATACAAAATGGTAAAGGTTTTTCTGATTATTTGCCAAGGTTCAGTAGTTAGGTTTCAGACTGTGACCAATGCTTGCTGAACAATCTCAAAAATGTTTCTCATTCACAAAATGAAGCTTGATGGACTTAAAACATTAATCTGGTATAACTCCTCTGTAAGAAAGATGTGAAGGAGCTGGAAAAAGAGAATATATGTAACATTTTAACCTTGAGGAACATTTCCAATTGTCATGCTTTGTGCTTCCCAGCCTTTGCACAGCAGGTTTATGAGTCTGTTTTCCTTCCTTTGGCCTAAACTTTCCTTTAAGGCAACACACTGTATATGATAACTTTGAGACTATCCCATATTATCTTAAAACACCCATGTGAGACTTTACTTGATGCCACTAATAAATTGACAAGATAACATTAGTACCTGCAGCTGTCATCCAATGGTAAAAAAGAAGTTATATGCCTCTATTACTAATAATATTTCCAGAAAATATGTAAATGTTTGTGAAGCTTTAAGATACTTGTTTTTATATCACATATTTTTTTAGATTTAATGCCCAATTGTTGCCTAGATACCATCAAACTAAGGGCTTGATCTATAAAATTCAAATAACAAGTGCTAAAAAGCGTGCCCAAAGTAAAGAACCGTGAGTACTGTGCTGTTCCGTTATGTTGTAGAACATGCATCGATCAGACAAATATAATAGAAGTAGACAACAGAACCTATTTTTAGCATGCCGAAGGTTCTTCCTGGGAGGCTGCAGTGTTGTTCCAGATGCAAGAAAATGCATATTGCAAGATTTTTTTTACATGTCTTGAAGGAAAAAAAAGAATGCCAATAGAAAAAAAAAAACTCATGCAGACACCAAAACAAATCAATACAATTTGTTTTAATCAGCCTCTTAAGTCAGTCAGCTGTTTTATAATATGGTATCATTGCTAAACAGAAGATATGTTTTAATATTAAAATTTTTGACAGTGTAAATATGTTGACGTGCACATGGACAGAGGTTTCTCTCTCCAATATCTGTCTTTGCGGCGCAATCCCCTCCTTTCTTACATTTGTGCGGAACTGTGCCAGTTGGTACGCACGTTCTAGACGTGCTAAATATAGATGCAAAACAGCTACCGCAGAACAGTTTCAGTCTTGATAAATCAAATAAATGGCTATATTTGCATCTCCTCCTCCCAGTATTGAGGGCGTTGTGATCACTATATATTTTTCATATACATGAAGAGACGCGCTAAATCGATTTTGCTCAATTAAAGGGGCTGTTTGCAACATTTACACATTTGCCTAGAGGACGCTAACTTTCCAAGGTGTTTTACAAAGTACATCCCGCCCTCTTTCGGCTTCTAGGACAAAATGACCTAACTTTGTGCGTACGAAACACATGCACGCGCATTAGCTTTGAGTGTTGTTATCTAATAATAGCAATTTAGATAGTTATTGTTAGCTGTCATTGTATGTATATTCTCCAATAACAACAACGTGGCATGGAATTGTTCGTTGCTTCTCTTGGACTGCTTTTGTATGTGTGCGTGCGTGTACGTGTTGACTTTAGTAACTGTGAAATTTATAGACCGTTTTAACAAAAAATGTTTTCTGTTAAACCAATAATGGTAACACAAGCTAGACAATTGTGTTCTTGTTTTATTTTTTGCTTTGAAAAATTTAACTGTGAGCAAGTTGCAAACAGCCCCTTTAAGAGACACAATCCTCAGTGCAAAATCTTAGTAGATCAGCTTTGCGTGGGCTATCAAGTTTGCACGTGTTTTAGTGCACGCAAACCCTTAGTGTGTCAGGCTCTACTGTATGTCTATAAAACTATTATGTACACAAGTCTTGCATGAGTACTTTGCACTTCCAATACTGGCACCAGTGTGCCTTTGGAAGGGACTCTCAATCATTAATGTGGAATCGGGATCCAGTACATCCAACAGTTGGTATGTGTCCACTGAATAAAAGTTTGCCAAATCTTGCCGAAATCTGTCCTCTTGAGACATGACTGACTTGAACAGACTGAGGCTTCCGGAAGAGATCAGCCTGTAAGTAACTGGCTTGTCTCCAATTTAAAAAAAAGTTCCTCACGACTGCCAGCCACTCTTCCAAAAGTTCCCAAATGTAGTTAATGAAGATGGTCCATCCAAAGTTCCTTCAGACAACACAATTTCCACACTTCAAGCTATCTATGTGGAAAATGTGATGTTTATTGCACTGGTTCTCTGGACCCTTCAAGGCACTGATAGGGTCAATAAAAGAGTGACCTCATCTCACAGTCTTTTCAGATTCGGAACCACCAGTACATCAGGTTCTGTTACATTGGAAGCAGACTTCACTACAGGATAATGACATTCAGTGAGTAGGTTCAACAACTCTATTTCAACACCACGTCAAACTTACTTTGTATGATTGAACACATACTCACAACATTAGGATCACAAAGCAACCGAACACGCGCACACAATACCAAACAGTCCACAAAAGCAGCTTATTTCTCCCTAGGGAAGAGACCTGTCCGTGGATGCTATATTACTTCAAAGCAACTTTATGGATTATTATATTATACTTCAATTTTTTACTTTTTTAAGAGGATTAATATTGGCCTGTGGTTTAGACGGTTGATGAAACAAAGTCTTGACTCGTCATGAGTTAAGTGTGTTCACTTCAATCTGACACAGCGTGCGTGACTTTGAGGAACTTTTGAGGAGGAAATATTGTTTGTTACAAACTTTTGTGTGGTGTTGCTTCTTTATTTGTCATTATTTAAAGCTGATTTGAACGTGTAGCAGTGGCAGCCGAACTGAATGTGACAGCGTGTTATAATTACGTAGGTCAGCTGGAACAAAAAATACCGATAGCAGTATCGTTACTCCAAAATCTTCACGGTCCTCATGGACCGAATTTATTAGGAACCGGTGCCAAAAATACAAGTACTCGGTATATATCCCTCTTCATAACAATATAGATTTTTATTCATTATTATTTGTTGAGCAATGCAAGTTTTAAAGGAAGAAAAAGCATGGCAGCTTTGTGTTAGTTTTGATATTAGTCAACATTGCAATATTTTCTTGTTACATCTCACCTGCATGCTCTTTTATTCCACTTTTTTTATGTTTTTTATGTGATACTTTTTCCAAATGTGCCGCGGGCAATAAAAAATTAGCTGCGGGCTGCAAATGGCCCCTGGGCCGCACTTTGGACACCTCTGCTTTAAGGTCATGATAGTACTTTTAGAATAGTTTGAGCTCATTGCAGTTTGTTGGCATTTGAATTAATTTCACATGGCAGCTTGTAAGACAAACCATTTCATCATCTACTCCCAAAATTGAAGAAATCGTACCTTAAATTGCCACAGGCGAGCATCTCTTCTCCACCTGCCCCCATGTGGGCTCAGGGCCTTCAGAATGATTTATGGCAGCGCCTTGACACTTTTTTTTTCTTTTTGCTATCTGCTACGCCTCGGTGAAAAGTATCCGCAGAGGTTTTGTTTCATTTCCAATGGATATATCACTTTTTTAGTGGGTTTTAGTGTCACTCTGCAGTGTTGCAGTGAAGTGGAACGCATGTCCAAGTAGGATGCATTATTTTGCCCATACTTTATATAAAATTACTGTCTTGGCTTTCTCTCAAGCAAATAACATAACTTATTGTCTTACTCAAAAGTTAATTCTATACAGCTAAATTGTCAACGTTCTCTTTTTGGTCTATACAGTAACTTGAGAATGTACTGATAATGACAAGAATCCTGACAAAGTGATGTTATACTAAATCAGGGGTCGGCAACCCAAAATGTTGAAAGAGTCATATTGGACCAAATAATACAAAAAAATAATCTGTCTGGAGCTGCAAAAAATTAAAAGTCCTATATAGGTCTTATAATGAAGGCAACACATGATGTAAGTGTCTATATTAGCTATATTAGCCTACTATCACAATGACTATGTGTGTCGCAGGCTGACGCAAATCTATGTTGACAGAAATGTTGAAATGTAATATTTATTCTACACACATTTACATTAGTAAAATGGAGGCTACTTAGAGGGTGAGATAACTATCAGAAAAGCAGCCAATAATACATAATGTGTCATGAGACATGCACATATACAAAAGTTACATACACTTGTAAAGAACATAATGTCATTAGTTTCCAATAATTTCTACAACTCTTATTTTTTTGTGATAGAGTGATTGGAGCACATACTTGTTGGTCACAAAAACATTCATGAAGTTTGGTTCTTTTATAAATTTATTATGGGTCTACTGAAAATGTGACCAAATCTGCTGGGTCAAATGTATACATACAGCAATGTTAATATTTGGTTACATGTCCCTTGGCAAGTTTGACTGCAATAAGGCGCTTTTGGTAGCCATCCACAAGCTTCTGGCAAGCTTCCTGTTGAATTTTTGACCACTCGTCTTGACAAAATTGGTGCAGTTCAGCTAAATGTGTTGGTTTTCTGACATGGACTTATTTCTTCAGCATTGTCCACACATTTAAGTCAGGACTTTGAGAAGGCCATTGTAAAACCTTAATTCTAGCCTGACCACAGAACTTTCCCCCAGCAGGTCTTATTTTTGTCCACCTGATGTCAGATGAAAGAAAAATTTAGCTGTTTGGGCACAATACCCAGCAATATATTTGGAGGAGAAAAGGTGAGGCCTTTAATCCCAGGAACACCATTCACACCGTCAAGCATGGTGGTGATAGTATTATGCTCTGCGCCTGTTTTGCTGCCAATGGAACTGGTGCTTTAAATGGGACAATGAAAAAGGAGGATTACCTCCAAATTCTTCAGGACAACATAAAATCATCAGCGCAGAGGTTGGGTCTTGGGCACAGTTGGGTGTTCCAACAGGACAATGACCCCAAACACACGTCAAAAGTGGTAAAGGAATGGCTAAATCAGGCTAGAATTAAGGTTTTACAATGGCCTTTCCAAAGTCCTGACTTAAACGTGTGGACAATGCTGAAGAAACGAGTCCATTTCAGAAAACCAATACATTTAGCTGAACTGCACCAATTTTGTCAAGAGGAGTGGTCAATAATTCAACCAGAAGCTTACCAGAAGCTTGTGGATGGCTACCAAAAGCGATTTATTGCAGTCAAACTTGCCAAGAGACATGTAACCAAATATTAACATTGCTGTATGTATACTTTTGACCCAGCAGATTTGGTCACATTTTCAGTAGACCCATAATAAATTCATAAAAGAACCAAACTTCATTAATGTTTTTTGTGACCAACAAGTATGTGCTCCAATCACTCTATCACAAAAAAAGAAGAGTTGTAGAAATTATTGGAAACTCAAGACAGTCATGACATTATGTTCTTTACAAATGTATGTAAACTTTTGATCGCGACTGTACATTAAATACACATAGGACATAAGTAAAATAAATTAAATGAGCTCAAATGTACCTACAAACGAGGCATAATGATGCAATATGTACATACATCTAGCCTAAATAGCAGGTTAGCATCGATTAGCTTGCGGTCACGCACTGACCAAATATGCCTGATTAGCACTCCACACAAGTCAGTAACATCAACAAAGTTCACTTTTGTGCATTTACGCACAGCACAAAAAATTTGGTGAAGAAAATGAGACAAAGAAGGAGTGGCATAAAACACGTCTTTCTGTGGCAGCGTCGGAGAAAGTTAAACATGTAAACAAAGTGTTGCGTGACGGTCCACACAAATGCGGTGAGTTCACTGACCGCCGAAATTAATAGGACAAAACGGCGCTCGCCAAGTACACTCATCAGTGAAGCAGAAACACAAACATATTAAACAGTGGGCTTTATCACAATTAAGGAAGGTTTGTGTCATGTTTGTCCTTCTACAGAAACCATATCAAAACAAAACAATTTTTTTCATACATTTTTGAAAACACTCCAGGTAGCCACTAGGGCGGCACTAAAGAGCTACATGCGGCTCTTGAGCCGCAGATTGCCGACCCCCGTCCTAAAAGTAAAAGGTCATTACTATAACTCATGATCTCAAGGCTACACTTAATACATGTTATTATATCCTTTATAGACTACTGTGGAAAAATATCACTGTAAGCTTCTTTTCTATGTCAGGTATTTCCAATAGGGACTTCTCTGTGTTTTATAGCGATGATATCAGCAATTTTGACGATTTTTCTGTCCCTTACCTGATACATGGGGATCTAGGCATTGCAGTGTGAGTATTTGTTGTGCGATACAAAGCAACATCTGTAGGATATGGTGAGGAAAATCATGAGTCCAATGCTCGTTGATACAATAGTGAATACTGAACCAAAAAAAACCCTCACTTGAGGTCCTTACTGCCTCGGCCTTCATTATGTCAGACATCTTCAAATCAATCTTCACTCATGAGGTCACAGACATGAGGAGTTTGAAATATTTAAAAGGGTGAGCCTGCCAAAGAAATACAGTAAATCATGCTAAGGTCGAGAACTTCACACTATTAGACTGGAAAGATGTGTAATGTATCATGTATCTCTTCTGAACTTTTATTTGCTTAGATAACTCTTCTGAACGTCTGTGCGTCTCGCTCAATGTGAGTGATGCAGAATGTGCTTAAATATGTGCATGTGATCACTGTGGGGTGAGGGAACAGACAGGTGTCAAACGCTATTCAGCGACGCCCCCGTGCAGAACACACAAATTATTGATCTTTGCCAGTTTCACTTCCTAGTTCTTTCCATACTGTTGACGCAGTAAAGTTCAAAGCCTCGCACAAGTCCGCTTCCGTGCTTCCAAAGATCTGCCGTAGTGTATGAGTCGGAGGTTTGTGGTGCAATATCGTGGGAATAAGGCAGCATTTACATATGTAATAACAAGGCAATCTATCCACGCTGTCATATATTATTGATTTGCACACATGCATTCCCCCCTACGAGCATACACAGCTCAGTTCATATTCATTTTGACGCTCACGTGTGCAGAAACTGAACTGTTATACCTTGCATTCATTAGGTACACGTGTCCGTGTTAAATGTGTGAATGAACTTGACTTCTCATGTGCATTGATTTCATTTGTACCTTCAAACTTCAAAGTGCAGATGGAACGTGGGCATCAATTTGAAAGTCAGAGAATAGATCTGTAATAAAAAAAAGATGTAAGTCAGTCATAAAAACACAAGCAGTTTGTCCTTGCATGTGATCTTTCCTGCCTCACTACCGCAAATGACATGAAAACAAGCAGAAAAATCAAAAGACTTATTTTTTTTCATTATTATTCATGACTCCCTTTTTCAAATAGACAAGCCAGATGTCCTTGATGATTCCAGTGTATTATAAACCATTTGGTTATCCTTGTTTTTTGAACAGGAAATCTCTGTACTTGCAATGTGTGGTGACCAATGTATTTACATTCGTTTCACACTACGTTTAAATTAGTGCTGTCAAATTAGATAAAATCACACCTTTACATTTGGATGAATCATGATTATACACAGGTTATTTCTTGTTTGCATAACTTAAATTATCTTAAAAAAGACCCCAATATTTTGACACACATGTGCAACTTTATTGCCAGAATGTCATTTAGGATTTTTTTTTAAATATTTTACTTGAATGTATGTACCGGTAATTTAAAATCTTCCCTCCGGTCTTTCTTTGCTTCGGACTTGCATCTGCCCGATACTATTGGTCATGTTCGGTAGGACTAGTTTGCTGTTCAAAATGCTTATTTACTACAAAAACGTTTATTTTGCCTTTCTATTCAGTGGTAGGCCAGGGTATTGACAAAACTCATCTATAAAAATAAGTTGATTTTATTAATGAATGTTGTTAAACAAATGTAAAACAAACAAACAAAAAACTACAAAGTAAAGATTATTTTTATATTTATCAAACTGTTTTCAGTTACCTTGAAAAGCCCCAACAGTTTTGTTAAATAAATGTAAACATTTTGAAATAAAAAGTAATTCAAATGCATACATTAATTGTACATGTATTTGTATATTTATTATAAACTACAATAACAATAGTTTTTAACTATGTTTATTTAATCAATTTAAAATAAAATTATATTTAATCTATTAAAGAAAAATAGAGCTTCAGTAAGTATAATATATAATAATAATGATAAAATGTAATATTTTTACAGTTGCTTAACATATTCCAGGTATCCATTCTTTTTTTTAATTCCCTCCCCACATTATCTTCACACCCTCTTCCTCCAATGCAATAACCTAACCCCCTTCCTTACCCTCTATATCTCCCTGCCTATATCCACACATCACCCACTCATTGCTCTCATCTGCTTGGTGGATATTGAGCTGCAGGACCTAGCAGACTGCAAATATGTTCATTTAAAAGTTCATAAGAAGGATTTTTGACAACCTTGCACTTCATTTGAATATATTTGGATAAGTGTTTTCATGTGGTATGTATGAAGAACATATGTTTACATTATGATTCTTTTCATAGGTTGTTGATAGAGATGATCTTAAGCTAGCATTTTTTTCTCGCTGAATTTTGCAGATATTTTTTCCGAGCCAGATAATTATATACATTAATATATCTTTTAACTTATTTACTAAATTACACTTGTAAGATTGATCGTCACTGCTTGTGATTATATTGTGTTTAAAATGTAATCACTTCTTTAAAAAATTGTTGCAGCACCGCACATTTTTGATGATGTCGCTATACAATAAGAACTGAATGTTTTTTTTCTACCAATGTTTTTTATAACTAGGTCAACTTTTATTTATGGTTTTGATTGTAAAGCAACAATATGTAATCGTTACAGTTTGAACTTACAGTTATTCTTCTACATACCCCAAAATATTTTATAATAAGAATGTATCTAATTTAAAGCTTTCTACCATTGATTCTAAAACAATAATATGTGATAATTCACCCGTAAAATAACAACTTTAAAATATTGTTATGGTACACTGTGTCATATTTAGAAAAATAGCATCTCCGTCATTGCCCTAGTGAACAACTTTAATGGTTTGTTTAACTCAGCAGACTGCACGTTTATTTTTAAAATCTAAATATTATATTATTTTGTTAGCATGCACAATGATTAGCTTGACTTTAGAAATCTTTGTTATTGAATAAATGTATATTTAAACGGTATGCTGTGTTTACTGTATTGTGTTAAAAGTAAATTACATCTGTAGGGAGATACCTACAGTATTACCTAATTTGTTTCAACAAAGAGCTTCATTATTTGAAATGTTTTTTCTCCAATATAAATGTCGACCTGCCTTTCTTCAAAACGCTCTGTTGTTGTTTTTCCACACGTGGGGCGGGGATCAAAACAGAAACTGGACCCCTGTTACAGTATACTCAACACTGAATGCTTGAGGAAACAAAGGGAAAACCTTATTCATCAATTTCCTGCCATGTATCCATATCCACAGCAAATTGGATGGTAATACACGTTCTTCAATTATTAAGGCCTCTCGTTTGTGGTCTGCCGCCGGTGACATCACAAGTCTTTGTTGTCGTAGAGCTATTTGATCCAGATAAAATAAATGTGAGGAAATCGGACACTCTTGTTTTTGTGAACGTAGCTTTGGAGGATTGTGGCTGGTGATGAGTTGGACTTGCATTGTCAGGAGTTAAATGTCGGAGCCAGTCACTATGATTGACTCGTTGGTGTTTGGTTGCCTCTTGGTTGTTGGAGTACGTCTGATGGGTCTGTGCCCGCTGATGGAAAGTGACCTTAAAGGACATTAGTTAAGAGAATCAACCACAAGTTCATGATATCGTTTCCTTCTCTCTGTCCTCAATACCACCAGAGCAGCGAGGGGAGTGTCTTCGGTCATGAAGCTCGGCAAGATCAAGAGCTCAAAAGATGATCCCAGGAAAGGAGGTAAAATATTTGGCCTTATATTTACAGATGAGTCTAATTTCACAGCAAAGGGACTGATCTACTAAGACCCCAAATAGAAAGTACTAAATAGTGATGGTAAACTAGAAAATTGCATGTACTATTCGTGCGTGTGTTTCGGGTGATCTACCACGACTGTGTGCACATTTGATAACGTGCAAAAATGCTAAAGACCACCCTATTTTAATGAGAAATTCACTCATGTACTGCTCATCCGGCATCAAGGTGTTTTGTTACGTTGCTATGTTGAACATGCAGCACACAACTATAATCATGCCACCTTTTCTGCGATATAGAAGCGCAATCTAGAAGATAACAGAACCTATTTTTAGCACATCGAAGGTGTTCTCTTGGAGACTGCACAACCGATGGTTTTGGCACAACAGAAGCAATAACTGCAGAGGTGCGCTATAATATATCTCCTAAATGTAAAAAGGAACACCATTAAAAAACGCCAGCGTCTTTTTGGTATCTGTAGTCTCCAAATCATCCCTTAAAGGGCACCTATAAAGCAAAATTTACTTTTCTTACCTATTGGTACCTGTTGTTGTGTATTTAGGATCTGCATAAGTCACAACAATTCGAAATTAAACCATGGAGGCATGGCAGAAATATTTATAAAAAAAATATTTGCCTTCCTTCATACTTCCTCGAGACGAGACATTTGGAATTTGCCCAATTTGTGACTTTTTCCCCAAGCGTAACGTCAGCGGATATCTCCATATATGGTAGAGACTTACCCAAAGAGCTTTGTGCCATTCCGCCATTGTAGTCCGACGCTTTAGTCAATATTATTTTTCTCTATTCTCTTATTGTAGGGCTGACTAGGTCTGCACATGCACATGCATCCTCTGGTGTTGCCATTTCTAATATAAAGTAGCATATTTTTCAAACGTATATCTGTCAGTAGACTCCATATGGAAACGCTAAAAATTTAAATGGCTGGCAGGAAGAAAACGAAGCGTAACCACGTGAATAAGACCGCCCACATAACGCTGCATTCCAAAGAAAACGGCTTGAAGATGGTCTGTAAAACATAATCTGTGCAAAATGTTTACCAAAGAAACACCATTACATTTTATGTAAACCACAAGGAAGTATTTTAAATGTAAAAAAAAAAAATCATAACATGACTCCTTTAAGTTATTCATTAGCTCAAAGATTTAATTGCTGGAGAGAGAACATGTATTATTTCTGGCGGAACTATGTCGATTGTCGACATGAGCAAGAAAGATTCTCTCTCCTTGCGGCATCATCTCATGTATTCTCACAAGCATTTGTGTGTAACTGTGCCAGTTTGCACGCTTATTCCAAACCTGTCAAATACAGACCCAAAAAAGCCACAAAACAGTTTTAAGCTTGATAAATCACATTGTGAACGCTAAATAATTGTACCTCCTCCTCCGACTCTTGAGGGTGTTCTAATACTCAATAGCCTATTTGCTGCATATACATAGACACACACGTTAAATGGATTGCATTTGCTATTTTATCCATTCAGGAGACACAATCCTCTGTGCATGAATTAGTAAATCAACTTTCGGTGCTCTATCGGGTTTGCACATGTTTTAGTACACGCAAACATTTAGTAGATTAAGCCCAAAGTGAGTACTGCACTGTATTTCCATTGTCAAATTATGAAAAGAGTAGAAATAAAGAGACTCTACATTAGCTACCAAGTGGTATATTTCAGTCCATCACGGTATGGTGATATGGACTTGCGATGGCGTTACCATCGCAAGGTGCGTTCCTCCACACTACAGTTGTTTGTGTTTTCAGGACCTTTTCTAAGGAATACTGTACCAAACTGAACCAGATATTGTTTATGGTACATTTTGGCACACTTATTCAGGGTAGGTTTTTTTCGCCCAGAAGGTTCTGTGTGGTAAACTGAACTGAACTGTAAACAGGACAATATAGTTGACAAACTAAATAAAACCTTTTTTTCTGGTTTGTATTGATTCAAATAAGTAGTGTGAACAAGCAGCTGGTGAATGTATAGGTTGTTGGTAATTTGACGCCGTTAGTATTGAATGACATTGAATATTTGCCTTTCTTGAATAGATTGAAATGTCAAATCATTATGTTTAGAGGTAAGTTTACATGGATGACTTTTATATTCTAATTCAGTGGTTCTTAAACTTTTTCCACCAAGTACCACCTCACTTGGCTCTCCAAATATCACCATAATGACCTACACTAAAATACAGTAGCATAGTAGGCCTAAGTATTCATTAAAATCAAGGCAGACGTTCTAAGGCAGAAGTTCTATTTAACAATTATATTTAATATTTTGGGGAACAGTAACAATACACACAGTTTGAACAGTAACAGTGTGTTTTTAAATATAAGAAAATAAAAGACTACTTTTATCAAAGGAATTTTTTGGCGTACCACTAGATAGAGCCTTAGTACCACTAGTGGTACACATACCACAGTTTGAGAATCATTGTTTTAATTACATTTAAACCTAACTATTATAATGTTTGTTGATTGGGTGGAGGAAATCACATATTCTTCACGTGACACATAGTGAAGTATTTGGCACCCGTTTTGACACAACTGTCGGTAACCAAATATTGTTCCTTGCGCTATTAAAGAGTACCGGTAATCATTTATGCAGAACTTTTTTTTGTAGTTTGAATATATTGGAGTAATTTAAAGGGGTCGTTGTGATTTTTTCTACATTTAAAACCATTCTATGTGGTCTACAAAACATGTAATGGTGCTGCTTTGGTCAACATTTTGCATAGATTATGTATTACAGACCGTTTTCAAACTGCTTTCTGACGGTCTGTTCAGAATAAGTAGTTTATTGGCCAGTCTTATTTACATCGCTCCACTTCGACTGCGTCTTCTCCCCGTCTATGTTAGACCCATAGTTTAACAAAAAAGATACACATATTGTCCATCCATCCATCCATTTGCTACCGCTTATTCCCTTTGGGGTCGCGGGGGGCGCTGGAGCCTATCTCAGCTACAATCGGGCGGAAGGCGGGGTACACCCTGGACAAGTCGCCACCTCATCGCAGGGCCAACACAGATAGACAGACAACATTCACACTCACATTCACACACTAGGGCCAATTTTTAGTGTTGCCAATCAACTTATCCCCAGGTGCATGTTTTTGGAAGTGGGAGGAAGCCGGAGTACCCGGAGGGAACCCACGCAGTCACGGGGAGAACATGCAAACTCCACACAGAAAGATCCCGAGCCCGGGATTGAACCCAAGACTACTCAGGACCTTCGTATTGTGAGGCAGATGCACTAACCCCTCTGCCACCGTGAAGCCCATATTGTATCGACCAAAATATAAATGTTTTTTCCTTCGAAAAAGTCAGAAAAAACAGGTTGTCTTTCTGGTCTAAAAATTGATTCATGTGTAACAAACACGACAGGGGCTAGTCCACAAATACTGCATTGATCAGAATATAGAACGGTATTTTACCCAGAGAAAAATAGTTTGAAAAAAACAGGTTAACATGTATTCGTAGTCTAGAGAATAAAACATGTTCAATAAGACATGGACTAGTCCACAGAGTAGAGCATTGACCCAAATATAAGACATTTTTCTTCCCACTAAAAAAAATCTGAAAAGATGTTAGAGCTCGTCCTGACACTGACTACACACCATAAGCATAGCCGCGACACAGCGACACACTACAAAAAAAACCTGAGGTTTTCTTATATCTGTGTCAATACGGTATTTAGAAGTGCACTCAAAAAATATGTTATGTTGATAATTGGAGGCAATCTGTTGTATTTCAATTGTACATGTTAAACATTAACCTTAAGTTGTAGAGGAAAGCAAAAGGAAGCAATCACCACTTATACAGCTATACTTTAACCATGTATCAACTGGTTGTGCCTCAGACGAGCCAGCAGTCCTGGACATGGTGGACCTGGACAGGAAGGCGATGCGTCTTGCTGGAATGTTGGAACCAGACGCTATCTCCCTGGCTTCAGTCACTGCCGTCACCACAAACATCTCCAATAAGAGGTGGAATATCTGTCAGTTGAAGAATATCATTAAATTAAGTTAAATCTGAATGATTATTTTTTCGAAACTGTTGCAAAAATGACTGTGCTGAATTGGACAGGTCAAAACCAGATATCAAAATGGAGCCGAGTTCCGGACGACCTGTGGATTACCAGGTTTGTAACATTTGAAACATAACTGGCTTTCTGTTGTCATGTTCATTCGTTCATGCATGTACAGTAAATATGAATTGGAAATATTGTTTGTTTCTTTATCTCTGCTCCTCATCTCATCCAAAGGCTAATTGTTCCATTGGGCAAATATCTCAAATGTTAAATGAGTTTAGCAATGGGAGATTTCACTGTAAAATGGAAGTCGGGAAAAGCTAAGAATCAGGAGGAATATTGGATTATGTCCGATTGAGGGTAATGCTGATGTCATTTACCGGTATTTACTGTAAAACGGTCATGTTCTGACTGGCTGGCTGTCCTCATACCTTTGGATCCATTTCCTGTTTGACAGACCAGTTTGTCTAATCTGACTATTGTGTCGTCTCCCAACAGATTAACGTCACGATCGTCGAGGCCCGACAGCTAATTGGTCTCAACATGGACCCTGTGGTGTGTGTGGAGATCGGAGAAGAGAAGAAGTACACGTCAATGAAGGAGTCCACCAATTGTCCCTACTACAATGAAGTGAGTCCCAATAAAGCTTCCGGGCCCACAAAAACATGTACTGTGAAATTATTTTTAAATCTAACATATAGTTACAGTTATTTGATCAACATTAGTTGCACTTTCCCAGTCAACTTTTCTGTTTTCTCCTCAGCATTCGCTCTGATAAGAACGGTCAGTTGATGGAAATGAATAGTCTTCACAACAAATGAAACTAAAAGACAATAATTATAAAATATTGTAATTAAAGGCAAGTCAACACAGAGAATGATGGGATTGTATCAATTCTGATTCTGGGTTGAAGGAAAACTTCAATTGTACATTATCTTCCCAGCAGGCACACGCCGTTGAAACAACAATGAGAACTTGTGGAATTAGGTCGTAACGTTGAGCAACTGAAACATGGAACATGCTTTTTGAAGACGTTTAATCAATGTTGGGTTCTGACGTTGATTTGACCATTGAATTTTAGTAATTTCCCAACCAATATTCTACAACGCAAATACAACGTTGAAACAAAATGCTTTTTGACGACGTTTATTCAATGTCAGGTTGAGACGTTGAGTTGACCATTAAAATGTTGTCAATTCCCAACCAACAACATGGATCCGACGTTAGACTTCAACATTGTTTAAATTTACAAATACAACTATTTTTCAACGTTCTTTCGAAATCACTTTTAAAGGACATGTATGTATAATCAACATTTTATCAATGTCTTGTGCCTGCTGGGAATTGACTCAAATGTCAAAAAGTAAAAATAACATTGTAGAGCACTCTGTTTTATTCTTGTCCTTGTCCACCAGGCTTCTTCCTGGTAGTGAAGTAAGACAACAAGACTGCACCGTTATTGGTTTTAGATATGGGGAAAAGGTTGTACTATGACTCAGATCGCAAAAAGAAACATATCTTAAAATGAAATTGAAAACCCCAATCCGTATTTATGTTTGAGGGCTTTTAATGCTAGCAAGTGACTGCTATTTTAGATCTGGACAGAGGAGAACAGTTATTTGATCAAGTCTAACACCCTAATGAGATCCTGCAGGGACATCATTTTGGGTTTTGTGCATGGGAGATGATATCAGACAATGGGAATGTACCATTTTGAACACTAGGGCAGATGGAAGGGTTTCTTCTTGACACAAGTGCCAGTCAGATAAAATAAGTGGAAAAATGGTGATGTAAGATTTCAGTACTTTCAAAACATGAAAAAGAGTTGACGTCGTACATGCAGGGTAATTTTATGTTTGGGTGGTGTAGACCTGTAACTTATCATAATGAAGAGGTTCTTCACATGTGTGTGCAAATGTGTTTATAGCTAGGACTAAGGGGTCATTCTGACATCGAAGTAATACAATGCAGAGTAGAAGCTCCTAAAAGCAATACCTTGTCTTAGTGTTCCCAAAGAGCTTCAGTAGCACAAATGCTTAGCATCAGCTCAACCTCTGGCTCGTGAGTCCTGTGGTGAGATAAAGTAAGAATCAGTCTGCTATTGATTCCTTTGTTTGTGACAAAACCCCCTTAGGGCGCACGGACTGAAAAGTAGACTTCCAGCTTCCTGTCCCGTTTCTTTTTCTTCCATTAAATGGTGTTTTATATTCTTCACGGATATCTAAGGAGCTATGAGGAGAGGTTATAAAGGAGGTGTTGCACACCAACAAGCTTCTCTTACAAATGGGAAATCAAGATTGACTTTTTCCTTCGTTAACCATCGCTCTTCCATGCGGTGGCAGCACACCATAATGAAAATATGGCTATCACGGCTCTTACTTTTCTAACGCTTGCTATTGAACTCTACATCGATGATCCTACGTTATAAGAAATGCTCTTTCTCTTCCGCTTTTCAGCCTTTGACAGAGAATCTAAGGGGAAGAAATGTGCTCCTGGAGGTGATTTGAAGTATCAGCGTTTTAAATCTTTTCTACTCTCTTCCCCTTGCAGTATTTTGTCTTCGACTTCCACGTCCCTCCTGATGTCATGTTCGATAAGATCATTAAGTTATCGGTAAGGACTGTTAACACCATTTCTTGGATGATCTAAATAGGTTCAATACTACAAAACATACAGTACGGGCCTGATCTATTAAAGGTTTGCGTGTACTAAAACACGCGCAAACCTGATAGCACACTTATAGCTGATATACTAAACCTTAAGGATTGTGTCTCTTAAGTGAGCAGAAAAAGGGTACTACACTTAGCGTGTCTGTCTTTGTGGATATGCAGAATATTTGCTGAGCATCAGAATGCTCACAATACTGGGAGAAGAAGATGCACATGAACGCAGTGTGGTCTATCAAGGCAGCGAGCTGTATTTTGCGTCTTTATTTTGCACTTCTGAAAAGTATGTACAAACTGACAAAAGAGGTGATCACGCTGCAAAAACAGACGATGGACAGAGAATACTCCGTACTACGTGTGTGTGTCAACGTATGTGGACAGTCGGAAATAAAAGCATATTATATATTTTATAATTTTATAGGGCTTGAAAGTGTGACGTGGAAACGCATTGTATTGTGGGTCGTGCTGGAATTTCAATTGCTTATTTACATGGCTGAATGCAAGACTATGTGCTTAAGTTTTGATTTTTGTCTTTAACAAGTTTAAAACATGGCACAAATGTGCGTCATCATTAGCTGCCACAATCAATTCAGGAAAAAAAAAAAAGATTTGGTGAAATTTCTCTCATTTCCAGCGTGAAAGCAAAGCCGAAGGAAGTCGGGCTATAAAGCTAATCAAGAGACGGAAAATAGCATGGATAGCAGCCTTGAGACGATCAAACATGACTTTTAACGTCATCACCTGGTACATGTTGGTGTGTTGTTACAGCGTTTTCAGACTGGTAAGTTTGAATTAAAGCATGTTTAATTTACTTACACACAAAGCGTTCAGTAGGCTGTCAGCGTTAGCCAATCTAGCTGCGAGCGACAAACAACCAACAGTATTTTGGAAAAAAGCATGTTGTCTGTTTACTTTTATTCATGGGTAAGTACAAAAATTAATGAGTATTATTTTCGGAGCAGTAGCACAGTGATAAAGTATTTAAAAGTAATAATGGGCTTGTTTTTTTAGGAAAACACGCTTTTGAAATAAGGCTGGACACCCTCACTTCATTTGGGACCCATTCGAGATGAAAGCCGTAGATTACACACAATTGGAATGTAGGACAATGAGCCTTAACAGACTTTGCATTCTGAAATTCTTCACCGGTGTAAAAACTGACTCTGTTGACAAAATATATATAAACTTACTCAAATCTTGTGTCCATTGGATGTGCTCATATTAGGGGTGTAACGGTACACAAAAATTTTGGTTCGGTACGTACCTCGGTTTAGGGGTACAGTAAGAAAACAACAAAATATACATTTTTTGGTTATTTTTTTACCAAATTTGTAAACAATGGCTTTATCCTTTTAACATTGGGGACACTATAATAATTCTGCCCATGTTAATCAACATCAAACTGCCTCAAGTTGTTGCTCAGATTAAATTAAAAAAATGACAAAACTTTTCTTCTACATATAAAAAGTGCAACATTGAACAGTTTCAAGTCAACTCATCATGCTTAATTTATTACAGCATTTGGGAAGTCTGTAGTTGATTTTTATTATGTAAATGTTATATTTTTAATCAACATGTGATAGCAGGGACCCTGCCATTCAAAACTAGGCTGCTCCATTACTAATGATTAATGTAACTATAGCTGAAAAAAATAGTACAATAGCAATAGGAGAGACTATTCATCCCTGAACACCATGGAGTTCATGTAGGCTTAATGATGCAGTTGCATTATTATATCAACTATCAGAGACAGAAACTCTTCATTTAACATAATGTCCTTTTTTGCTGCTTCAACACAGCTCAATCAACACAGAAAAAGGTAAAGTAAAATAACAGACAGACAGGGTTTTGCTGTCCGTAACACACACACACACACACACACACACACACACACACACACACACACACACACACACACCGCAAAATGAGTTAACGTTACGCTAAAAGCTAATTAGCCTTCACTTCAAGCCAGGACTGCGAGTGAGCTGAGCTGCCTTTTATATTTCTAGAAGGTCAACGGGCTCATAGTGATGTTACTAGTAGTTGACTGGGAGGTGTTTATTATAATTTGTGGAGAGTCCGCTGCCTGATGCTTACCTGCTAAACGCTAAGCTCTGACTACATGCGCTCTGAATACGCACTGCTGATTGGCTGTTACCGCTCTGAATACGCACTGCTGATTGGCTGTTACCGCTCTGTTTGTAACCAATCAGATTAGTTGTGTGGGTGGGACAATGCTGGGTGCTGTGTAGAGTACTGACAGAGACAGAGGCAGAAGGAAGCGGAGGCGGCTACTTAATATGTTCGTGTGGAAACTCGTTCGGTACACCTCCGAACCGAACCCCCGTACCGAAACCCCCCCTTGCTCATATGGATCAATTCCACCAATTTAACTTATTTTTTGAGGATTTGGAATAGGGTACGGTAAGGTCCCTCCATTTTTTTTTAAAATGTTGTACGATCTATTTTAATCCAGTTTCTTGCTTTCGCTCACATTACCGCGTTTACAGTACAGTCTTGTAAATAAAAACTACTCCAGCAAAAATGGCACTCAAAATGCATTGCGAAATCACGCGCACTTTTGAACCATCTCGCTGCTGGTCAACTGAATGTGCTGATTGAAACAAATTCCATTGACCTATTTTGGTGTCCGCGGGCATTTTTTTTCCTTAATGCCATTTGTTTTCCCATTTCGAAAATATATTCTAATAATATATCTTTCATATTAAAGCACGTCTCATAATACGTATTTTCTTGCATTTGGATCATTCCAAACACATGAATGCACTGCGATGTTGTGATGGATCACTGCAGAGCCTCACCGCGCTACGTATATAAATAGTTTCTGTTCTGTTGATTGATTTTGATTTGATTTGATCAGAAAAGGTGTTACTGATTGTAGACGTTTGCTGCATGTTCAACAACATCGCACACAGGTTGGAGAGCACAATAACATGAATGTGGAGGAAAATTAGTGTTTTCATGGGCACATAATGCCAGTAGAACACGCGAAAACCTCATTTAAAATAAGGCAGTCTGCACCA
Organism: Nerophis lumbriciformis; assembly: GCF_033978685.3. NCBI lineage: Eukaryota > Metazoa > Chordata > Actinopteri > Syngnathiformes > Syngnathidae > Nerophis > Nerophis lumbriciformis. Next base: position 19,125,006 of record NC_084573.2, read on the forward strand.
ATTATCAATTGTACACACAGTCTTAGTAGATCACATTCAACACACTTTACTTATAGTACACGCAATTTTAGAGTTTGCTAACGCTTTTTAGTGCATTGTATTTGGATCTTAATAGATCAGGCCCTACTTCTTCTCAGGGCATTTAATCGATTACAACTGGACTGTTAAGTTTGTCTGCAAAGACGTTTGGCCTCTCATCCGAGCAGTCTTCATCAGTTCATGTTCATAGACTTAGATTGGTTAGATCTAGTCAAATCTAAGTCTATGAGCATTAACAGTCCAGTTGTGATCGATTGAATGTCCTGAGAACACAAGTACCTTGATGAATGAGAACATCCATAGACATACAGTCCATTCTTTGCCAAGGTTATTCACTCTAAAAACCTTCTTCGGAGCGGAACACTGGTGGGAACCTTCAAGATGGATGTTGGGACTGTCTACTCTCAGCCTGGTAATATGAAAAACATTAAAAATGCATGGAGATTTGTGTCATGCGTCAAATTGCTCTGACTAATGCGGATACACCAGAACACCAGTTTTACCATAAGTGGGCCATCCTCTCCGACCCTGATGACATCACGGCGGGCTGCAAAGGATATCTAAAGTGCGACATCGCTGTGGTCGGGAAAGGCGACAACATTAAGACCCCGCACAAAGCCAACGAGACCGACGAGGATGACATCGAAGGGTAGAGAGATAAAAACTGTGGTGGCAACAATTACAACTCCTTCATTGATTATGCTACCTGCACTGTATATGTAGAAATAGAATGATTAACTATTTTTTGAGTGAATGTATAAAATTTATAAAATATGCCAATGTTGGCCAATGAGGAGATATCTAACACTTTTATAAACATACCAATTTTGACTAAAATCCGAATCCCTCATATTTAAGCTTTGTTTTTCTTTCCTTTATCTACTGTAGCAACCTTCTTCTCCCAGAGGGCATCCCTGCAGAGCGGCAGTGGGCGAGGTTCTACGTGAAGATCCACCGCGCAGAGGGCCTTCCAAAAATGAACACCAACATCATGGCCAATGTGAAGAAGGCCCTAATAGGAGAAAACCGAGACCTGGTGGACCCTTATGTTCAAGTGCACTTTTCTGGGCAGAGAGTAAGTTTTTTTCTTATTGTGCTAATATAGACAAAAGTATGGGGACACAGAATCAACTTTTTAAAGTACCAAGACATTTGACAGTTGTAACTTGGTGGAAATAGTTTCAGGACTGTCTCCCAGTGCATAAAGCTAGGTCCATATAGACATGGAAGAGTTTGGTGTGGTAAAACTTCAACCATTGCCAGGTGTACCAATGGTTTTGTCCAAATAGTATCAATCACACGCCAATCATGATTTCAACAAGCCTGTTCTACACTGGATTGTGTGTGATTTTGTATTGCCAGGGAAAGACTTCAGTCCAGAAAAGCAGTTATGAACCCATCTGGAACGAGCAAGTTATCTTCACCGAGCTCTTCCCTCCGCTCTGCAAACGCATGAAGATCCAAATCCGGGACTCCGATAAGGTCAATGACGTTGCTATCGGAACACACTTTATCGACCTCCGCAAAATATCCAATGATGGCGACAAAGGTAGGTTAAATAGCCGCAAATTACCATTGATTAGCTATCTTTGTATACATACACATTAATCCTTTTTTTTCAGTCCAAGTTCCTTTCGAGTTTAGATGTGTTAATTAGTCGTGCTGTCATGAACTGCCCGACCCTTTTGATAATGGAGTCAGCAGAATATTATGATGCAATTAATATAAACATAAACATACATTCAAGCAAACTGCACTCTATTAGGTTAAAAATAATTATGGAAAATTGCATTGACTCAGTCTGCAAGGAATTAACAACAATTAGTTTGAGCTCATCAGATAGGTTCTGCCTAAAAATATGTACTTGCCTATTCACATTTAAAAACACATACCTGTGTGACTACTGAAAATAAATTGGCCGAGCCATTCACACTCACTCGCTGTGAATGGAGAAACTTGGAATCACTGCCTTGTATTAAATATAAGATATTGGATCATACAATATCCATTTTGTTACTCTGATAGACAACCAATTATAACAATTGCTATCATAAAAAAATGATCAATTCTATGCAAGCAATATTTTTATTCTCAAGCCTAAATAGTGCACTAATTAATGCCTGTGCAATAAATTTGTTTTTGGTTTTTTTAAAAGAGAAATGCCTTACTTTATGATTTCTGTATATTTTTAGGCACTTTTTTTGCATACATGCATGCGTGTACTGTGAACATCCATCCATCCATCCACTTCCGCTTATCAGGGGTCGGGTCACGAGGGCAGCAGCCTAAGCAGGGAATCCCAGACTTCCCTCTCCCCAGCCACTTCGTCCAGCTCCTCCCGGGGGATCCTGAGGCGTTCCCAGGCCAGCCGGGAGTCATTGTCTTCTCAACGTGTCCTGGGTCTTCCCCGTGGCCTCCTATCGGTCGGACGTGCCCGAAACACCTCCCTTGGGAGGCGTTCGGGTGGCATCCTGACCAGATGCCCGAACCACCTCATCTGGCTCCTCTAGATGTGGAGGAGCAGCGGCTTTACTTTGAGCTCCTCCCGGATGACAGAGCTTCTCACCCTATCCCTAAGGGAGAGCCCCGCCACCCGGCGGAGGAAACTCATTTCGGCCGCTTGTACCCGTGATCTTGTCCTTTCGGTCATAACCCAAAGCTCATGACCATAGGTGAGGATGGGAACGTAGATCGACCGGTAAATTGAGAGCTCTGCCTTCCGGCTCAGCTCCTTCTTTACCACAATGGATCGATACAGCGTCCACATTACTGAAGACGCCGCACTGATCCGCCTATCGATCTCACGATCCACTCTTCCCTCACTCGTGAACAAGACTCCGAGATACTTGAACTCCTCCACTTGGGGAAAGATCTCCTCCCCAACCCGGAGATGGCACTCCACCCTTTTCTGGGCGAGAACCATGGACTCGGACTTGGAGGTGCTGATTCCCATCCCAGTCGCTTCACACTCTGCTGCAAAACGATCCAGTGAGAGCTGAAGATCTTGGCCAGATGAAGCCATCAGGACCACATCATCTGCAAAAAATAGAGATCTAATCCTGCAGCCACCAAACCAGATACCCTCAGCGCCCTGACTGCGCCTAGAATTCTGTCCATGAAAGTTATGAAAAGAATCGGTGACAAAGGACAGCCTTGGCGGAGTCCAACCCTCACTGAAAACGGGTCCGACTTACTGCCGGCAATGCAGACCAAGCTCTGACACTGATCATACAGGGAGCGAACCGCCACAATCAGACAGTCCGATACCCCATACTCTCTGAGCACTCCCCACAGGACTTCCCGAGGTACACGGTCGAATGCCTTTCTCAAGTCCACAAAGCACATGTAGACTGGTTGGGCAAACTCCCATGCACCCTCAAGGACCCTGTCGAGAGTATAGAGCTGGTCCACAGTTCCACGACCAGGACGAAAACCACACTGTTCCTCCTGAATCCGGCGTAGCCTCCTCTCCAGTACACCTGAATAGACCTTACCGGGAAAGCTGAGTGTGATCCCACGATAGTTGGAACACACCCTCCGGTTCCCCTTCTTAAAGAGAGGAACCACCACCCTGAGCTAACAATCCAGAGGTACCGCCCCCGGTGTCCACGCGATGTTGCTTAAGGCATCCAGAGCCTTAAGGAACTCCGGGCGGATCTCATCCACCCCCGGGCCTTGCCACCGAAGAGCTTTTTAACTACCTTGGCAACCTCAGCCCCAGAAATAGGAAAATATTCCCTCCACCGATCCACAACATCCGCAGTCAAGGTCAGCAGAACAGCATCCCCACCATACATGGTGTTGACAGTGCACTGCTTCCCCTTCCTGAGGCGGCGGATGGTGGTCCAGAATCGCTTCGAAGCCGTCTGGAAGTCGTTTTCCATGGCTTCCCCGAACTCCTCCCATGTCTGAGTTTCTGCCTCAGCGACCGCTTAAGCCGCACACCGCTTGGCCTGTCGGTACCTGTCTGCTGCCTCCGTAGTCCTATGAGCCAAAATAACCCGATAGGACTCTTTCTTTAGCTTGACGGCATCCCTTACCGCTGGTGTCCACCAGCGGGTTCTAGGATTACCGCCACGACAGGCACCAACCACCTTGCGGCACCAACCACCTTGCGGCCACAGCTCCAATCGGCTGCCTCGACAATAGAGGTACGGAACATGGTCCACTCGGACTCAATGTCCAGCGCCTCCCTCGTGACATGTTGAAAGTTCTTCCGGAGGCGGTAATTTAAACTCTCTCTGACAGGAGACTCTGCCAGGCGTTCCCAGCAAACCCTCACAATGCGTTTGGGCCTGCCAGGTCTGTCCGGCATCCTCCCCCACCATCCCAGCCAACTCACCACCATGTGGTGATCGGTAGAAAGCTCCGCCCTTCTCTTCACCCGAGTGTCCAAAACATGAGACCGCTAATCCGATGACACAACTACAAAGTCGATCATGGAACTGCGGCCTAGGGTGTCCTGGTGCCAAGTGCACATATGGACACCCTTATGTTTGAACATGGTGTTTGTTATGGACAATCTGTGACGAGCACAAAAGTCCAATAACAAAACATCACTCGGGTTCAGATCCGGGCGGCCATTCTTCCCAAACACGCCTCTCCAGGTTTCACTGTCGTTGCCAATATGAGCGTTGAAGTCCCCCAGTAGAACGACGGAATCACCCAGGGGAGTACTCCCTCGAGTGAACCAAAAAGAGTGGGCACTCTGAGCTGCCGTTTGGCGCGTAAGCGCAAACAACAGTCAGGACCCGTCCCCCCACCCGAAGGCGGAGGTAAGCTACTCTCTCGTCCACTGGGTTGAACTCCAACGTGCAGGCTTTGAGCCGGGGGGGCAACAAGAATTGCCACCCCAGCCTGTCACCTCTCACTGCTGGCAACGCCAGAGTGGAAGAGAGTCCATCCCTTCTCCAGAGAACTGGTTCCAGAGCCCTTGCTGTGCGTCGAAGTGAGTCCGACTATATCTAGCCGGAACTTCTCCACCTCGCGCACTAGCTCAGGCTCCTTCCCCCCAGCGAAGTGACGTTCCACGTCCCAAGAGCTCGCTTATGTAGCCGAGGATCAGACCGCCATCTGCTGCCGCCCAGCTCACAGTGCACCCGACCTCTATGGCCCCTGCTATGGGTGGTGAGCCCGTTGCCTCTTCGGACAGGCCCGGCCACCAGGCGCTTGCCATCGTGCCCCATCTCCGGGCCTGGCTCCAGAGGGGGGCCCCGGTGACCCGCGTCCGGACGAGGGAAATCTGGGTCCTTTGTTTGTATTTTTTATAGAGGTCTTCGAGCTGCTCTTCGTCTGATCCCTCACCTATGACCAGTTTGTCTTGGGAGACCCTACCAGGGGGCATAAAGCCCCCGGACAACATAGCTCCTAGGATCATTGGGACACTCAAACTCCTCTACCACCATAGGGTGGCAGCTCAGAGAGGAGTAGTGTGAACAGTAAAGTAAAATACAATTTTTTTTTAGTGTGAACAGTAAAGTAAAATTAAAGTTAAAGTCCCAACGATCGTCACACACACACTAGGTGTGGTGAAATGTGAAACATTTGACCCATCCCCATGTTTACCCCTGGGAGGTGAGGGGAGCAGTGAGCAACAGTGAGCAGCAGTGAGCAGCAGTGAGCAGCAGTGAGCAGCAGCGAGCGCCGCACTCGGGAATCACTTAGTGATTTAACCCCCAATTCCAACCCTTGATGCTGAGTGCCAAGCAGGGAGGCAATGGGTCCCATTTTTTGTAGTCGTTGGTTTTAACATAAAATAAATTATTTCTTAGTATTTATCGTATATACTTATTATGGGTTTCACCTGTTGCTGTATATTCAATGTCATTGTACTTTTTTCCAAAGACAATAAAGGAATATATCTTATAGTAACAATTTAGCATTCTTAATGTGTAAAAAGTGGTCTAATGCTAACTGCTCTAATATGTTAGGTTAAAACTCTCTGGAAACATTCACCTTTGTAACTTTAATGACAAATGACGGATAATGTGGCAATATTCTAGCTGTTATAGGTTAAATAGATAAAAAAAATGAAATAAAACATTTTGATAACAATTTATAATCACAGCTGCTAGTGATAGCGGTTAATGTTGGCAGTTGGCTAATTGTCACTAATCCTCAAATTTCAAATGGTACATCCTTGAACTTTGACAGTATTGGACAGAAGTTAAAACAGCTCCATCTATCTAAAATACCGGCGAATATACTGTAGATTACATAGTAGGAGAATATAGACATATAAAATGTTTATCAATAAGGCAGGGGTGCTCAAAGTGATGCTTGGCACATTCTAAAAAAAAAATAAATAAATGGGGAAAAAAATTTCAGCAAATGTGATAAAAAAAACAAAAAAAAAACTGTTTTATTTTTATTATTTAAATACATATACTTTCTTACCATACATGTCTTACCACTGGATTGCTTTTTGCCTTTCAAAAGATAAAAAATAAATCTAAATGGCCCCCGGCATTCTTTGATTTTTCCGTATCGGTGGAAAAACATTAAGACACCCCTGCTGAAGGAATATTACAAGGAAGGACAATACCAGTGATTTAAAATTATGTACATGACAAATCATTAGCTCTATACTCTATTTATAATGGTTGTAGGGTTCTTGCCCACCTTGGGTCCAGCCTGGGTCAATATGTACGGCTCCACACGGCAATACACCCTCATGGATGAGCACCAGGACCTGAATGACGGACTGGGAGAAGGAGTGTCCTTCCGTGCCCGGTTGTTGCTCTCCATTGCCGTGGAGATCCTGGATACGACGTCTCCGGAGATCATCAGCTCCACCGATGTGCAGTTGGAGTCAGTTTCCAACATATCTGAGGTGAGAGAAAAAAAAAAACGCTGAATCGGTGAAACAAGTTAATTAACAGCCTAAGCTGTTTAACAAGAGCACTGACCCGCATGACCAATAAGCTTCATGACCTTTTTTCTGGCCCCGCAATAGATTTTGTGCTCCACAGTCCGCTGCTCTATTGTCACAGCCTTTGTTTACTGTCTATTAGATGATTGCCTCAAGGCAAACTATGAGACTCTTGGAAAATATATATTTTTTTATATAATAATAATATATTTGTATGGATTATATACATCATATCATTACTAAATATATAGTAACTATATTGTATTATCTATGATGTATTATAATATATATACATACATATATGTATACAAATATACATATACACACATCAGTGACGTGCAGTCACTAGAGGCAGGTGAGGCGGGGCCTCACCTGCCATCATGGAAAGAAAAAAAATATAAAAAGAACAATTTTTACTAAATTGTTATATGTATCCAGTGATTATACTATAAAGTTATTTTCCATTTAACTTCACCCGTTTTAGATTATTTTTATTTAAAATCGCTGAATTTTCACATTTGCCGTTCAAATACTGAGAAGAGACGGTGCGGTGAACAGCAGCCAGTTGAGGCACGTCACTGCGTTGTGCCTCACCATGGATTGCGGACTCGGCTAACTGCTGGTCTGCTGTGCAGTGAGACCGTATTGCTATATGAATTACATTATACATTTCCATAGCTTAGTTAGCTGAGGTATATAATGTACAGTGTGTGTAACGTATTTCTTGTGCTGAGCGATCATAAAACGGCTGCAAAAGACGCACTGGCTGAGGCTCGCCTCCTGCACCCCCGCCGTAGAATGCACGGCAACCCCTGACGGGAGTGTTATATCAACTAAAGCCCACACTTAAACTTTCCACGTGCAAGATTGAATCTATTTGAAAAAGTTATTTCATAAGAAGCCAAAAAGTGCAAAAACAATAATGTTCGTGTTGGAGGAGTTGTGAATGACTGCAGGGCCACAACATTAGGTACACCTGCAGACTGCAGGTGTACCTAATTCACAACTCCTCCAACACGAACATTATTGCTTTTGCACTTTTTGGCTTCTTATTAAATAACTTTTGTAACCTATTTTTATGGGCTTTCCTCTTTGTGATGTTAAGTTCCTGTTATGCGCTGTTAGGCGCTAAGAGTGGAGCGGAAGTTTTTGAAAGAATGTAAATAAAGTGGTCCTCGTGTAAACTGGAGCCTCCGTGTTTGTTATTTTGTAGTTTCATACAGTATAGGCGACATTTATAAACCCTCGGTTACACTTTTTTAATAGATTCAATCTTGCACGTGGGAAGTTTAAGTGAGGGCTTTAGTTGATATAACACTCTCGTCAGGGGGTGCATTAATCCAGCACAACAGCGGCTCATGGACTTATTTTATAAGTAAAGGTAAGACCATAATAACGTTTTTTTAAATTAAATGTGCTTTTTTGTGTGCTACAGTTTGTATGTGTAAAGTTAAAGTTAAGTTAAAGTACCAATGATTTTCACACACACACTAGGTGTAATGAAATTTGTCCTCTGCATTTGACCCATCCCCTTGATCACCCCCTGGGAGGTGAGGGGAGCAGTGGGCAGCAGCGGCGCCGCGCCCGGGAATAATTTTTGGTGATTTAACCCCCAATTCCAACCCATGATGCTGAGTGCCAAGCAGGGAAGAATGCTGGTCTGAGCTTTTAAACATAACCCGTTAACTGCTGCCAATCAAATGGTGAATAAGATACTCTTTAGGGTTCATATGTTTGTAAATCTGACTGTGATGAAGTCAGTGCCTCACCAGCCATCAACCTCACCGCACGTCACTGACACACACACACATACAATATATATATATAAATATATATATATATATATATATACGTACCATATACATATATATACACGTGTGTGTATGTACACACATATATACGCACACAATACATATATACAGTATGTACACACATATACATATATATATATATATATATATATATATATACATACATATATGCATATATACTGTGTATATATGCACACATACACACACACACACACACACACACACACACACACACACACACACACACACACACACACACACACACACACACACACACACACACACACACACACACACACACACACACACACACACACTTCAGTGACATGCAGTCACTGGAGGCAGGTGAGGTAGGGCCTCACCTGCCATCATGGAAAGAAAAAAATGTAAAAAGAAAAGAAATTAATTAAATTGTTATATGTATCCAGTGATTATACTATAAAGTTATTTTCCATTTAACTTCACCAGTTTTAGATTATTTTTATTCAAAATCGCTGAATTTTCACATTTGCCGTTCAAATACTGAGAAGAGACGGTGCGGTGATCAGCAGCCAGTTGAGGCACGTCACAGAGTTGTGCCTCAACATGGATTGCGGACTCGGCTAACTGCTGGCCTGCTGTGCAGTGAGACTGTATTGCTATATGATCTATATTATACATTTCCATAGTTTAGTTAGCTGAGGTATATAAAGTACAGCATATTTTGTCAACAACTGTATGTGTGTAACGTATTTATTGTGCTGAGCAATCATAAAACGGCTGCAAAAGACGCACTGGCTGAGGCTCGCAGTAATCCTGCCTCCTGCACCCCCGCCGTAGAATGCACCCCCTGACGGGAGTGTTATATCAACTAAAGCCCACACTTAAACTTTCCACGTGCAAGATTGAATCTATTTAAAAAAGTTATTTCATAAGAAGCCAAAAAGTGCAAAAACAATAATGTTCGTGTTGGAGGAGTTGTGAATGACTGCAGGGCCACAACATTAGGTACACCTGCAGACTGCAGGTGTATCTAATTCACAACTCCTCCAACACGAACATTATTGTTTTTGCACTTTTTGGCTTCTTATTAAATAACTTTTGTAACCTATTTTTATGGGCTTTCCTCTTTGTGATATTAAGTTCCTGTTATGCGCTGTTATACAGTATATGCCTTGAGCTCTTATTTTGAAGGCGCGAAGAGCGGAAGTGATGACACGTTAGAGTGGAGCGGAGGTTTTTGAAAGAAGGTAAATAAAGTGGTCCTCGTATAAACTGGAGCCTCCGTGTTTGTTATTTTGTAGTTTCATACAGTATAGGCGACATTTATAAACCCTCGGTTACACTTTTTTAAATAGATTCAATCTTGCACGTGGAAAGTTTAAGTGAGGGCTTTAGTTGCGGCGCATGGACTTCATTTATAAGTAAAGGTAAGACCATAATAACGTTTTTTTTATTAAATGTGCTTTTTTGTGTGCTACAGTTTGTATGTGTAAAGTTAAAGTTAAGTTAAAGCACCAATGATTGTCACACACACACTAGGTGTAATAAAATTTGTCGTCTGCATTTGACCCATCCCCTTGTTCACCCCCTGGGAGGTGAGGGGAGCAGTGGTCAGCAGCAGCGCCGCGCCCGGGAATCATTTTTGGTGATTTAACCCCCAATTCCAACCCTTGATGCTGAGTGCCAAGCAGGGAAGAATGCTGGTATGAGCTTTTAAACATAACCCGTTAACTGCTGCCAATCAAATGGTGAATAAGATACTCTTTAGGGTTCATATGTTTGTAAATCTGACTGTGATGAAGTCAGTGCCTCACCAGCCATCAACCTCACCGCACGTCACTGATACACTTACTGCATACACAGTATATATATATATATATATATATATATATATATACACGTATGTGTGTGTATATGTGTGTATTTATGTATATATATATACATAAATACACACATATACACACACATACGTGTGTATATATATATATATATATACACGTATGTGTGTGTATATGTGTGTATTTATGTATATATATGTATAACTATATATATATATATATATATACATAAATACACACATATACACACACATACGTGTGTATACATATATATATATACACGTATGTGTGTGTATATGTGTGTATTTATGTATATATATGTATAACTATATATATATATATATATACATAAATACACACACATACGTGTGTATACATATATATATATACACGTATGTGTGTGTATATGTGTGTATTTATGTATATATATATATATATATATATATATATATATATATATATATATATACACATCTATATACATATATAGGCATATACATAAATACATATATATGTATATATGTACACACATATATACAAACCCCGTTTCCATATGAGTTGGGAAATTGTGTTAGATGTAAATATAAACGGAATACAATGATTTGCAAATCATTTTCAACCCATATTCAGTTGAATATGCTAAAAAGACAACATATTTGATGTTCAAACTTTTTTTGCAAATAATCATTAACTTTAGAATTTGATGCCAGCAACATGTGACAAAGAAGTTGGGAAAAATGGCAATAAATACTGATAAAGTTCAGGAATGCTCATCAAACACTTATTTGGAACATCCCACAGGTGAACAGGCAAATTGGGAACAGGTGGATGCCATGATTGGGTATAAAAGTAGATTCCATGAAATGCTCAGTCATTCACAAACAAGGATGGGGCGAGGGTCACCACTTTGTCAAAAATGCGTGAGCAAATTGTTGAACAGTTTAAGAAAAACCTTTCTCAACCAGCTATTGCAAGGAATTTAGAGATTTCACCATCTACGGTCCATAATATCATCAAAGGGTTCAGAGAATCTGGAGAAATCACTGCACGTAAGCAGCTAAGCCCGTGACCTTCGATCCCTCAGGCTGTACTGCATCAACAAGCAACATCAGTGTGTAAAGGATATCACCACATGGGCTCAGGAACACTTCAGAAACCCACTGTCAGTAACTACAGTTGGTCGCTACATCTGTAAGTGCAAGTTAAAACTCTCCTATGCAAGGCAAAAACCGCTTATCAACAACACTCAGAAATGCCGTCGGCTTCGCTGGGCCTGAGCTCATCTAAGATGGACTGTTATAAAATGGAAAAGTGTTCTGTGGTCTGACGAGTCCACATTTCAAATTGTTTTTGGAAACTGTGGACGTTGTGTCCTCCTGACCAAAGAGGAAAAGAACCATCCGGATTGTTACAGGCGCAAAGTTGAAAAGCCAACATCTGTGATGGTATGGGGGTGTATTAGTGCCCAAGACATGGGTAACTTACACATCTGTGAAGGCGCCATCAATGCTGAAAGGTACATACAGGTTTTGGAGCAACATATGTTGCCATCCAAGCAACGTTACCATGGACGCCCCTGCTTATTTCAGCAAGACAATGCCAAGCCACGTATTACATCAACGTGGCTTCATAGTAAAAGAGTGTGGGTACTAGACTGGCCTGCCTGTAGTCCAGACCTGTCTCCCATTGAAAGTTTGTGGCACAATATGAAGCCTAAAATACCACAACGGAGACCCCCGGACTGTTGAACAACTTAAAGTTAAAGGTAAAAGTTAAAGTACCAATGATTGTCACACACACACTAGGTGTGGCGAAATTATTCTCTGCATTTGACCCATCACCCTTGATCACCCCCTGGGAGGTGAGGGGAGCAGTGGGCAGCAGCGGTGGCTGCGCCCGGGAATCATTTTGGTGATTTAACCCCCAATTCCAACCCTTGATGCTGAGTGCCAAGCAGGGAGGTAATGGGTCCCATTTTTAAAGTCTTTGGTATGACTCGGCCGGGATTTGAACTCCCAACCTACCGATCTCAGGACGGACACTCTAACCACTAGGCCACTGAGTAGGTTAAGCTTAAGCTGTACATCAAGCAAGAATGGGAAAGAATTCCACCTGAGAAGCTGAAAAAATGTGTCTTCTCAGTTCCCAAACGTTTACTGAGTATTATTAAAAGGAAAGGCCATGTAACACAGTGGTGAACATGCCCTTTCCCAACTACTTTGGCACGTGTTGCAGCCATGAAATTCTAAGTTAATTATTATTATTTACAACAACAAAAAAAAAAGTTTATGAGTTTCAACAGCAAATATCTTGTCTTTGTAGTGCATTCAATTGAATATGGGTTGAAAAGGATTTGCAAATCATTGTATTCCGTTTATATTTACATCTAACACAATTTCCCAACTCATATGGAAACGGGCGACCCAGCCGGGGTGATCAAGTCCCTGCTTGTGTCCCAGTAGTAACCCACAGATCTGCCCTTTTCAGCCACAACCACCTGGCTTTCTCTGCCGCTTCACTTGCGGATTGAATGGCCCTCCTTTTGGCCGCCCCTGTGACTCCCAATCGGCCAAAGACTTTGCAGAGGAGCGTCCTGCAAAGCCATGGCAGCCAACTTCTATTGGCTCGTAGAAAGTCCTCCAGCCCCTGCCCCTGCACTCCTCCACCAGTTCTGATACGTGACACGTTTCCTTTCGTTGGCTTCCTCAATCCGCTCCTCCCAAGGCATTGTTAGTTCCAGCATGATCAGGTGTTTCGAAGCCTCTGAGATGATGATCATGTCTGGCCGGAGAGATGTTGTTACAATGTGCTGGGGGAACCTCAGTTGTTTTCCCAGGTCCGCGTGTAGCTGCCAATCAGGGGTTCTGTGAAGGAGTCCTGTTGTTGTCTGTGGACGTGCACGAGGTCTCTCTCCAGCTTTGATGAATGAGATTGCCTTCTTTGGCGCATGATGTTGTTGCTGGTGCTGATGGCTGAGGCTATGCTCTCAGCAACTGTTTTGAGTACCTGGTCATGGCGCCAGCGATAGCGACCATCAGCCAGGGACGTTGGGCAACTGCTAAGGAGATGTTCCAAGGAGTCTATTTCGGAGCAAAGGGAGCAGGAGGGTGTCTCGCTCTTCCCCCACACATGGAGGTTTGCTGGGCTAGGGAGGGAATCGTAGACTGCTGCCACAAGGAACCGGACGCAGTGGAGGTCTGCCTGCATGATGTTTGACCAGGTGACTTTGCGCTGCAACGTGCCCTCACATCTTGTCCATGCCCCCTGTTGCCGATGTCCCACTACCCTGCCCACTCGCTCTTCCTCCAAGCCTGCACGGACCTCCTCCTGGAGTAGATGTCGTCTGAGGCCTGGCTGACTTGGGTCTTTGGGAAGTAGCCCAAGCCTGCTCTCCCTGTTGCCACGGCCCCAACCAGTGCCTTTTGCCTAAGTCGTGACCTCCACTGCCTTTTCTGCCTTCCACTTCCTTCCTGTCCTCACTTCAATCCCGGCTGATGACACCTTGCAGTCCCTGGAGTCTCTGTACTGTCAGGCATCTCTTGTGCGTATATATATATATATATATATATATATATATATATATATATATATATATATATATATATATATATATATATATATACACACACACATATATATATGTATATATATATAGATAGGTATATATGTATAGATTTTTTATGTGTATACAGTATATATCATTAAATCACCTGTTTCGTGGTTACCCACTCCTCAGGGGATTTAATGAGAATATATGTGTATGTGTATATATCATCGGCATCGCAGTCTTGGAAGACCATTGATTCACTACCGTACAGTAGAGTGCTGGTGACACAGGCTCTGTACACCTGCACCTTAGTGTGGAGAGTGAGCTTGCTGTTTTCCCATACTCTCGCTGTAAGCTTCCCAAAAGTTGAGACAGCTTTTCCGATGCGGCCACTGAGTTCGGCATCGAGTGACAGGTTGTCGGTGATGGTGGAACCGAGATAGGTGAAGGTGTTTAAGACTTCCATGGTGTAGTTGTTGATGGTGATAGAGGGGCGGGGAGTTCTGTTCCCTGTCCCATCGTCTTGGTTTTGCTCAGACTGATGGTCAGGCTGAAGTCCTGACAGGCTTTGGTGAACTGGTCCATTAGGGTTTGCAGGTGCTCCTGGGAGTGTGCTACCACTGCTGCGTCATCAGCAAACAGCATGTTCCGGATTACGAGTGGCCTGACCTTTGTTTTGGCTTTCAGACGAGCAAGGTTGAATAGTTTACCGTCTGTCCTTGTGTGAAAGTAGACTCCTTCAGTTGCTGTACCAAATGCTTGGCGCAGGAGGAGGGAAAAGAAGATTCCAAACAGGGTGGGCACCAGCACGCATCCCTGCTTGACAACACAGCAAATTTTGAAGGGGTCGGATGTGGACCCATCGAACTGGATGGTGCCATGCATGTCGGTGTGGAAGGACTGGAGGATGCAAAGGAGTTTGGGGGGACAGCCTATTTGTTCAACCAGCTGAAAGAGGCCACTCCATCTCACAAGGTCGAAAGCTTTCGTTAGGTCAATAAATGCCATGTAGAGTGGTTTTCTCTGCTCTCTACACTTCTCCTGCAGCTGTCTCAGAGAGAAAATCATGTCAGTGGTAGACATTCCTGCTCTGAACCCTGCCTGAGATTCTGGGTATATTTTCTCAGCGAGAACCTGGAGTCTATTCAGTGCAACTCTGGCAAAGAGTTTACCTGTAGTGCAGAGTAGAGAGATACCATGGTAGTTGTTACAATCACTCCTGTCTCCCTTATTCTTGTAAAGGGTTATGATGGTAGCATCCCTCATGTCCTGTGGGACAGCACCTTTTCTCCAGCACAGACAGAGGAGCTTGTGAAGTTTGTCGAGGAGAGCAGGCTTTCCACACTTGAGGATTTCAGCTGCGATTTCGTCACTGCCAGGTGATTTACCGCATGCTAGGCTTTGCTTAGCTCCTCAGTTGTTGGTTCCATGTCCAGTTCTTCCATTACAGGTTGACACTCAACATGGCAGAGGGCTGCATCGGAGACAGTGTTGTCGCTGGCGTAGAGTTTGGAGTAGTGTTCTACCCAGCGGTCGAGTTGTTTAGAGTGGTCAGTGATGATTTCTCCCAGGGCCGATTTCAGCGGAGCAGTTGTGTGGTGTGATGGTCCAAGCGCTTTTTGATGCCGTTGTACATGCCTTTGATGTTACCAGAGTCAGCGGCTGATTGGATGTTGCTGCAAAGCTGTAGCCAGTAGCTGTTAGCACAGCGACGGGAGGCATTCTGCAGTTTCTTCCTTGATGCTCTGAGAGTATGAAGGGTATTGTCACTCGAAGTGCATTTATAGTTGGTAAGGGCGTTACGCTTTTCTTCCAGTATCGGTGCCAATACAGATGCGTTGGCTTCGAACCTGTCATTGGACCTTCACAATCTTTTGACAAAAACCGTTAGGGCGTAGTGTGGATGGGGTCTCGTAAGCCTTCCCAATACTGCTGGGCAGAGCTGCACTGGGGTAGTTGGTGGAGGGATTCCTCTAAGGCACGGTTGAAGGAAGCAGTTTTAGTTGGATCGGCTGCTTTGCTGCTGTCCACACGGGCGGGTCCTTTAGATTTGGCTCTGTAGATATTTTTTGTCTGCAGTTCGACTCTACAGCAGACGAGGGAGTGATCGGTGTCACAGTCTGCACTGTGAAAGGTACGGATTTGGAGGACACTTCTGAGGTCAGAGTGCCGTGTTATGATCAGGTCCAACTGGTGTCAGTGGCCAGATCTTGGGTGTCTGCAGTAGACTTTGTGGCGGGGTTTGGACTGAAAGTATGAGTTAGTGATGCAGGGACTGTGAAATGTGCAGAACTCAAGGAGACACTGCCCATTCTCGTTCATTCTACCAATGCCATGGTAACCCAAGCAAGATGGCCAGGAGTTGTGATCTGAGCCAACTATTGCGTTAAAGTCACCAAGCAAGTAGAGCTGATCTTGTTTGGGGATGTTTCTCACAGTCGCCTAAAGCTCATCATAGAATTTGTCCTTTATTTCGTGGGAGGAGCTAAGTGTTGGCACGTACATACTCACCAGGTGGACAGGGCCCATGGTGGTAAATATATATATATATATATATATATATATATGTATATATATATATATATATATATATATATATATATATATATATACACATATACACAGTGTTGGGACTAACGCGTTACTGTAACGCCGTTAGTTTCGGCGGTAACTAGTAATCTAACGCGTTATTTTTTATATTCAGTAACTCAGTTACCGTTACTACATGATGCGTTACTGCGTTATTTTACGTTACTTTTTATGTAGTATAAAGTGTGTTTTATCGGAGCGCTGCTGTGTCATCGTCCTGATTCTTCTTGTGTCACAAGCCGGAGAAGAGAGACACGCGCTCTGTGTGTGAGTGTGAGTGTGGGGAGGGAGGAGAGGGGGGGGCGTGTTTGAAGTCGAGTTTGCTAACATGGAGATATGTTCACTACTTTTCTTTTGTCGACCACAAAGAAAATAACATTTTAGTTCAATGCAAATTGTGCTTTGGATCAAAGATCCCATCTTACTGCCCAAAACAGCAATTCAAATCTGCTGAAACAAGCTACATAAGCAACATGCTTCGACAAAGCTAGTAAAGAGAGATAGAGACTCCAATGACACTTCACCTCCACCACCACCACTTACGGATTAACTTTGCCTCTGCTCATCATTCAGCACTGAAGGTACACACACTCTGTCAATCAATCTTCCCTCTAATTTTTCATGTGTGAGCAAACTGTAACGCTTACATGGGCTAGGCGGGTTAAAAGTATAAACCGTGTAACAGAAGATGGTTCGTCTAGGAGCCTGAGGTATGAAAGATGACGACAACTAGTTATCTTGGTTTCGACTGCATTAAATGTATTAACACACGAATATAAATGACACAGATGACACAATAGAAAAAAATTAAAATAATGCCCAAAACAAAAATACAAGATGCAGTCCTTCTGCCTTCTTGGAACCAGTTCACAGTTCAGTTCAAAAGGTACGCAAACGCTTTTGCGTCAGTCCAAAAGTTCAGTTCAAAAACAAAAGTAATCCAAAATGTTCGCCGCAGAGGAGAAAAAAAATGCTTGTCCTACCGCGTAGTTGTTTAGCTCGCCATTTGTTGAGTTGAGTTTGAAGGTGGATAGGAAGCTCAGGTTGTTTGGGTCAACGGGTATTCCTTCCCGTAAAAAAAACCTGACCTGAGTAATCGAGGCAAAACAAAATACCATGCACGCCCCGATAATCGGACATGCCGGCTCTAATTAAGAAGTTTGGAAAGTGTGAGAATGAGAAGATTTTGCAAGTTTCTTCTCAAGCGTGTCTCACAGCACCGCAGCCACAGCAGACGGGAGGGGGTTGTGAAGTGAGCAGCACTTTCTTAAAAGGAAGCGAGCGGCAGGAAGTAACCCTCCACAATAAAAGTCGTTGCACTGTATGCATGTTTTCAATGGGTATTTTAAATATGGGTTACAGGTTCCCCCCTATACTCATGTACGGCCTCGTACATGGAGGTGGCTGGCGGCAAACAATTTGTTCCTGGGGAGTGATTGTCGATCCAGACTCCTCTACTTGCAGTGTAGAATCAAAGACATTACTCAATCCTTGGAACAAGGTCTGGATACTGCGCAAAACTGGATGTCCAAGCTTTGAATATTGAAGGCGACTGGGAGGTTTGCGGGTTCGAGTAGGCCGTGGAGCTAGCGATACAGATTCTGGACTGAATGTTTCGGTTCCAGTGGGTGACTCGGGCTCACTCAAGGTAGACGCTGCTTGCGGAGAGCCTGACGTAGAGGAGGTGCTGTCCTCTGGCTGCCCCAAAGCATCACCATCCACTTCTGGCACTAACTCTGTGTCCTGCAATTCAAACACTTGCCCAGGGTCGGCAGGCGTTTCCTGATCCATCTCTACACTGTGCACCACACCAACAGGATCTCCTTCTGTAGCACGTTGTGAGGGCTGGCCAGGCGAACTCACGGGCACTGCAACTGGGACAACTGAAGGTATAGGAACAGGTAAGTCAATCACACTTGTGAATTTTGCTGGAGCGGAGCAGGTTTCAGGTAAGTTGGGTAGATACACATCTGGGGGGTAGTATTCTGTTTCAGAGTGCTCCAGATTTGCTGGGTCCACAGGTGGAATCACTCTGGCTGACGTCATTGGTTGCTTTGGCAAGTCTGCTTTGGGGGTTGTTGACAAATAGCCACAAGGCAGCAGCAAGTCTCGGTGGAGGGTCCTTACAGGTCGATCTTTCCCCTCAGGCTTGACGGTATATACCGGAAGAGTGCCGGCTCTCTCCTTGACAATATACACATCCGACTCCCACCTATCTGCTATCTTGTGCTTGCCTCTCAACTTGACATTCCTAACCAAGACTCTATCCCCTACCGATAATTCGGAGGGTGTAACTCTCTTGTCAAATCGAGACTTGTTCCTCCCCATGACCTTTTCTGCATTCTTAGTCGCAATGCGGTAGCTGTCTTCAAGATGGGACTTAAGCTTTTCAACGTACTGTGAATGGGATGTTTGAGGATTTCCAGACACAGGCAGACCAAAAACCAAATCTATAGGCAACCGGGGTTGTCGACCAAACATCAATTCGTAGGGGGAGTAGCCAGTGACGTCATTGCGGGTGCAATTGTAAGCATGTACCAGAGGCTTGACAAAATCCCTCCAATGAGTTTTGTCTTGGTTTTGCAGGGTGCCCAACATGTTCAGGAGCGTACAGTTGAACCTTTCCACAGGGTTGCCACGAGGGTGGTAAGGCGTGGTTCTGATCTTGTGGATTCCCATAATCTGACAGAGCTCCTTGATGGTGTGTGATTCGAAATCAGGTCCTTGGTCACTGTGGAGCCTTTCGGGTATTCCATAATGAACCAGGAAATTGTCCCACAGGGCTTTGGCTACTGTCGTGGCTTTCTGATTCGAGGTTGGGACCGCTACAGCGTACTTAGTAAAATGGTCAGTGATGACAAGTACATTCTTCGTGCTACTCCGGCTCGATTGAAAGAAAGTCCATACAAACAAGTTTGAGCGGTCTTGCTGTTTGGATATTTACTAACGGTGCAGCTCTCTCTGGCAGCGCTTTCCTACGAACGCACCTCTCACAGGTCTTTACTTTATTAGTAATGTCGATGGACATGCGTGGCCAGTAGAAGCGTGCTCTAATGAGGTCAAGTGTCCTCTCTGTTCCAAGATGGCCCATCTGGTCATGCAACTGGTAGAGGACCTCTGCTCGACACTCCTCTGGTAGGACAAGTTGGTAGCTGGGCTCACCATTGATGTTTCTTTTCCTAACAAGGACATTATTGAAGATCTCCAGTCCTGGCAACTCACGCAGGAGCAGCGGCAGATCTGGAAGCTGTTCCCTCAGAGAAGGCGGCGGGCTGAATTTGTGTTCCAACTGGGTGACAACATGCTGAATAACCGGATCTGCTCTTTGTTTGTCTGCAATCTCAGTGACAGACAGAAAGGAAGTGACTGGAGAAGAGAACTGTTGATCATCCACAAAGCTGTCCGGTAGGCCGTCAACGCTGATTGAGAAAGCTTGCACAAGAGCTGCCACTTGCAGTTTGTCTGGTGAGCTGTACACAAAGTGCCTGTCACATACTGCCTGCACTGAGTGTTCGTCAATAGAGATGCAGGAAGGGTCGTCCAAATGGTGTTGTGCGAACCTCAGGATTCTCTCTCGTTCCTTCTGGGAACGGGCGTCCTCTGGGTGTTCCACATGAGGCCGCCATGAGAGCCCATCCGCATCGGCGTTCAGCTTCCCTGCTCTGTAAATAATTTTGAAGGTGTATGTGGAGAGCGATGAGAGCCACCGGTAGCTAGTCGCGTCCAGTTTGGCAGATGTCAGCAGGTAGGTGAGCGGATTGCTGTCAGTGACTACGGTGAAGGTGGAGCCATACAGGTAGTCACTGAATTTTTCTGTCACTGCCCATTTTAGAGCCAAAAACTCTAATTTGTGGGCAGAGGAACGGGCTTCGCTGCGTGATACGCCCCTGCTGGCAAATGCAACAGCTCTTTTGCGTCCATCGTGCTCCTGATATAACACCGCCCCTAGCCCGGTTGAACAAGCGTCTGTGTGCAGGACGTAAGGCTTGCTTGGATCCCCAAAAGCGAGGACAGGGGCTGTGGTGAGCTTCTGAATTATGGCCTCGAAAGAGTCCTGGCAAGCAGGTGTCCAACATCCGCCAAAGTTCTCTTTTGGGTCGAGATAGTGTTGGGATTTGACCGCTTGCTTTATTTTCTTTTGGCTAGGAGGGTAACCGGCAGTCAACTCATTGAGGGGTCTTGCGATAGAAGAGTACCCCTGAACGAACCTACGGTAATATCCTGCAAAGCCGAGGAATGATCGAAGCTCTTTAAGGTTCTTCGGGACTGGCCAAGTCATTAAGGCTGAAATCTTGCTGGGGTCCGTCTCCACTCCGTTACTGGAAACCACATGCCCAAGATAGCGGACAGACGTCTGAAAGAACATGCATTTCTCTACTGATAGCTTTAACCCATACTCCTTCAAACGCTGAAGTACATTCTGGAGTCTCTGCTCGTGTTCTTCTAGCGTTGGGGCAAATACTATCAAGTCATCAATGAAGACTAGTGCCTGCTTCAGATTTAAGTCCCCCACGCAACGCTCCATGAGCCTCTGGAATGTGCTCGGTGCATTGGTGATACCTTGGGGCATGCGGTTAAATTCGTAAAACCCTAGCGGGCAGACGAAAGCGGTCTTGGCCTTGTCCCTCTCCTCCATCTCGATCTGGTAATACCCAGATTTTAAATCCAACACCGAGAACCAGACAGAACCAGACAAAGCTGAAAACGTGTCCTCAAGCTTAGGCAGGGCATAGGCATCTTTGATGGTTTGTGCATTCAACTTCCTGTAGTCGATGCAGAGTCTTACTGTGCCATTTTTCTTCCTCACCACAACTATCGGGAAAGCGAAAGGTGAGCTTGATTCACGTATGACGCCGGACTCCAACAATTCCTGAAGGTGCTTGCGAACAGCATCCATGTCTTGAGGATGAAGCGGCCTAGGCCGTTGTTTAAATGTGACTGGATCAGACAAGTTGATTTCATGTTTTACCTTGTCTGTTCGACCGAAATCAAGGTCGTGTTTCGCAAAGACATCCGGAACGCTGTTGAGCATAGCTGTCACACGGAGCTTCCATTTAGGGGAGAGAGGAGAGTCACCAAAATTGTATGTTAACTGGGATGGCTCTACACTTTGCTCTTTGTGGAAAACAGATTGGATGGCACTGATTTCGGCAATGCGTGCTCTGACTGGCATCACAATGTCGTGAGCTGATTTGTTCGTGGCTACCACAGGCAGCCTGGCAGGTTGGACAGAAGGTAGATCAACCAGGCAGGACTGTATAATCAGACCACCAGGAAGGGTAAATGATGCTGGGTGTTGAATCACAACTTCTTTCTCGCCTTGCAGGAATGGACACACAGCAAAAGCATCCAGCACTACAGTTCGCCCAGCAGGGATTGTCAGGGCCTCGGTGGACTGCATTCTCAACACTCCCTGGTGGTCATCGGTTGCCAGCTTGTGTCTTATTTCCAGAATCTTCAGCACTGCTCTGTAACCAAAGGGAACCGGATGGAATTCGGGTCGTTTATGACTATGAAGGTCATACACAGTGTCCAAAGGAGGCTGTGAAGATCGCAGGTCAGGGACAACAAGGGCAAGAGTGTCAATGTCCATCTCCTCACCGACAAACTCTGCCGGGAATGTTATGCCAAGCTCTATATATCCAATATAAGGCACACTCTGTCCGTTGGCGCCCTCTACCTCAAGGAGATTGTTCAAAGGTTTTACTTCATGATCTGCGAGGTAGGTGTTGTAAAACGAGTGCGAAACTGTTGTGACCTGAGATCCTGTGTCAAAGAGGCAATGGTATTTGGCTCCTCGGATTTTGATCACTCCAGTGCTTCTGGTGCCAACCAAGCCTTTTGGTATTGAGGCTTGAAAAGTTGAGTGCCTGCTGTGGGGACAACGATCGGTGGCAGCTCCCACTTGTCCCCCCGAGGAAGCTGCATGCAGTTTAACGGCTTACGGCTCTCCCCGGATTGTTGCTTGAGCTTGAACTGTCTCCTCTTGTTCTCCACTAGAGCGGGGTTTGGATTGTTTGGACAGTTTGGGGTAATGTGTCCATCTTGCCCGCATTTGAAACAAAACCAAGGTTTTGGCGCATTGCTATTTCTTGGTTTCTGCTTGTTCTGTTTGTGATCTGTTCTATCAGTGTTCTGTGTTTTTTTAGACAACAGAGCGGACATCTGCTCTTGAAGCTTAACCATTTGCTTTCTCAAATCAACAATGGCACTTGCATCTGAAGAATGGCCACACGAACATTGATTAGCGCTCTGAGTCTGTAGATTGACACGATGTTTAACTGAGGGAATGTGTCTTTTCATGAGAGCATCTTTGTTGTACTGTCTGTCTTCTTCAGTTCTGAGCATGAAGAGTAAATCGGCAAAGGAGGGCGGCTGATCCTTTTTCTGTTCCAATTGCAACTTGTTTATCACAGTATTGTCCCAACAGCCCCTGCAAAATTGCTTCAACAGGTGTTTGTCTGTCGCCTGCCGGAATGCCACCTTGTTTTATCACGCCACTGATTGTTAATTGGAGTCTCTGCAAATATGAAGATGGTCTTTCTCCATGGTCTTGGAACGTATTTAAGAACTTGGCAAATAGTTCCTCTCCATCCTCAACAGTAGCGTACGCGGAGTCAAGAATCCGCAGGAATGTGGCAGGCAGGGCGTTTGGTTCAAAATGTTTGACTAAATCAGCAGCAGGGGAAAGGAGACTTTCGATTATGCGTCTTGTTATGTGCAAAGGAGCAAGACTAGGATCAGCACTTAACAACTCCATCTGTGTTTTCCAGGCTTCATAGTCTGCTTCATGAGGGGGTTTCGGGACTTTTCCTGAGAACGTGCGCAGCCGTAATGGAGACAGTAACTGAGTGTTAACATCATCTCTGCGCACAATGTGCTCGACGACAAGTCTTTGCACTTCGGGTGGGGTCAGTTCATGACCAGACAGTGAAATCCTTGGCGCTGTCGGTGGGTTAGAAGGGCCTTGAACACGGAGCACGTCACCGCTAGCCACTCCGTCCTCGGTGTCATCCGCCTCCATATCTTCATCATCGCCTTCATACTCTTCTCCCCCCAACAGCTCCAAGATGAGAGCTAATTTGGTCTATAGCTCCTTTTAAAACATGTTCGAATGGACGACCACTCTCCCGGGAAAGGCGTCTCAGAACTTGGAGATAGTCCACAGATTGGTGTTGGGACTGGGGATGCTCTGCTGTGGCTGCGGCACCCTCGACCAAAAGTAAGTTAACAACAACTTCCCCGGTTGCTGTGTGCGTCGTATATGGCAAAAACGGTTTTAGCTTTTCTAACGCCGCTACGTCTACAAACTCAACGGCCAGGTTTTTGTAATAAGGGTTTTGACTATCGTAAACAATAATCGCTTTCTTAACGTCACCATACCCGCTTAAAGTATTAATAATTTCTTTCTCTGTTTCAGTGTTTGTTGCACCACTAACAATTACCATATGAGCAATGTCCATACCACTTTCTACAAAGTAATCCATCTTTCAACTCAACAAAAAAAGATATATGTATATACAAAAGGTCGTATCAAAAATCGTTCACACTGTCATGCTACTGGCTAGCTCGCCAATTGTAACGCTTACATGGGCTAGGCGGGTTAAATGTATAAACCGTGTAACAGAAGATGGTTCGTCTAGGAGCCTGAGGTATGAAAGATGACGACAACTAGTTATCTTGGTTTCGACTGCATTAAATGTATTAACACATGAATATAAATGACACAGATGACACAATAGAAAAAAATTAAAATAATGCCCAAAACAAAAATACAAGATGCAGTCCTTCTGCCTTCTTGGAACCAGTTCACAGTTCAGTTCAAAAGGTACGCAAACGCTTTTGCGTCAGTCCAAAAGTTCAGTTCAAAAACAAAAGTAATCCAAAATGTTCGCCGCAGAGGAGAAAAAAAATGCTTGTCCTACCGCGTAGTTGTTTAGCTCACCATTTGTTGAGTTGAGTTTGAAGGTGGATAGGAAGCTCAGGTTGTTTGGGTCAACGGGTATTCCTTCCCGTAAAAAAAACCTGACCTGAGTAATCGAGGCAAAACAACATACCATGCACGCCCCGATAATCAAACATGCCGGCTCTAATTAAGAAGTTTGGAAAGTGTGAGAATGAGAAGATTTTGCAAGTTTCTTCTCAAGCGTGTCTCACAGCACCGCAGCCACAGCAGACGGGAGGGGGTTGTGAAGTGAGCAGCACTTCCTTAAAAGGAAGCGAGCGGCAGGAAGTAACCCTCCACAATAAAAGTCGTTGCACTGTATGCATGTTTTCAATGGGTATTTTAAATATGGGTTACGCAAAAATTCACTGAG
>NC_084573.2:19155000-19162500 GCF_033978685.3 Nerophis lumbriciformis
CAAACTGGTACAGTAATATAAAAAATATACATATTAGACCTGAGATATATTGACTATTCAGCAATGTCAGTTCATGACTGCTGGATGACTTAAGGGAGTGATTAAAACAAATTAAATTGTCTGCTGGTGTTTTTTTCATTGAGGAGGTTTATAATTAATATATCTGCCACATTAGAAAACTTCTTGCAAAATGCGTTTTCTTGCATCTGGATCATTCCAAATCTCAACACTGTGGCACCTCCCAGGGGTAAAAAATTATGTTGTTTACATTGCACTTCTATATTGCCAAGAAAAGGTGGAACACATTGTAGTTGTGTGCTGCCTGTTCCACAGCATAGCAAAACAACACAAGTTGGAGAATACGATACAGGTGTGCAGTAAATGAGCGTCTCAATGGGCACAGCCGGTACTACATACAAAATCCACATTTAAAAGTGGCGGTTTGCACCACTTTTGCACTTGCCAGTTGTGCACGCAGTCTGAGTAGATCACCCACAACACACTCATTAATAGTACATGCATGTAAGGTTTGCACACGCTATTTTAGCACGTTTTTGGGGTCCTAGCAGATCGCCACCTGCATTCTGTTATGCTTTGTGGCATATAGGTAAACAGTCCTTTTAATAGGTATCAAAAACGAGGGAGCACCAGCGTGGCTGCAGCATTTGACCCCTTGTGACCAGTATATTAGGGCGCTGGAATGGAAATAATACAAAACACAGGAAAAGACTAATTCTATGGGAACACTTCTTTAAATCACAATTTAGAAGTAAAAAATAATCACATACCTGTTGTTGTCTTTTTTCATCAGTCCATCAATTTGTTAGCTAACAGGCTATTTCCGGCTACTTGAGAATCATGTTAGACAAACAAGACCATAACATTTCTGATACTGGATAAGGGAGAAACAGTTACACAGCTACAAAAAAGAAACTCTAAAAGCAGAAAAACAGGGGAATGAAGTATGTGTGTTTGTTTGTCTGGTCATTGAATTACACAAAAAACAACCTACTAATTCTGTAGAAAAAAAACATGGACCCCATGTGTTAGCTTTCTAATTTTTGGTTCGTTAGCTAGCTACTTCCTGGTTTGTTATACAGCTACTTTCTGGTTTGTTAGCTATGTACTTCCTGGTTTGTTAGCTATGTACTTCCTGGTTTGCTAGCTAGCTACTTCCCAGTTTGTTAGACAGCTACTTCTTGGTTTGTTAGCTATGTACTTACTGGTTTGTTAGCTAGCTACTTTCTGGTTTGTTAGACATGTACTTCCTGGTTTGTTAGCTAGCTACTTTCTGTTTTGTTAGCTATGTACTTCCTGGTTGGTTAGCTATGTACTTCTTGGTTTGTTAGCTAGCTACTTCCCGGTTTGTTAGACAGCTACTTCCTGGTTTGTTAGACAGCTACTTCCTGGTTTGTTAGCTAGCTACTTTCTGGTTGTTAGCTAGCTACTTTCTGGTTTGTTAGCTAAGTACTTCCTGGTTTGTTAGACAGCTACTTTCTGGTTTATTAGCTATGTACTTCCTGGTTTGTTAGCTATGTACTTCCTGTTTTGTTAGCTATGTACTTCCTGGTTTGTTAGCTAGCTACTGCCCGGTTTGTTAGACAGCTACTTCCTGGTTTGTTAGCTATGTACTTCCTGGTTTGTTAGCTAGCTACTTTCTGGTTTGTTAGTTATGTACTTCCTGGTTTGTTAGCTAGCTACTTTCTGGTTTGTTAGCTATGTACTTCCTGGTTTGTTAGCTAGCTACTTTCTGGTTTGTTAGCTATGTACTTCCTGGTTTGTTAGCTAGCTACTTTCTGGTTTGTTAGCTATGTACTTCGTGTTTTGTTAGCTAGCTACTTCCTGGTTTGTTAGACAGCTACTTCACAGTTTGTTAGCTATGTACTTCCTGGTTTGTTAGCTAGCTACTTTCGGGTTCGTTAGCTAGCTACTTTCTGGTTTGTTAGTTATGTACTTCCTGGTTTGTTAGCTAGCTACTTTCTGGTTTGTTAGCTATGTACTTCCATGTTTGTTAGCTATGTACGTCCTGGTGTGTTAGCTAGCTACTTCCTGGTTTGTTAGCTAGCTACTTCCTGGTTTGTTAGCTAGCTACTTTCTGGTTTGTTAGCTAGCTACTTTCTGGTTTGTTAGACAGCTACTTCCTGGTTTGTTAGCTAGCTACTTTCTGGTTTGTTAGCTAGCTACTTTCTGGTTTGTTAGACAGCTACTTCCTGGTTTGTCAGCTATGTACTTCCTGGGTTGTCAGCTATGTACTTCCTGGTTTGTTAGCTAGCTACCTTGTAGTTTGTTAGCTAGCTACTTTCTGTTTTTTTAGTTATGTACTTCCTGTTTTGTTAGTTATGTACTTCCTGGTTTGTTAGCTAGCTACTTTCTGGTTTGTTAGCTAGCTACTTTCTGGTTAGTTAGCTATGTACTTCCTCGTTTGTTAGACAGCTACTTCCTGGTTTGTTAGCTATGTACTTCCTGGTTTGTGGATGACAACAGAAGGTCTGATGAACTAAACTATTTTTTTATTCTTTACCAGAGAAAAATGTATAATAATGGGAAAAAAATATTCCTCTAACAAATCAGAGAGTGCAATTTTCATTGTTTGTCCAGCCATCTTTTTTTTTTTTAGCTTACAGGCTACTTTCATGGAGGATGAAAAAGGATAAAAACAGAGTCTAATATTTTTTTGTGGCGGAAAAAACAGCTACATTGTGAAAACAAGTTAACGTGAGTGCGATATTGGTCTTTGTTTTGTCCGTCAATTTGTTAGTTAGCAAGCTACTTCCTGGTTCATGGATAGGGTGACCAGGTGTCCGGATTTAGGCCGGACAGTCCGGATTTTTAATGCCCTGTCCGGCGTCCGGCGCAGCATCAAGCCGGACACGTATTTGTCCTCCTTTTTGAGGCACTAGGCTTGAAGAGCGGAGTTTTTACATCTTTGCTGGGCTGCAGCGCAATAGCCAATCAAAGACCGTAAAAAATGCCCCCAACGCAGTAACGTATCAAATGATTGGCTAAGAGCTGTGTCGGATACAAATCTGCTTATCATTGGTCAAAAAAGTAAACAAGGGTCCATGTGCTGTTGCGGCATGACATTGACAGAAAGTTAGCATCATGCCAAAACGCAAGACCTCGTTTAATTCTGAATGGATAAAAGAGAACGAATTTATAACGAAAAGCAGTCGAGACTCATTCCATGGCTTCTGCACACTTTGTCGATGTGATGTCGACGTAAGTAGTCAGGGGAATGCTGCAATTGAACGGCATGCGGGTGCGCGGATAAACATAAAAGTAATAAACGTGCGGCAAGTACCTCTTCAATGAGGACATTTTTTCGTGAAGTTTCGTCGCCCCTGGATGACAAGATAACCGCTGCGGAGCTGTGCAAGGTGTACCATGCTGTAAAGCAGTGGTTCTCAAATGGGGGTACGCGTACCCCTGAGGGTATGTAATGTAATGTAAGTTCATAAACTGAACATCAAATCAAGTAGGCTATTCCATTCATTACCATAAAGCCAGAGTTTCCCCCATGCCATGATGGTTTGACCCTCACTAAAATGTCTGTCAAAAAGAACTGTGAAAAGAAATGCAACAATGCAATATTCAGTCTTGACAGCTAGATTTTTTGTAGACATGTTCCATAAATATTGATGTTAAAGATTTCTTTTTTTGTGAAGAAATGTTTAGAATTAAGTTCCTGAATCCAGGTGGATCTCTATTACAATCCCCAAAGAGGGCACTTTAAGTTGATGATTGGCTAAGAGCTGTGTCGGATACAAATCTGTCTATGTGTAGAAATCTTTATTTATAATTGAATCACTTGTTTATTTTTCAACAAGTTTTTAGTTATTTTATATATATTTTTCCAAATAGTTCAAGAAAGACCACTACAAATGAGCAATATTTTGCACTGTTATACAATTTAATAAATCAGAAACTGATGACATAGTGCTGTATTTTCAACCAAAAATGCTTTGCTCTGATTAGGGGGTACTTGAATTAAAAAAATGTTCACAGGGGGTACATCACTGAAAAAAGGGTTGAGAACCACTGCTGTAAAGCATCACCAGTCCTACAGAAGTTTAGACTGCGGCATGAAAGTGGACCGGGAGATTTTCAGTGACTAGCCCACAGCTAAAGGGATGGCCTGTGGCCGAACAAAAGCCAAGGCATTGTGCGAGAACGTCATCGCTCACTATTCGGTACAGGAACATACCGACTACATAAAAGAAAACAACCTACCCTTTTCCGTAGCAACCGACGCCTCAAATAAAGGAACAAACAAGTGTTTTCCCATTGTGGTAAGGTATTTTCACTTTGATGAAGGCATCCAACATGTCCTGTTGGATTTTTATAGTGACAGCAACGAAACCTCAGAAGCCATAACAAACCAGCTGCTGGCAAAACTTGAGATGTCTGGCTTAGAGGTGAAAAACATGTCTGCATATGCAGCAGACAATGCCAGTGTCAATTGTGGCAAACATAACAGTGTATCAGAAGCTGAAACTGAGCCAAAAAGATGTGCTCCCTGCAAACTGTTTGGCCCATATTCTGCATAACGCAACCAGATATGCAGCAAGCAGCCTTGATGTTGATGTGGAACATTTCTTGTGGCATTTTTCTTTTTATTATATATGTTAACTACATTTAAGTCCACACATGTTATGCTTTGTGGTACTCTGCACTTGAAAAGATTCATCTCAGTGGTCACTTTTTGAACACCACAATGTATTGAATAAATACAAATACTGTTAACAAACACTTGACTTTAATATTTTTTCCTATTCAGCCACACAAACATCATCTTTAAACCACTCAAAATTGTACTATAAATAAGGTATACCAGAGTCCTATGTACACCATAGTAATTTATTGATATGCCGCATAATGTCCTCCTTTTTGGTGTCATGGAAATGGTCACCCTATTCATGGATGATTATGTAAACTTTAAAAACAAAAACAAAATTCTGGCCCAGGAGGAACATTTTTATAATGACTCAAATCAGTCTCTCCGATAAATCACAAATCACCTTGTTGCTTTTTTGCCATCCATAAGTCTGTTAGCAGGCTACTTTCTGTTTCATGATAGGTAGACAAATTACACATGTATCCTGTATTTGCACCAAAAGGTGCAGATTTTCATGGAAATTTGCACTTTCTACCTGAACAATTACTCTTGTCTTAAAGTTGTTGTTTATTGAGTATGTCATAGTCACCTCCACTTCATACATGTAGTACATAATATACATACATATCTCCAGTGAACAGTCTTGTGCTCAATGGCAATACTATTATTTCACAAAAAATAAAATAAAATTGAATTAAGAAAATAAATTAAAATTAAATGAAATCAAACATATCTCAAAAGGGTAATGGGAATAAGTATAAACTTTTTGAATCCCCCCACCCCCCTTTTTTATATAGTTACTTTAACTAATATCCAGTTTCCTCTGAACCACATTTTATCACATTCATCTGGATCCACATAACTCAATTTGCCCAGAACTATGTGCTTACATTTCTCAATATATCATCATAAGTAAGTCATATACGTCATTTATACTTACATTCAAAACAAGCCTAGACCTCACTATGCCGAACCAAAATACTAGATAGGTACAATTTCTTAAAATGCTCAATGTTTGAACAGTGTTTGAGTTAATCACTCAGGCTGTTCCATATTTTCACCCCACAGACTGAGACACAAAAACTTTTCCTTGTGCTAAGTGCTAAAGCGTGTTTAAATGTTTCAGTTCCTCTGAGGTTTTACCCCACATCCCTTCCTATGAATAAACTTTTAATATTTGCAGGCAATTGATAACTTCTTGCTTTAAACATGATAAGCCCTGTCAAATATTCTACTAAATCAGGAAATTTAAACAGTTTTGACCTTAAAAATAAGCTATTTGTGTACTCCTTGAACCCCACATTGTGGATAATTCCAAGTGCCCGTTTTTGTAAGACTGTTAAGGGATGTATGTTGATTTTATAATTATTTCCCCAAACTTCTGCACAGTAACTTAAGTAAGGATAAATGAGTGAATAATAGAGTTACCGGAGGGATTTTCCATCTAGCTCTTGACATTTGTAAGCTTATTTTGGCTTTTTCTGCTTTTTATACCATACAGGAATTACTTCCACCTTCCCTACTTCGAGAAGAAACCATGTGTGTACATCAGGAGCTGGTGGCAGGACCAAAGACGACGGTTGTACAACTCCAACATAATGGACAAGATCGCTGACAAGCTGGTCAGTACTGACCGTATACAATTGTCTATAAATATAGTTTAGCACTGCACAAGCTAAATATGCATTCATTTATGTATGGCTTATCCTGTGCTACGTACGTTTAGTGTTATTAAATGAGGTAGACCTATTAGCTCACTCAGAAAGCCAAAAATAGCAGTCACAGTCCATTGACTAACCAATAAGCCATGGCCCAGTATCAGGGATAGGCAACTTCCACATTTCTAGCCCCGAGCTTGCTGACTGAAGCACCATTCAGCTCAGAAGGGAATAATACTGTATATACTGATGCAACTTTATAATGGTGTCACACACCTTGGGTTCATTCTAGTCGCTAAGCCATGAAATGTTTCCATGTGCAGGAGGAGGGTCTAAATGACGTTCAGGAGATCATTAAGACAGAGAAGGCCTTTCCGGAACGCAGACTCAGGGGAGTTATGGAGGAGCTGAGCGTTGGCTGCAGGCAAGCTCCAAAATGTTAACAACTTGCAGTGAAATTCTGCCTTATATTGCGCTAAAGAGTTCAAAGGATCGCTTTTGATTTTTTTTGTATTTTCTGCTTTCCCCCCAGTCGGTTTGTAAATTTGGCTAACAAGGACATTAATCAGGCAGGCAGAACCAAACTGGACCGAGAGAGACTCAAATCCTGCATGAGAGAAATGGTGACAATTATAATAATAATGCAATAATGTTTTGCAACAGTGTCTTAAGGGGTGTTTGTTGTTGCTCACGCAGGACAACATGGGTCAGCAAGCCAAACAGATGAGGACGCAGGTGAAGAAAAACATAGTAAAAGAGAAACTGAAGCTGGTGCAAAACTTCCTGCATAGACTTCGCTTCCTTGCTGATGAGGTAAACTATAATCTGTAATATACATCAGTATAGACTAGGTTTGTACGGTATACAGGTACTATTAAAGTACCGTGGTACTAGTGAATTAGAAATTGTACTATTCTGCCTTTGACTTTATTATTAGTGCAGTCAAAACTGCCCACGTAGCGTAAACTAATGCAAGTGAAATAACTAAATTGTGTTACAAATTCCTATAATTTGTTTTACCTGCTACATGTCTTAGATGTGTAATTGTATCCATAGTATAGTTTTTAGTGTTTACTAATGATTGTATTTGTCTTAAAGCCAGACCAGGAGTGGCAACCATAAATAATGAAACATTTATTACAATGTCAATAAAGTTTTTTATTCTATTCTAACCTAATAGTAGATTAGGTTAGACAGACTATATTTAATATGTAAAATTGTAAATTG